>NC_091754.1:57667900-57988525 GCF_043380555.1 Nothobranchius furzeri
TTGACAGCCTCCACTCCAATCAGTCCACCTGCAGACACTTCATCCCTGCTATGGTTACTCCCCCTCCCCACAAAACTCATTTGATCCGTCCCATTTCCTCGACCTTGCTCCCCATTTTTCCACTCCTCCTGTTTGCATGTTTTCACCTTGAGAAGGGTCTATTTGTTTGCAAGCCCCTAAAAGTACTTTGCACTGCCAGCCACAAACTAATCTTTCATTGACGAGGCGTTTCACAAAATCTTGAGGCACCACTTCCACTTGGGAGTAAATTGAGAGACGACTGAACCGTTTCATACCTCTGTGTCACTCTGGACGCCCGTTACAGAATCTTTTTTCTGCCACGAGGAGGTCAAGGCTTGACTTTGCTGATCCCGACAGATTTCCTTTCATTTGTAGCTAGCATGAGCTGACATAGCTTGGTAAAAATAGATAGTCTTCATATTTCTGCTGGTATGTGAAGGAAACAGGATATCCGATCATGTTTCATTTATTGGGCACACGGTAAAAAAAAAAACTACACGTAAGTAGCATTGGGTACCGAATTCGGTACTTTTTAAGGTACCGACTGAATTCCATAGTACCGACTGAGCACCGACTCACATCATTTGAAACGGTGCCTCGTTTCTGTACCCGTCCTTCATAACGAGAACTTGCCTAGACAGCTGCGCATGCGCAAGAGCGTTATGTTGTCGGTCGCTGCGAGCCAGTTGTAAACAGAGCAGCATGGTAGAAAGAACGCACGCTAAAGCTTGGGTCCACTTCACTAAATGTGATGGGTAACTGGGTGATGATGAAACCAGCGACAACGATCTAAGTGAGACATCCTCATCTTAATCTGCTCTGGTAGGTAAATAAAATGTTTAAGATAACGTTAGCTTGATATGTTAGCATCTGTTCCGCTAATGGTGCGTTCGCTTTCTCCTCGGAACTCCGAATTTCTGACTAGAAGAGCATGAACGCGCTCTAAAGTTTGGCTTCACTTTACTAAATGCGACGGGTGATTGGGTGAAGATGAAACCAGCGACAACGATCGAAGTGTGAGACATCATCGTTTTAATCTGCTCCAGCAGCTAAATAAACTGTTTAAGATAACGTTAGCTTGATATGTTAGCTTCCATTGCCACCATTGTTATCAGCTAATGGTGCGTTCGCTTTCTCCTCGGAAATTCTAACTTCCCAGTAGGAAAAATCAAATGAAAAAGGATGGTAAAAGGAATGAAGATACACAGTAAATTTAGTTCACAGTAAAGATGTTTGCTTCAGTTTAATTATCAGCTTATAAAACTACAAGGACGATGTTAAAATACAAACAGTTGTATGTTATTTATCGTGATATTTATCAAATATGGTTATATATTGAGAAGAATATATATTTAATTATAAAAGAGAATTAAAATATTAAACACTCAAAAGTATCGAAAATTGGTACCGTTAACTACCGGTATCGATTCGTAGGTACCGGGAATTAGTACCGGATCGATTCAAATGTCAAAGGTACCCATCCTTACACGTAAGATTTGGAAGTCCATATTGGTGAGCTAACAATGGCTAACTGTCAGCTTGCAGATTCACATGCTTACAAGTGAGACGGGAGCAACTCGAATCTGGTGCAAAAGTCCTTTTATGTCAGTTATCCAGTTTTGAATGAGAGACCATCTAAAGGCTCAGGAACCTTTAGCAGGCGTTCTCTCACTTTGAGTCTAGAATATGAGATTCTGAGTCTGAGATTTTGAATGTGGGTTTGCACGAGCTGTAAGCCATATAGCAAATACATGTTTTATCTGAAATTAATGACATAAATGAACTATTGCACCATGTTTATGTTTATTTATTTGGCAGACGCTTTTATCCAAAGCGACTAACAATTTATAACCTACAGGGCGTGTTGTGATCTGTGGGGGAAACCAGCTTCACCTGTCTTGATCTCTCAAGGGGGGAAAAAAAACAACTATACAGGTGCTGGCCAGTAAATTAGAATATCATCAAAAGGTTGAAAATATTTCAGTAATTCCATTCAAAACGTGAAACTTGTACATTATATTCATGCAATGCACACAGACCAATGTATTTCCAATGTTCATTACATTTAAATTTGATATTCATAAGTGACAACTAATGAAAACTCCAAATTTGGTATCTCAAAAAATTAGAATATTCTGAAAAGGCTGAATATAGAAGACACCTGCTGCCACTCTAATCAGCTGATTTACTCAAAACACCTGCAAAGGCCTTTAAAAGGTCCCTCAGTCTTGTTTTGAAGGCACCACAATCATGGGGAAGACTTCTGACTTAACAGCTGTCCAAAAGACAATCATTGACACCTTGCACAAGGAGGGCAAGACACAAAAGGTGATTGCTAAAGAAGCTGGCTGTTCGCAGAGCTCTGTGTCCAAGCACATTAACAGACAGGCGAAGGAACGGAAAAAATGTGGTAGAAAAAAGTGTACAAGCTCTAGGGATAACCGCACCCTGCAGAGAATTGTGATGACAAACCCATTCAAAAATGTGGGGGAGATCCACAAAGAGTGGACTGCAGCTGGAGTCAGCGCTTCAAGAACCACCACGAGGAGACTCATGAAAGACATGGGATTCAGGTGTCGCATTCCGTGTGTCAAGCCACTCTTGAACAAGAAACAGCGCAAGAAGCGTCTCGCCTGGGCCAAGGACAAAAAGGACTGGACTGATGCTGAGTGGTCCAAAGTTATGTTTTCTGATGAAAGCAAGTTCTGCATTTCCTTTGGAAATCAAGGACCCAGAGTCTGGAGGAAGAGCGGAGAAGCACAGAATCCACGTTGCATGAGGTCCAGTGTAAAGTTTCCACCGTCAGTGATGGTGTGGGGTGCCATGTCATCTGCCGGTGTTGGCCCACTCTGTTTCCTGAGGTCCAGGGTCAATGCAGCCGTCTACCAGGAAGTTTTAGAGCACTTCATGCTTCCTGCTGCTGACCAACTTTATGGGGATGCAGACTTCACCTTTCAACAGGACTTGGCACCTGCACACAGTGCCAAAACCACCAGCACCTGGTTCAAGGACCATGGTATCCCTGTCCTTGATTGGCCAGCAAACTCGCCTGACCTTAACCCCATAGAAAATCTATGGGGTATTGTGAAGCGGAGGATGCAATACGCTAGACCCAACAATGCAGAGGAGCTGAAGACGACTATCAGAGCAACCTGGGCTCTCATAACACCTGAGCAGTGCCACAGACTGATCGAGTCCATGCCACGCCGCATTACTGCAGTTATTGAGGCAAAAGGAGCCCCGACTAAGTATTGAGTGCTATACATGCACATTCTTTTCATGTTCATTCTTTTCAGTTGCCCAACATTAGAGAAACAAACATTTTTTCATTGGCCTTTAGAATATTCTAATTTTCTGAGATACCAGATTTGATGTTTTCATTGGTTGTCACCTATAAATATCAAAATTAAACGTAATAAACATCGGAAATACATTGGTCTGTGTGCATTGCATGAATATAATGTACAAGTTTCACGTTTTGAATGGAATTACTGAAATATTTTCAACCTTTTGATGATATTCTAATTTACTGGCCAGCACCTGTACACATTTGCCATTTTTCTTCATCCTCTTGTTAGACTCAGAGCTTGCATCACGCTGCACAGTGAAGGTGAACAACTAATCCTAAAGAAAACACACAAAAAGCCGTCTCTGAGCGATTTGCAGCCACTTTGTGCCCTCGGTGTCGGCTCGTCATTTTCTCTCCCGACAGCCTGTGAGGTCACGGCCGTTCTGGGTGTTCACAGCAGTTTGTGTGATTAAAACAAGTGAAATGTCACCATTTTTTGTGCTGCAGCAAATCTGGTGGAACCTGTAATGAGGTGAAGCGTGCTAACATGATGAGAAAAACACTGTTAAGAATTTTACACCTCTAAGCTCCTCCCACTTTGTGCTAAATAGTTTGACACTTTGAAATGTTATGAACCCTTTAATAGGCCTGCAGGTAATCTACTGAACACCAATCAGTGGAAAATCACAAAACACTGAGAAAATCACTCTAATAGTTTAAAACAGCCATATTTGTAAATAAACACGCAACAACTCACTCAGCGTGTTTACTGGCGCCAGAGTGAAGCGGTTGTCATGACAATGTGATGAAAGGCTGCAGGGCAGAACAGTAAAGGAAGAGGTTGAGAAGAAGGAATGCAGCTGCTCTGCTGTACGTTGGTGTTAAGTGCTGGAGTGTGTTGGAAGTAACCCACCCCCCATGGGAAGTCAGTTAAGCAGCCTGGGCTCACTTCTGCTGAGCTGCCTGCAGCTCCATTACCCCTCACAGCGACTACGAGGCAGAACATCATGATCACCTTCATGTGGCAGAACAGTCGGCAGGTAAAGAGCTCTGAATTCTTTGGTTTGTTACTAAAACGTTGATCCGCCTGCTCACCGCTCGGCTCTGAAACTGAGACAGGCAGCCTGGGATTTCACGTGTAAACTGTACTGAAAGATAAGGGACCAAGAATGGCAAAGCTGCTGCCGATGGATCATCAAGGTCACCATGGTAACCACCAGTGAATCATTAGGGTCATTATGGTAACTACAAGGGGGTTGTTTAGATTGCCACGGTAACCAGATGTGGATCATTAACTCATTAACTGCCAACGACGACTAAAATCGTCATTCGCATTTTTTTTACTGTGTGGGCATCAGAATGAGGCCCCGCACCGTGAGAACAAACATCTCAGCTCTAAAGCCGATCTTCATCCGCGTACGTCACACTCCACCTGATCAGGAAGCAGAACATCCATGTGTTAGGAGATCGTTTTGGGCCGCTGCTGTAAAAAAAGTGAGGAGCGAACCGGAAAAGCTTCTGCCGATCACAATTCGACAACGGATTATGAAAGAACGGATAACGCTCCAAACGTGCGGATTCTTCCTGACGTTAGAGGTGAGTCTCCGCTTTGTTTTGGTAGTTTTGGCATCATCCTAGCGCGCAACATTCTGTGACTCTTAAAAAACAGTGAAAATGCTGAAAAATGCTAGCAGTGAACGACAGTGTTTCCCTTACACAGGCGTAGCTGAAATCCCAGCGCCACGCCTGCAAGACCCCGTTTTATAGATTATTTATTTATTTATTTTTGGTGCTGTTTCCCGAAGAAGCAGCGGGAACTACTCTGTTGTTGCTTGTTATCAGAGCCGGCGGACAACAAGGTGGAGGAGGCAGGGCAGGGTGGTTACAGCTAGGGATGAGCCGCGGATAAAGAATTTTGACGAGTACGAGAATGAAACGAGTAAAACTCGTAAAATGTGTAATCGTGCTGAAGAAAAATCCTCATTGGGTAACTGACTGCCTTCACGCTCTGTGATTGGCCAGTCACGTGGAGTGCCCGCCCCTCCCTACACACAAAACTCTGATCCCCCCCCCCCCCCCCCACACACACACACACAGTAACGGATCTTTCTGTGCTTGCTTCACTGTTGCTCACGTTTCTTCGGTACTCCCTACGTTTTTTTCAGCTCATCTCTTTTTCAGTTCAATATTTAAAGTTACTTTTTCGTAACGTAAATGGTGCATTTGACAAGACAGAGCTGAAAACGGCATGCGTCGGTCTCTGCCTCCGGTCGGGTTTTTTAAAATTATTTTAACTCCTCCCACTCCTCGCTCTCTCGCTCTCCTCTCTCTCTCTCTCTCCCTCTCCCTCTCCCTCTCCCCCTCTCCCTCTCCCCCCCCTCTTTCTCTCTCTCTCCCTCTCTCTCTCTCTCTCTCTCACACACACACACACACACACACACACACACACACATCTTAATCAACATTGTTTTGTTTAAATGTGTGTGTGAAAAATTCCAACAACGTTAGGAAAAAAATCTGTTTAATCAAATTAAAATAAAATGGTTCTAGTATTTCGTATTTCCTAGTTCCTACAGCACGAGTTCAGTATTAATTCATGCACTTAAATATTAATGTTCTGATGTTACAGAAAAACTTGTTCTGTAATGGTTCCTTTACTATTGTGGTCGGAAATATTTAATCTCAACTCTGAGGCTGTTCTGTAAATAGTTTTCAAATAAACAACACCTATCAACTTCTGATCGATCCATATCAATTTCAGATTTAAAATAATGTATTGCTGTAAACCACACCCACTAATTTCCAAATAATAAATAAGAGGTGCATTCATCTGTGTATGACCTTTGATCCACATTAGTGATGTTTTCAGCACCAGAACAATGATCAAAGAAACAGATTCCTGAGTTTGTTAGTAATTTTATTTATTAGATGCATCTGACCTGTTCTACTTTTCTCTGAAATGAGATCAAATCAGTGCTTCTATGGGTTGTCTCCTCTCTGCACTAGAAACATCTGTAATGCATCTTGATGTTCTTAACAAATAAATTAAATCAAAGATATTGGTCAATAATACCAAATATGTATATTTGTGTTTCAGTCATTTTTATACTGGCTTAAAAATACTTCATTAAGTCTACTAAGCAGGGGTGTAGAACGTGTTTAATAGAGCCAGCCCAGTAATGATCTTGGACCAAAATAAAGGGGGGCAAAAGGAGAAGTTTTTCCAGACGCCAAGAAAAATTAAATGCCAAATCCCCCCTGCAAAGTGTGTCACTGAGAGTTTAAAACCAAAATTATTCTTGTGCAAATATTGGTGTATTCACCTTTAATACTAGTTATTAAAATGCAGCAGTTGCTGGATTGGTGCAGTTCAAAGTGGAGTGCATCAAACACAGGAGGTCCAACACACACAAACACACACACACACACACAGGAGGTCCAACACACACACACACACACACACAGGAGGTCCAACACACACACACACACACACACACACACACACACACACACACACACACACACACACACACACACACACACAGGAGGTCCAACACACACACACACACACACACAGGAGGTCCAACACACACACACACACAGGAGGTCCAACACACACACACACACACACACACACACACACACACACACACACACACACACACACACACACACACACAGGAGGTCCAACACACACACACACACACACACACACACACACACACACACACACACACACACACACACACACACACACACACACACACACACACACAGGAGGTCCAACACACACACACACACAGGAGGTCCAACACACACACACACACACACACACACACACACACAGGAGGTCCAACACACACACACACACAGGAGGTCCAACACACACACACACACACACACACACACACACACACACACACACACACACACACACACACACACACACGCGCGCGCACACACACAACACACACACACACACACACACACACACACACACAGGAGGTCCAACACACACACACACACACACACACACACACACACACACACACACACACACAGGAGGTCCAACACACACACACACACACACACACACACACACACACACACACACACACACACACACACACACACACACACACACACAGGAGGTCCAACACACACACACACACACACACACACACACACACACAGGAGGTCCAACACACACACACACACACACACACACACACACACACACACACACACACACACACACACACACACACACACACACACACACACAGGAGGTCCAACACACACACACACACACACACACACACACACACACACAGAGGAGGTCCAACACACACACACACACACACACACACACACACACACACACACACACACACACACACACACACACACACACACACACACACACACACACACACACCACCACCACCACAGCTGAAAAACTTCCCAGGGGAAACACTGAATGAGTTAACACATTTAAGAAAACTGAGGGGAGAACTGTCTTTCACCACATGACTGCATCACAGACAACCTAACGGATGCACTTCCTGCTGGGTGGGGGGCGTTCGAGTCACGGGAGTTTTTGAGAAGAATTATCTCTATTGTCGTTGCAATCGAGTGAGCACCACGGGGGCCTCAAAAAGCTGAGGCGGACTTGGTCCCATTTAGCGCTGCATCTGCTAACTGATTGCCGTCATTAGTGTAGCGTGGAGTGACCTTGCTCCTGGGTGGGGGAGGGGCTTGACGTGTGAGTCAGCAAAGGAGAACAACAAAGTGCTCACACACACAACAAAGGGCAGACACATCAGAAAGTAAATAAATCACAGCCCGATCTCAGAGCTGACATCTTACATTCTCGCCGCCTGCTTCCATATCACCGGTCTAATGACCGGCAGAGGGAAAAACACGCCAGCCGCCTCCATCAATTCTGCTTCTGACGACGGCTGATTTAAGCAACGCTGTCGACACGTTTGGTTCTTTACAACGCGCTGTAATGACGTGGTAATGGTATCTGAAAGCAAAACATGACCTGTGAATATAATTCTGATGAATAATGGATACAAAACTCCATATTGTTCAAGCATGAGGCTGCGTGCTTTTATTATTACAGAACAAACGGTTTCCCTGAGGGAGCCGACTCAAACACTCTGCCTCTGAGCCAAACAGACCTGAAGGGCAGCGAGTGCGGCGTACGACGCCGCTGCGCCGGAGGCGGCGCCGCTCCGGTGTCTGCCAGGGTCGTGTTCAGGGAGTGGCCTGGGGTAGCACATGCCACCCTTGGAATCTGATTGGCCACCCCAGGTGCCACCACACTAATTTAACTTTAAATAGGCTTTTCATTGTCCACAAAGGCTTGGCAGTAGCTCAGGTGGTAGAGCGGGTTGCCTCATGATCGGAGGGTCATGGGTTCGATTCCAGCTCCCGTCAGGGGTATCCTGCTGTTGTGTCCTTGGGCAAGACACTTCGCCCAACTTGCCTGTGTTAGTGGTGGTCAGAGGGGCCGACGGCGCCAAATGGCAGCCTCGCCTCTGTCAGACCTCCCCAGGGCGGCTGTGGCTACAAGTAGCTTACCATCACTAGCAGTGTGTGAATGTGAGAGTGTGTGAAAGCATCTTTGGGTGTCTAGAAAAGCGCTATTTAAGTTCAATGCATTATTATTATTATTATTATTATTAAAAAAAGCATAACCATTGGTGCCACCCATGCTCAAAGTTGTGCCTCACCTGGGCCACCCCATTTTAAAAGATCTGGACACGCCACTGGTGTCTGCGTGCAAATCTCAACAATACTTTTGTAGCTTTTGGTTTGAACACAGAAGCCTTTCTGCTGACTCGAGTCTTCCACAGCCGTCGGCTTGGACTTGGGAACACCAGAAGGTTTCTGCCACAGGTGAAGGCAGGAAAAATGTTCAGATCCTCTTCTGCTCGAGTTTTCCAGAAAGTGGCTTTGTCCGTTTTCTAAACTGGGCGATGATGACGAGTGAGGCACACAGCTGTGGTCGGATTGGTTTTCATTCCACCTCCTGTGAGAGAGGAACGATTAAAATGTCACGGCTGGAGGGCTCCCGGTGTGGCTGCAGTCATGCTTTCGTACGCTGCATAACAAAAGGACTGGATGGTTGTTGAAGAGCAGCACAAGCAGCCGTATAATCGGCATTACGGGCCGCGGGCTGGACGCTCCGGGCTTAGCGGGCAAGCCTCGGAATGCAAAGGAGCTTAGGAGTGACAGAGGAAATGGGATATCGATGGGAGCCAGCAGATTTGGCCGTAGTAAGAGCCTTGATGAGCCGTAACCTCTTCAGGGCCCGAGCTACGCCGGGCCGGGCCGTTCGGTTTGCAGCCAAACGCAAAGCGCTGAAGACTTTGGGGAAGAAAGAACACAACGTTTTACTCTCGGTTCCAGTAAGTACGTTCTGGTCCCCGTGCTGTCTGAAACCCGGTGAAAGTCTTTGTGGTGGTTTGTGACACCTGGAGAATGAAAAGAGACGGGGATTTTGGGTAAAAGCTGCCGAACAAAGAAGAAAAACTTCAGGCCAAACACCTTCAGTGACTGGAACGAAGAACGTCTTAAAAGCCTGACATTGTTGGCGTTCTCTTTGAAAGGTTTTGCTACAAACAGCTTCATCCGACTCCACACGTCAGCAGGGCCCGCATCCTGAATGCTAATCCCTCCTAGATGGTGTACACCACAGCTTGATTTATGGCTGCAATACATCTCGCTGTCCCACCGGGTGACATTGAATTTATACAGCATGTGCCGCATCACGATGAGTGGGGACGAGGCTTCGAGATGACGCTTGACTTATGCTAATACCCCTGAGGCGTGCTCCGAGCGTTCACAGCTAAACTTTACGTGACGGCAGCCGGTGAAGACGAGGTACTTCTGTTAAGCTTCATATGAAGATCTGCCTGTAAAGGTCAGCGGAAGCAGCTCTGATAAAATGTCCACCATGCTGTTTGCTGCATTATTCGGGCCAGTGTTGGGCCAGTTACTTCAAAACTGTAATGCATTATTTATTACTTGTTACCCTCATTTTAAAGTAATTCATTACATTACAATATTACTGATTTTAAAATGGAAGGCATTACACTACTTTTGCATTACTTTAAGTTACTTTCACCAAAACAACTTCAACATGAATCTGGTCATGTGACGCTCAGTGAGCTCGTGACATATATGTGGAAGGTGATGTGGTGTCTGAGCTAGGGTTGCTGTTAAAAACAGTCAGATGTAATAACAGTGCTTTAAAATGATTGTTTATTAAATAAAAGCAACAAGAATCTGTACTCTCAGCACGCTGCCATCTCTCTCCTCCAGCTTCACTGGCTGCCAGTCAACTTCAGGGTTCATTTCAAGATCCTGGTTCTGGTCTATAGGGCCTTACATGGACAAGCACCATCTTACATTGGTGATCTTCTTAGTCCCTACACCCCCAGCAGGTCCCTGAGGTCCAGTGATCAAAGCCTACTGGTTGTGCAGCACCAGGCTAAAGACCAAAGGTGACAGATCATTTGCTGCTGTGGCCCCCAGACTCTGGAACTCTCTCCCCCTGAGCCTGAGATCAGTGGACTCAGTGGTCTCCTTTAAAAAGCAGCTGAAGACTCACTTGTTCAAGCTGGCTTTTGTATGACCTTCTTCACCACTCTCTCTTTATTCTGCTCTCCCCACCTATTCCACCTTCCTCAGGATCCACTGATTTCCCTCTTTCCTATTCACTCTCTCTCTTTCTTAACATTTTTTTAATCACAATTGTCTATTTTTTTGCTCATTTTAAATATATTTTGAAACATTTTCTAAATGCTTTTTTATATTTTTACATTTTTTGTGATGCGCCTCGTGATTTTTATCTTGAGAGGCGCTATAGAAATGACATTTTCTTCTTCTTTCTTCTTCTTGTATTAACTGAGCAGGGAGTGAGGTGGTGGGGGCTCCAAGCCTATATTTGCCTTGGTCCCCAAATGCCTTGATACGGCCCTGGATGTGGGACTGACTTCTGGGGTGATCTGATTCTATCACATGTATAAATATTAAATGCGTATATATTATTGCTTTTCACTGGTAAAAATGTGTATTGGGGATAAATCTACCAACTTGTGTCTTTTCAAGCACTTTGTTTTGTTTTGCTGATTTTATGTGAATAATTTCCGGCCCTTTCTCTCTCTGACCTTCCTGCATGCTGCATGTTTTCTCCGTCTTCCAGAAAAACTGTAAACTAGACTTCCTACTTTCTAACTAGTCAGCCAAAGGGATCTACCGAACGCAAGAAAAAAATAATAAAAAGCTTAATATGCGCTGCGCTCCAGCAGTAATGATTTTTTTTTTATCTTTTATTTTCATTTATTGACATTAAAATAAAAATACAATCAGAACTAAATTGCTGCAAGCCAAAATGAAAAAGGGGACAGAAAGAAGAAAAACTTATGTTGTCTGCCCCTTTTAACTAAAATAGCATTCATACAAATGAAATAATCATATGATTCTTAAGGAAATTGAACAATATAGTTCCTGGACCTGTTGGCCGACAAAATCTCAACCCATGAATTTGAGAAAAAAATAGAAAAAGAAAACAATTTACACAGAAAGAAGCATTAAGTTACAGATCTATATACATACATATATACACATACAAGCACATACTAGGTTAATATCTTGTTCCTTTAATCCCCCCCACCCCCCTCCCCTCACACATTTATGTAACGGATCTATTTAAGTTAATCGTTTTATTTTTTATTTCTTTTTTGAAAGTCAATATTGTTTTTGCATTCTTGAGTTCAGTATTCAATTTATTCCACAGTTTAACTCCATATATGGAGACACAATGTTCCTTTACGAGTATCCGATGTCTAGGTATGTTAAATAATTCATGTCCCTTTAAATCATATTTGCTATGTCTTTTTGAAAATCGTTTAATTAATCCTGCAGGTACGTTCCTTTTGTTTGCATTATACATAAATTTTAAAATATTGTAGTCCACCAGATCATAGAATTTTAGTGTTTTTAATTTAATAAATAATGGATTGGACGGATCTCTGTAGTTGCTCCTTGTGATTATTCTTATTGCTTTTTTCTGTAAGATGTAGATCGAATTTGTGTAAGTTTTATATGTTGTTCCCCAGATTTCAATGCAGTAGTTCAGGTATGGTATGATCAGTGAGTTATATAACAAATATAATGAATTATTATCAAGCAACCCTTTTGCTCTATGTAACAGTGCAATCGTTTTAGATATTTTAGTTTTGACACTGTTTATATGCAGTTTCCAAGACATTTTTTCATCAATGATGACTCCCAGATACTTGACTTCTTGAACTCTTTTAATATTAATCTCATCTATATTTAATAAAATTTCATCATTTGAATTTGTATTACTAAATATCATAAAACAGGATTTATCACTGTTTAATGATAGTTTGTTTCCATCAAACCATAGTTTAATTTTTTTCATCTCTGCTTGTATCACTTCTATCATCTGCTCAACATTATCTCCTGAATAGTAAAACGTTGTATCATCTGCAAATAAGGTGCATTTAAATATATTGGATGCCTCAACAATGTCATTTATATAAATGATAAATAGTTTAGGGCCCATTACCGACCCTTGTGGTACACCACAAGTAATGTTATTTATATGTGATTTTGTGTTGTTTATTTGAACATATTGCTGCCTAGTTGAAATCACCGGCGCACAGATTATGAACTCAGCTGAAAAGTACATGAAGTACCAGAGAATATGGGCTGATATAAACGATCGCAAACGAATGACTTTGTTTTGGTGGAGCGATTTTGTGAATATAACAGCGGCCACGTGCAGGACGCAGCTGGAGGATTTGAGCCATCACCGCTGCGTCCTCTCTGCTCATAGAACGCCCGCAAAGCTGAGTCCATAAATGACGTCATATATGTGGATACTGGATCTTTTTTCAAGCTTCCCGCAAACCCACATCTTGATTCTGGGTTTAAAAATGTATTGTAATTACCGCGTTACTGACAATTGTACTGAGTAAATATTACCATTTTCTTATCCTGTAATGCCTTACATTACCACATTACAGCAAAAAGCAATACATTACAGTAATTAATTACTTTTGTACCGCGTTACTCCCAACACTGCTGAACACACACTCTTCCACAGCGACTAACACACACCTTCGAGTAGCTTATGGAATATCAGGAAATTTGATAAGTTGTTTGTTGTCCAATAGCATGTGGAGACATTGTGAACGACAACCAAAGACCCCGCTCAATGACTGAACTCTGTCTATGGGTCGTGGCCAGACTATGTATTCACATATGTAGATAGGATGGCTTTAACATCTCTCACACAAAACTAAACGTTGCATTGTGCTTTACAAAGTTTGAGCAGCTTCAGGTCACAAGTAAACAATTGGTAGGAAACAATGACATGCCACAGAGCTGTAAGGTGTAGGGATGGGTACCTTTGACATTTGAATCGATTCGGTACTAATTCCCGGTACCTAGGAATCGATACCGGTACTTAACGGTACCAATTTTCGATACTTTTGAGTGTTTAATATTTTAATTCTCTTTAATAAATAAATGCATATTTTTCTCAATATATAACCTTATTTGATAAATATCACGATAAATAACATACAACTGTTTGTATTTTAACATCGTCCTTGAGTTTTATAAGCTGATAATTAAACTGAAGCAAACATCTTTACTGTGAACTAAATTTACTGTGTATCTTCATTCCTTTTGCCGTCCTTTTTCATTTGATTTTTCCTACTGGGAAGTTAGAATTTCCGAGGAGAAAGCGAACGCACCATTAGCTGATAACAATGGTGGCAATGGAAGCTAACATATCAAGCTAACGTTATCTTAAACTGTTTATTTAGCTGCTGGAGCAGATTAAAACGATGATGCCTCACACTTAGATCGCTGTCGCTGGTTTCGTCTTCACCCAATCACCCGTCGCATTTAGTAAAGTGAAGCCAAACTTTAGAGCGCGTTCATGTTCTTCTAGTCGGAAATTCGGAGTTCCGATGAGAAAGCGAACGCACCATAAGCGAAACGGAAGCTAACATATCAAGCTAACGATATCTTAAACATTTTATTTACCTACCAGAGCAGATTAAGATGAGGATGTCTCACTTAGATCGTTGTCGCTGGTTTCATCATCACCCAGTTACCCATCACATTTAGTGAAGTGGACCCAAGCTTTAGCGTTCTTTCTACCGTGCTGCTCTGTTTACAACTGGCTCGCAGCGACCGACGACATAACGCTCTTGCACATGCGCAGCTGTCTAGGCAAGTTCTCGTTATGAAGGACGGGTACCGAAACGAGGCACCGTTTCAAATGACGTGAATCGGTGCTCAGTCGGTACTGTGGAATTCGGTCGGTACCTTAAAAAGTACCGAATTCGGTACCCATCGCTCGTAAGGTGTACTCACATTGAATTAGACATTTGCTTCTTTATTCGTCTCAAACCTTTGGCCCTGAGCTGAGGACATGCTGCCTGATCTTTAACTAGGTTTTACACTCAGATCTGAGTTTAGCAAAGTTTCAACGAGTCTGCAGGCGCTAGGAAAAGTGGGAGCGGCTAGTTGGCACAAAAACCTACTGTGGCAATAAAGATGGTGGTGATGGTGCAAAAGAAGATGAGAAGAGGATGAGAAAACGAGCAGAAATCAACCCTGTCTGTTAGCTTCTTTATTGCTGTTGCAACCCTGCTTGTTGAGCTGCAACATGCATGGAGACTGACCACAAAAGGCCTCATCAGACCTGCAACAAGTCACACAGGCAAGTGTCTCGGCGATGACATGCCTGGAGCTTCACCACAGGTGCAATCAACACCTGCACAGCTGCCTGGCCGCTGGAGGCGGAGGGAAATAACAGTGGCCGTCACACTGAAGATGCTTTTTCTGATCTGTTGTAATCCAGCCATGTTCTGATAAGTGGAGTAGGTCAGGGACAAGGAGGCAGGGTCTTAATCCTGCGAAGGCGGCCTTAACAAGCGTAAAATACAACCTTTGATTTAAAGTGCAACAGACATAAAAGAGCCTAATTACACCTCAGGCTGTGTTCTCCCTCAACAACACATTTCCTGCGGCTGAAGAAGTGTTTTCTCCTCCTGAAAAAGACCGTAGCTAGTTTCAGTCGAACGTATTGATTCGGGTGCAAAGGTCGGTGTTAATCTCGCCTTGGAGGGAGCTCGTTTTCAGTCATATCAGGTAATCTGTGGATCACATAGCTCCGCTCACGCAGAGAAACGTTTGTTTAGGAGTCCAAAAACAAACCCAGGAGCGGATCGATCGATCGCTCACTCACACACACACACACACACACACACACACACACACACACACACACACACACACACACACACACACACACTGTGCAGCATCGGCATCACATCTTATTTCCTTTTGGTCTCCCGTTTTTCCATCCCTGACCCTCGACCTGAGCCGAGCCTCTGATGAGCGTCTAAAATGACTCTGAATGCTCTCTCAGGACGTTTCTTCACTTTTACGTCGCGTTCGCTATGTTCTCCAGCAAAAGCAATAACGCAGCATATTAGATGATGATTTCATCCCGAGGCAGGGCCGCCACCAGAAGCACCAGATTCAGTAATAACAATAACAGTGTGACAGTCAGACCGCTCTAAGTGGTCTTTCTGAGAGATGGACGTGTTCTCCTTTCCCATCATGCATCCTGTCTGTATGGCAGCAGGAAAAAGGCGCCCACCCCCGGGGCACTCGGCACTGCGCACCGCATACGAACGCTCCGTGTGAAGTGTTTCACTCGGGAAAAACGAGCCGACCATCAATGAAAAAAAAGTGCCACTTCACCTGATGATGGCAAGGAGGGGAGTTTTGGATGAGCGATGTTCCTTTCTGGGCACAAATGGGTCATTTAGGCACTTAGCTGATAAAATTAGATCACTTCTGAATCCACCATGCTTTCCACTTCAATTATAACGAATGAGGATTTCAATTCCCCCTAAAAATGAAGAGAAATAAAAGCATAGCTCTGCCTAAAACAGCCCCATTACCCAGAGTTCCTGCTGCTGTTGGTCCTCCCCTCCAGTTTTACAAGCAACACTTGGCTGAACTTCAGCTAACCAAGAGGCCATGTTGATGCTGGGTGGAGCTCACCCTAATGGAGCCATCTTTATTTTTGGAAATGATCCACTGGCAGCACAAGTCCCAAGAGCACCTTTCCGAAGATTTATTTAAATTTACAGCTATTAAAAAAGCTCTGCATGCTTGCTTTTAGCACCCCCTGTGAGTTTGCCTTTTTAGCACCTTAATCTAACAACTGAAATGTCTCCTCATCCTTCATTAGTTTCTACAGAAGTGGCTCATCACTAAATCCAACAAATCAGCTGTGTTCATGATCTAAAACATGCAGGAAATGTGCTGGAAGCAGACTTCATCTCCACTCCACAGCTGCCTCCATCAGCAGGGAGCGGACCGGCAACTCTGATGTTGCAACTAGGGATGGGTACCTTTGACTTTTGAAACGATTCGGTACTAATTCCCGGTACCTAGGAATCGATACCGGTACTTAACGGTACAAATTTTGGATACTTTTGAGTGTTTAATATTTTAATTCTCTTTTATAATTAAATATATATTTTTCTCAATATATAACCATATTTGGTAAATATCAGGATAAATAACATACAACTGTTTGTATTTTAACATCGTCCTTGTAGTTTTATAAGCTGATAATTAAACTGAAGCAAACATCTTTACTGTGAACTAAATTTACTGTGTATCTTCATTCCTTTTGCCGTCCTTTTTCATTTGATTTTTCCTACTGGGAAGTTAGAATTTCCGAGGAGAAAGCGAACGCACCATTAGCTGATAACAATGGTGGCAATTGAAGCTAACTTATTAAGCTAACGTCATCTTAAACAGTTTATTTAGCTGCTGGAGCAGATTAAAACGATGATGCCTCACACTTAGATCGTTGTCGCTGGTTTCATCTTCACCCAATCACCCGTCGCATTTAGTAAAGTGAAGCCAAACTTTAGAGCGCGTTCTTGTTCTTCTAGTCAGAAATTCGGAGTTCCGAGGAGAAAGCGAACCCACCATTAGCGAAACGGAAGCTAACATATCAAGCTAACATTATCTTAAACATTTTATTTACCTACTAGAGCAGATTAAGACGAGGATGTCTCACTTATTGTTGTTGCTGGTTTCATCATCACCCAGTTACCCATCACATTTAGTGAAGTGGACCCAAGCTTTCGCGTGCGTTCTTTCTACCATGCTGCTCTGTTTACAACTGGCTCGCAGCGACCGACGACATAACGCTCTTGCGCATGCGCAGCTGTCTAGGCAAGTTCTCGTTATGAACGGGTACCGAAACAAGGCACCGTTTCAAATGACGTGAATCGGTGCTCAGTCGGTACTATGGAATTTGTTCGGTACCTTAAAAAGTGCCGAATTTGGTACCCATCGCTAGTTGCAAGTACGATATTCTGGCCACAGGTGCAGTGGGGTCTGAGTGACATTTCATTAACCCTGTGAAGGGTCATTTTAGCACATGCGGGTGTCATACATCCATTTTATTCCACTTATCCAGGATCGGGTCACAGGGGCAACAGCCGAAGTCGAGAGGCCCAGACTTCCCTCTGCCCAGCTACTTGGACCAGCTCTTCCGGGGGAATCCCAAGGCGTTCCCTGACCAGGAGAGAGACATAGTCCCTCCACCGTGTCCTGGGTCTCCCTTCAGGCCTTCTCCAGGTTAGACATGCCCGGAAAACAAGGCATCCAGGAGACATCCTAATCAGATGCCCGAGCCGCCTCAACTGGCTCCTCTCGATGTGGAGGAGCAGCGGATCTACTCCAAGCCCCTCCCAGCTGACCAAGCTTCTCACCCTATCTCTAAGGGAGAGCCCAGACACCCTGCAGAAAAAACTCTCTTCAGCCGCTTGTATCCACAATCTCGTTTTTTCGGTCACTACCCAAAGCTCGTGACCATGGGTAAGGGTAGGAACGTAGGTCAACCGATAAATCAAGAACTTCACCTACTGGCTCAGCTCTCTCTTTTTACCACAGCATACCGATACGCCACCCGCATCACTGCAGATGCAGCACCAGTCCGCCTTTGGATCTCACGCTCCAGTTTTCCCTCACTCCTGAACAAGACCCAGAGATACTTAAACTCCTCCACTTGGGGCAGGACCTCATCCCTGACCCGGAGAAGGCATTCTACCTTTTTCCGAATCAACACCATGGTCTCATACAGGGTTAGGGTTGCTGGTCATAAAATTAGAATATCAAGATAAAGTTGATTTATTTCAGTAATACCATTCAAAAAGTCAAGAAAATGATGTAAAAATATGAAAAAGTCGCACATTGGAGCCGCAACAGCACACTGGGGCAGATTTTTCACTTGAGAGGAAACCAGGAAGATAAAGAAGATGATCTATTTCATCAGAAGCACACGATGCTGTTCACTCTTTATTTTCTACCTCCACTGTGCAGATGTGGTTGCTGGTTCAATCCCAGCTTATCTTCAACAATATGATTAAATGAAGGCCAGGAAAGCAGTTCAGAGTCAGATCACTGTTTAATTTAGACTCGCCGTGCGTTTGACTCTGAAGCATCAAAAGAAAGCACACAATCACAGCGAAAGCATACAAATCCCCACCGTCAGAGACCTTCTTGCTGTGAGGTGACGGTGCTGCTCTGAGCAGCCTACAGTCACGCATTAATTATAAAAATTTGCACAAAAGGAGCACACAAAATGCCCTGGTGGTGCGGCTCTGCAACAATAAAAGGCCACAGCTCATCAGAGACACTTGTGTGCTACAGGCAACAATTAATTTCAGTACAAAGCACACTCACACACAAAAAACACAATCTTTACAGCGTACAGTAGAACCCAAGTCACTTCTGAATACACACATTACCCATGCTAAGTAACCAATCCAGGAGAACATCTGGAGGAGGCTGACGGGGTTGTGCAGGATTAGCATCAATGCAAACATATGTGCAACAACAGCTATGAGCTAGCAGAGCTTCACCCAGCCTCTATCAGGAGGAGTAATCAGGAAACACCACATCAGCACCGGCAGACGGGTGCAGCATGGAACAGTCCCAACACATCCCCATTATACAGCAGAGAGCGCAGACAACTGCATCTGTCGAGATAACGCACTCGACTCCGGGCTGTAATGGTGCTGTGATGGAGAACACACACCACGCACAGGAGGAGCACCTGCAGGGTTGGTGCTCGTGTGCGGATATTCTCCCCTGTGTTTTTTTTAAGGTTTGTGCACGTGCTCACACCTGCCTGGTGTCCTCACTTTAAGCTGACGGAGCTCCTTTTAGTGGCTCTGTGGAGACCGGAGAGGTGAGTGGATGCCAGATGAAGGGTCCAGCGGTAATTACCCAATCTCCTAACTTTTTCACAACACACACACACACACGCACGCACGCACGCACGCACGCACACACACACACACACACACACACACACACACACACACACACACACACACACACACACACACACACACACAGGGTGAGGACGTGCAGATTCAGCACTCCTTCCTGTAAATAACACTTCTTAGGGCCATGAGTAGGAGGCACACGCATACTTGTTTATCTATCCTTATGAGGACATTGTATTGATATCTGCTCATTTCGGAAGCCCATCCCAAACTTCAGCTTTAACCATCAAATGAGTCTAGTTGATGACTAAACCAGAAACACACTTACAATCAGGCAAAAGCAGAAACTCTATCTGTCCGTCACTAATAGCCTCATAACATTTAATTT
Source organism: Nothobranchius furzeri (assembly GCF_043380555.1). NCBI lineage: Eukaryota > Metazoa > Chordata > Actinopteri > Cyprinodontiformes > Nothobranchiidae > Nothobranchius > Nothobranchius furzeri. The sequence goes on from NC_091754.1 coordinate 57,687,990, forward strand.
TTTATTTTAATTTCACTTTATGTATAAAGCCTCTTTCGCAACCTTATTGGATTCCCAAGGTGCTGAACAATACAAGAAGCAAAGAGAAACAAGTAAAAATAGTATAAAAACAACCTTTAAAACATTAAACACAAGAAAAAGACCACGTTGCATGCTGGACAATGAAGGCAATTCATCCCACAGACACAGAGCCAACACTGAGAATGCCCGATCCCCCCGTGACCTACACCGGAGACATAGAACCACCAACTATTCCCTATCAGCTGAACAGTTATCACATAGAATTTCACTCTGAAGTGCACAGGGAGCCAATGCAGAGATTCAGTACCGGAGGAATGTGCTCCACGCGTGTCGTGCCTGTCAGGAACCTAGCGGCATGTCAAAAATATATATATTTTATTGTAAAATTGTAAATGACCTGTATTTGTATAGCACCTTCTAGACTTCTACAACCCCCCAAGGCACTTCACAACACAATCAGTCATTCACCCATGCACATGCTGGTAATGATGAGCCACAGCTGCCCTGGGGCACATTGAATGGGGCGAGGCCTGCCATTAACCGGCGCTACCGGTCCCTTTGACCGCCACCAGCAGGCAAGGTGTGTTAGGTGTCTTGCCCATGGACACAACAGCAGCATTCTCTGGCAGGAGTCTGAGCTACCTAATTGTGTTGCTAATTATGTGTTTTTGTATTTTGTCAAAAATAACATAAAAGGCCTTATTGCAAAAGGGGCATTATGGAAGTCTGACAGCCAAAACATGAATAGAAATAATAAATGTCTTCTTCACACATTCTCCTGCAATGCCCTGGTCCTGTAGAATGAGCCCTGGCATTTTTACTGTGATTGCCTGTTTTTCTGTAAAATCACAGAAAAAGAGAGCTGCTCGGGTCGAGCAGGCTGCTTCATGCGCGTTCACGCTCAGGCATCGCCCGTAGCATTTGCTATCAGTAGCTTTAGCAGCAGAGAGGGAGGCAGTGCCACTTTGTCGCTGTTCCTAACGCCTAGTGACAAAGCTAGCTACATTTCTGAGGACCCTTAGCTACTTTCTGTAGAACTTTCTTCTAGATATTTCCTGCAAATTAGCAAAAAAAATAGCCATTTTTGCTCCGAACCGTTCTTTGGTTTGACGTTGTTTCAGCTGTCATCAAGGATATAAATGTTACAGAAACTGTGAATGTTACTAGAGTGTAGCTCACCTTGTAAGATGTCTGACTCTCATGCAGAAGACCCGGGTTTGATTCTGGATGTGAACATAGTTCATTTAGAGTTTCTTTTTTACATTAATGGTATATATTTTTTTACAGTATGATGCCCAAATTTTTATTTGAGACTCGCCGAACGGCATTGAATTCACAGATAAAAAAGATGTGGGTTCAACTTTCATTTTGGAACAATTTTTCAAGCAAGGGAAGGGAATGATCTGAGCATGCAGGAGGACTGACCCATCATAAACCTTTGTCGGCTGTGCTGAAGAGAAAGATACAGAACCAAATTATTTAATTAATTAGCTGCGTGTTCTCCTGTCCTTGGTCCTCCGGGCCACACACACACACACACACACACACACACACACACACACACACACACACACACACACACACACACACACACACACACACACACACACACACACACACACACACACACACACACACACACACACACACACACACACAGGACTGTCTCAGCTGTTATTTTCGTTAAGGAGTGTGCACGTACAGCATGCGCGCCTCATGCACGAGCCTACTATTGAAGCTGACATTATACTTTTGGCCTGAGGGGGAAATCGTGAGCATAAAAATTCAAAAGTCCAAAAAGTCCCTTGAATCAGCACCTTATTATTCTTGAAACAAAAGTTTAGAAAGAGACTTTTAAATAACTATTTTTGGAAAATAATCCCCTGAAGGTCTTTGCCACTGACACCTAAAGGCCTCTGGCCTAAATGTAATGAAAACTCATACAGGTATCACACCTTTGCCCCAACCCAAACATGAGTTTCCACCTCATTAGGTCTATTTCCACCATCAGAACTTCTGGGTAATTCTACTGGACCTCTGTGTCTCCATTTAACCATGAAGTGACCATTTTCTGGACCCTTTGAGGAATCACAAGAGTACAGGAACATGGGTCTGTACTCAGAAAGACCCGGTAGAGTCGCTAGGCTGGACTCGTGCTGATTGGTTGTGACTCGGTAGGAAACGTCATTGGCAGATGCCACCATTCTGCTTCACCATAAGCTCAGCCGATTTTACAAAGGCAGCCAGCCTTTGTAAAATCGGCTGAGCTAATGGTGAAGCAGAATGGAAGAAAAAAAAAGCAGTGTGTCCTCTAGTTTAAAGTCACTGGTTCTAAACTCTCATCACCAAAAATATGACCTCCCCCAAAATGCTGAAATTTCACTGCTTTGTTGTCTCACTAAGAGCTGAAAAATAGGATCTTAAACTGGAACCATAAAGCTTAGTTTATGCTTGACGCGTCCGCGAGGTTCGCACAGCTCCGCGCGGAAAAGTTGCGTCATTTTAACAACCACGCCCCTCCACCGCACCTCCGCACGGCCCAAACATTCCGCACCGCGCACCTAGGAATTTTTCTAACCACGCAGATGGTCAGACGCAGAAAACCAAGGCGGACTGGTAAGAACAAGTATGGCAGAGGTTCGTAAATACAGACATTTGTATGATTCAGCTCTCAGAGATCACCGTGATCAACATGTTGTTAATAATTCTTGGAGAGAAATAGCTCGCACTGTCGGAAAAGACGAGGATGCTGTTAAAAAATGCTGGAATGCCATGTTGTAAACAACAGTAATTTTTACTTCTACTATGGTGTAGTGCTGGATGCATGCCGTAGAGCTCCATGCTGCCCCCTACAGTTTGGGAGAATATTGGCTCACCGCAGAGACAAGCCGCATGAACCATAAACGCTGCAAGTTGTGAAGCGCGTTCCATCCGCGAGCCGCATCACCAAGCGGAAAGTAAATGTGTCAAGCATAAACCAAGCTTTACTGGTCCCGACAATGGGACTGTGCAATTAAAGGTCCTTTTACATAATAAAAACAAAATAAACAAAAAAGGATATCTATCTTGTTATCACAACAATATCTGTTACAAAACCCCAGAATAATGATATATTTGGTCCTTCCCTCACAAACATGTTGGGAGAATAAATGGGGTTAAGCAGAGGGATGTACAGGAAAGCTGCTTACCGGCATTTCCAGTCACTGATGAAAATTTAATCCTGATAAAGGGCTTTGTGTGTATAAACACGCCCAAATCCACAAAAGTCCTCTGTGGAGCCAAATATGCTTCATTTATTTTATTTTTCAAAAATAATTTAGGAACGTTTTAATTATCTACAACTAAAAACGATTAAATCGAGATGCGTAATCAGCTTATGTTGCCTGCTATGGCTGCGGGATACAACAGAATCCCTAATTAATTTTGCAAACGTGTGAGCTGGAGCTGTTTAAGTGAATGTTCACAAATAAAACACAGACGCAAAGGTTAACGACCACATTTGCTTAGAAACTCATGTTAGATTATTCAGAATTACGGAAGAAAAAAAAAGAAAAATATACAGTATATAAATATATTTTTACATGCATTATTTGAAATATGTGAGGATGAAATAATCTGATTAACTGCTTATTAAATTTCATATTTCTTTTTGCTTTGTTTTATGTTTTTAATCCAGGCTACTGTAACCCTTGGCCATAGAACAAGTTCACCAGAACTGATATTCACATTTTTACATGCTGTGGTGCCATATTTTGGAGTATTACAACCTGCTATACATTAATACAACATTTACATTCTAAATTTTAATAATATAAATGTAAAATGTTCATAGCAACTAAATAATTTACTACAAAAGGCAATTATCCACACAGAAATTGAGAATCGTTTTCTGTTTTTACACATATTTTTCATTATACAGAAATGCCACAGCTTTATCCCTCAAAACTGTCAATGAAAAAAAGTTTCACACATCCTTTCAAACAACAAAAAAATTAATTGAAGTACTTCCAATGATTAGTTTCTGAGACACACTCATTTATATGAACCGTAACAAAAATGAAAACATAAATAATAATAATCAGCAGTAGTCTATATAAATATATATATATAATCATGTTGAATATTTGTAGCAAATTTTTCAGTAGTACATAGTTTTTCTTTTCTCTGACTAATAATAATTATTTCATGAATATATACGTGAGGAAACTGAAAGTGAAACTTAAAGAGCAAGTCGCCCCCAAATCAACTTTTTTCCTGATTAACTATATAAATGCCTGTCTAATCATGCTGCAGACATGTGTAGTCAATAGTTTTGCACTTTACTTCAAATTTAAATTTTTTGCCAAAAACGGTCAGTGTTGTGCCGTTGTCAGGTAAAAACTTTGCTCTGCATTTGAATTTAAATCTGCCATCGCTATTGGCTAAGAGGTACCCTAGAATGTTAGCTGGTACCATATGATGTCACAATGTCGTTGTGAGCCTGTGTGTGTGTGTATTTGTTAGCGGCTCCGCCCTCTCGGTTTGCTAGGCAACAGCTTTTGTTGCATTTTTCAAACAGGAAGTGGGAGTGAAGTAATACTCTGGTAGGGGGTGACTTGCTCTTTAAACATCATCCGGCGCTGTAACGGCTGTAATGGTAATCGCTTTGAGGAGGGAGGATGTACCGTTTGGCGGGTCCGCGATTCATCAAAACGTTCGTAGTGGTGTGTGATGTGTGTAGGATGTGTTTGTCTAAATGTATTATTGCGAAAAAGCACAAGAAAAAGCTGAAAGACTACAAAGAACTACAATTAGTGGGAAAATTACATCAAAGCAGGTGATTGGATGAGTGATAATCATGTGATAGGTCATGATGACAACGTGTGAAGCCGTGGCACCTGCAGGTCAGAACGACACAGCGTCCGTGTCTGAATGACAAGGCTTTTCTTATTTGTGCATTTTGGCTGTTTTTGCGAAATAAGCAGCGTTCAGTGTGTGAGATTTAAGTGTAACTACTCTGGTTTAATATGCAAAAAAATCTTTTTGTTCTATCTCATATAGTTTCAGTTCAACAAGCATACGGACACAGAAATGCAATGGGAGCGCCGGCGCTCTCGCTGGTCTTAAAGGTTTAAAACAAGCCCAACACACTAACATTTCCGGTGTTTTCTTTGCCATAAATGATTGTCTCCCACAAATGTATGTTCCCACGTTGAAGCCCGTCCTTGCACTTTTTTCCAAGTGGTGCTCGCTGCAGAACCACAAAGGCGGAGCTGCACCAGAAGGTGGAGCTGCACCAGAGTCAGCCCCGCCCATTCCAGAATCAGCCCTGCCCATTCCGTCAGAGTCAGTCCAATTCCTTCCAGTTGTCAGACTTGATAGCATTCTGGAACCAAAGAGGGTGTTATAGCTAAAAAATGCAAGATTGAGGATGGAGTTGAGAAGTTAATTGAACAGTTTTTGTAAAGGTTCCATATAATTGAAAATCTAACTTTTGGAACTTTTAATCATGTTATATTGTCATTTCCTCATAAGAAGCATGCCAAAGCAATTTTTAGCCTCATTCATGCATTTTCCTCCCATCTCAGCTTCAATTTGGTCTCCTCCCCCGAAGTGGGTCTGGTCTTGGTTCTCAAATCTGGATATTCTGTGAATTTTCTGACAAATTATTTCTGAAATGACCTCTACTGAGACACCGCCGAAAAACCATACAACCCATCTCAGAGACGTACTAGGCAGCACAATTAGATGTAACGCCGCATGAGTTATAACAGATGTGGTGGAGTAGTGGTTATGGAGTCAGGTTTACATGCAGTTTTGTGCAGGTTCGCCTCCCATTACTGTAAGTTTTAGGTAGTGTACAACCTCTTTTCTTCATTTCTAGCTACACTTGCCAGTACTATGTTTACAACAATTTACTGGTATACAGTTTAACATATAATGACTAATGTGTTTTTTTATTTATTTATTCGTTTATTTAGCCAGTGTGAGTCCATTTGTGAGCAGAGTTTCAACTAAAATGCTGTTTAGGAACGACCAAATTCAAAGAACTTTTACACACATAAATATTTTGCTGAAAATAAACATTACAACTAAAATATAAACAAATTAAATGTTTCAGCTGGCTAAATAGATTGCTGACGACCCCACCGAGAGTCGAACCAGCATCAGCTGAGGGGAAAGCAAAACTTAACTCAGACGATCTCACCACTAGACTACCAAAGCCCATTCAAAAGTGTGTAATGCTGTTATACACCATTTCTGTTAGACCGGCTGTGGGCAGATATTTGCTGAAAGAAACCTTTTCATTTCGAGATATATTCAGTCTTTGTCATGTAGCAAGTTATATTTATCTTGTTTAATTGGAGCATAGAACATAGCATTAACGACTGTAAACTAGTAACAGCCGTAATTCATGTGGGTCAGGTTAGTTTGCGATAAAGTTGAAAACAAAAACGGAAGTCAGTGGGCTAGGCTGAGTTTGCGTGAATGGGCGGGGCTGACTCTGGTGCAGCTCCACCTTATGGTGCAGCTCCGCCTTTGTGGTTCTGCAGCGAGCACCCTCTCCTTTTTTCTGTTCACACCGATGAAAAAATTAGCTCCACATCTCTTACTCCCTCTACCACATCACTCCTAGAGAGCTGAGGGACGTAACAGCGGCTGAAAATGGATGAATGGATGGTTGGGCGGTTTCTCTTCTGCTGGTAAGTATGGAGCAGGGTCCTTTCAGAAGATTTGTGAACTTTAAAGCAACTTCTTCTAGAACCGATGTTTGATTTCACTGACAGAGAATCAGAAACAACATCTGAACTCGTATTCGTGATTCCTTCTTGAATTTCTCCTCTGGTTTGGGTGAAAGTTTCGAGGGAAAGCGCTGAGAGCAAAAGCACTACCTTTAACCCCGCCACACATTCCAAACATCATTACTGTGCAGAAATCACAGCAGGCACTTCAGCTGGTGTTGTGAGTGTGAGCTGCCTGGGTCCATCTGCGGTGAGCCGGTAATCTCCAGTCAGCACGAGGTCCGGTCAGAGGCCTCGCTGGTCAGCATGCCCCCCGGTAAATAAATAATTTCACCTGTCAGAGCGACTCAGCTTCATGAAGCAGTTTTCTGTGAGTGTGTGTGAACGATGAGCAGCAGAAGGCAGAGAAAAGTGCAAACCCATTAGCTTTGATCTTAAGCCTGACAGATGTTCACAATCTAGTTTCAGTATTTGGTCGGTCTGTCAGAGGTGGTGTAAAATCACACACAAGAGCACTCGTAGATATAAAACCCACAGATTCTCACAGCTTAGCTTTGATTTGATCATCAGTGTGGTTTGAAGGAGGATCAGTGGTAAGTTTGGAGAGTGATTGTTAGGGATGGGTACCTTTGACATTTGAATCGATTCGGTACTAATTCCCGGTACCTAGGAATCGATACCGGTACTTAACGGTACCAATTTTAGATACTTTTGAGTGTTTATTATTTTAATTCTCTTTTATAATTAAATATATATTTTTCTCAATATATAACCATATTTGATAAATATCACGATAAATAACATACAACTGTTTAACTAACTAACTAACTAACTAACTAACTAACTAACTTTGACTCCTAAAGAAGCCTAACTGGTGTTAGTAAAGGCCCAATTGACGCTGTTCATAGAAGGTTGAGCGGGGTGTATGCTACTAGTCTCTTACCCATTGCAAACCTAGAATCTAACCCTCACCCTACACCACACCCCTATAACTAACTAACTAACTAACTAACTAACTAACTAACTAACTAACTAACTAACTAACTAACTTTGACTCCTAAAGAAGCCTAACTGGTGTTAGTAAAGGCCCAATTGACGCTGTTCATAGAAGGTTGAGCGGGGTGTATGCTACTAGTCTCTTACCCATTGCAAACCTAGAATCTAACCCTCACCCTACACCACACCCCTATAACTAACTAACTAACTAACTAACTAACTAACTAACTAACTAACTAACTAACTAACTAACTAACTAACTAACTAAAACTTTATTTATATAGCGCCTTCACATGGCCCAAGGACCAAACAAAGCGCTGCACAGCAGAAATAAACATAAAAAAAACCATATACAACCATTTAAAAACCAACAAAAACATGCAGATAAAATCTAGGCGGGGCAGCAAAAAGTGCAAAGCCATCAGTTAACGGGACTCTTCCTGAATAAAAGCTAAAAAATAAAAGTGTGTTTTCAGCTGGCTCTTAAACTTGCCGAGCGTGGTGGCCTGTTTAACCCATGTAGGTAGCTCATTCCAGAGCCTCGGCTCCAGCACCGAGAAAGCACAACCCCCTCGAGATTGTAGTCTGTGTTTAGGAATGGCCAACAGTCCTCGTTGTGCTGACCGAAGGTTCCTTGCGGGAACAAAAGGATGGATCAGATCCACCAGATAGCGTGGAGCCAACTCATTTAAACATTTAAAAACAAACACCAGAACTTTAAACGAAATTCTAAAGGAGACTGGAAGCCAGTGTAGGGATGCCAAGACAGGCGTGATGTGTTCAGATCTCCTGGTACCAGTCAGTAACCTGACTGCCGCGTTTTGGACCTTCTGTAGTTTCGCTATGGAGGCCTGCCTGATGCCTGTTTGTATTTTAACATCGTCCTTGTAATTTTATAAGCTGATAATTAAACTGAAGCAAACATCTTTACTGTGAACTAAATTTACTGTGTATCTTCATTCCTTTTGCCGTTTTTTTTTTCATTTGATTTTTCCTACTGGGAAGTTAGAATTTCCGAGGAGAAAACGAGCGCACCATTAGCTGATAACGATGGTGGCAATGGAAGCTAATTGATCAAGCTAACGCTATCTTAAACATTTTATTTACCTATCGGAGCAGATTAAGACGAGGATGTCTCACTTAGATCGTTGTCGCTGGTTTCATCACCCAGTTACCCATCACATTTAGTGAAGTGGACCCAAGCTTTAGCGTGCGTTCTTTCTACCATGCTGCTCTGTTTACAACTGGCTCGCACCGACTGACGTAAAGCTCTTGCGCAGCTGTCTAGGCAAGTTCTCATTATGAAGGACGGGTACCGAAACGAGGCACCGTTTCAAACGACATGAATCGGTGCTCAGTCGGTACTATGGAATTCAGTCGGTACCTTAAAAAGTACCGAATTCGGTACCCATTGCTAGTGGTTGTGGGACGATTCAGCCTGAGAAAGACACGAAAAGTCCAATAAATGATTTTTATGTTACGTTTTGGTGTCGACATCAATCATAATCCCACTTTTTATCACAAAGAAACTGTTGGCATACAGCTAAATGCAAAGAGATCACTGCTGCAGTAGATTAGCCACGATAAAATAAAACAAATAAAAATAAAACATTATCTGTGGCTTAGTGGCATAATCCAAACTACCACACTTTTTTTTTATTTCTAACAGACACAGAACTAAGACTGGTACAGGCACTATGATCAGAAGGAGAAAAGTTTATTGGAAAAGCTGTGGCTATCTTATTAAAAAGTGTATTTTATATTTTTTACACAATAAAGGTAAAGTCTTAGAATGGGGCACAACAAACCCACCCTCCATCAAACAATATCTTAACCACTTTATCCTCACTAGGGTCGTGTCTATCTCTAGCAGTCATTGGGCAAGAGGTGGGGGACACCATGGACAGGTCACATGTCTTTCAGAGAGACGCACAACCATTCAAACATGTCCTTACTCCTAGGGAGATTTTAAAGTCTCCAACCTTACATGCATGTCTATGGGAGATTAATGAAACACCTGGAGAAAACTCATGCATGAGAGAACATGCTAAATCTGCAGAAAGGCAGGATTTCAACTAGCAACCTTCTTGCTGCGACACAACAGTAAAACCCATTGTGCCACCATGCAGCCCAACAAACCAACCTGTGGGTTAGAGTTCTTTATAAAAATGTTAAACTAATAATATTTCTGATAGAATTGTTTTTAGATGTCAGTATAAAAAAATAAATCAACATTAAAGGGAAGCAGTGGTCCATGCTAATGTGATCTGGAACGCTGTCCAGATAGGCGGCTCTTAAATACATTGACATCAATGAATAATAGGAAGTTCTTGCTCATTTACATTTATTTGTGCAAAGCGCTGCTGGAAAGGATATTAATTAGTCATTCAAGCTAAGTTGCATGGAGGTTAGAGTAAAACTTAATACTTCTGCTTCCATACCACCCTGAACACACCCGATCTCATCTCGTCTTGTTAGTAAAGCGAATTGTTGTCAAAAGTTTGAAAATCAAATAGGGCTGCAACAAATGATTATTTGGATCATTGATCAATCGGATGGGGTCTCGAGTCGATTAATCGATTAATCGGATGAAGCAGGAAAATGTAAAAATTGCAAGGGAAAGATTTTTTCTCTCCTTTACTAACAACAGAACAGGATTGTGATACAGAGTTATTAAATATTAAAATAAAATAAATAAAAAATCAGAAACATCCTGGATCTGTTTCTTCACTTTCTTTATTGAAGTATCAGATTGATACTCTGTATCAGCAGATTTTCAAAATCACAATGCAGCCCTAAAATCAAAAGTTTTGGGTGGAAAACACCCACTTGATTATTCCAGAACCAAAACTAGCAGACACCTTTTTGCAGTGGCTTTAGCAGGATTTACAAAGTCCATTGTATCCACCTATCCAACCTATCCATCCGTGGATGGACTCTGTCATTCTGGTCATTTAAATTTAGTCACGAAGAACCATACTGTCACCATTTCCATTTACAGTAATAAACACAATAAAACATATCAATTAAATTCAAAGTATCCACAATCCGATGACTTCCAAATTGCTGTGGTTGGAAACTGGGTTAAAAACAACATATAAACAACCAGGGATGCTAATGTGCTAATGCTAATAATACTAATAAAAAAAAAAAACAAAAAAAAAACCCTAAAACTTTTAGAGTACTTTCAGTCACACAAACGCTGATGCTTTCTGTTTTGTAACCAATGACGACGAGTAAGGATTGCACCATGTGTTGGATTAATGTTAAAGAAACTGAGTTTAATTCAGATGAGACAGACGAGCTAATAGCTAATCTTAGCAAAGCCTAAACACCTGCAGTCTTGAAAATGTTACAAGGGCTCATGCAAAATGTGTCATAAGAAATCTTTACACCACTATTACTTTAGCATTACACAGTGGTCTTTGAGCAGAAATATCTTCTTACAGCAGGAAGGGCCCCAGGCTAAAGCAGGATTACAACAGCTAGCTGCTGCAACGGCAAACAATTCTAAGTAACTAATCAACTAATGAACTAAAGAAAATAGTTTGTTTCTTGTTTAATTAAAACATATTTGTCGTGCATCCGACACTACACATGATTAAAATCAGGTTTCTGGTTTCTAGGGTGATCCCATTACTAAGGTGATTAAATCCAAAATACAGCAAAAATCAGAAAACTGTTTTTATTCAACATCCAAGTTAAAAAAGCAGCTCACCAAAACAAGGTCCACCCATCCTCTTCAACAAATAGAGAAATGATTTTATATTGTTTTGTTTTCTGAAAAATGACTGAAGTCTGGATGGACAAAGTTAACCGGTGTGAATACGGGCTGACTGAACCTCGAGCAAGTTGTCTAGGTGTCTGAATGGTGCTTTAATGAGACCTTTTCAAACATTCCAGCCTCCAGGCCAGCCGTTCACTCACAGGCTTTTGTTAGAAACACTGGTGGTGGAAACAGATGGAAGAAATCTAAAAAAATCAAGTGACAAAGAGACAGGAAAGGAAAATGTGATGAGGGCAAAATGAGAAGCGGGGTAGAAGGCGAATTACTGGGCAGCTCGTAACCTCCTGAGTATGATTTTTACTGTCCCATGGCACAAAATGACCATAATATATCTGCAGTGGCTTTAATGGGACTGTTGATCAATACCAGTGACTCAACGATTTTTCTGCCAAGTGCTGAGGCTTCAAATTTGAGACCTTGTAAATAAAAACACCCATTAGATGACTTAACACCCCTTTAATGTATTTCTCCAATTAGGATTAAAGAGTCGTGAACTGGACAAGTTTATAGTGAAGTAGCAAAGAAGGTGAATCAAGTCCTTTTGGGGCTTTACAGGCGTGTTAAGGCAATCTGTTGGAGCTTATGGTGCTTACACATCCCAAATTTCGCACTGACTTAACATCTGACTGACTTTATTGTCTCAGGATAGTCCACCGACTGATGAGCTAACAGCCTGAACTATAATTTACTGCATGGAATCAGAGAAAAAGCAGCAAGATGCGTCTCTTAAAAACAATAGAGGTAAAAATCAGTGGCACCATTCCTCAAATTATACCACGGTATACGGTAGACCAGAAAGGCCCATCCTGTTGTCTTAGCACTGAAGGTTATTTAAAGTTTAAGTTAAAGTCCCATAAGTCATCACACACTGGTGAAATTCATCTTCAAGTTTCACCCATCCCCGTGGGGAGCGGTGAGGTGCAGCTGTGGCTGCGCTTGGGAACTATTTGGTAGTTTAACCCCCCAATCCAACCCCTTAAAGCTGAGTGTCAAGCAGGGAGGCATTGGGTCTCATTGTTAAGGTCCTTGGTATGACCGACCGGGATTTGAACCCCGTTCTCCCATTCCCAAGGCGGATATTCTACCACTAGGCCACTGAGAAGGTTAGGAAACTAAAAAGGAAACCGAAAAATTTTTTATGGCCCTGATTACAATAAACGTAATATTATTTTGTCGTTATTACTGAGGAACACCACACATCTGTCACATGGCCAAGGCCAAGGCCAAAATGAATGTCTGCCATCTTATAACTACACTAACTGAAAAATAAAATAAAATAAACGTATAGAGGGTCATGCTAACACTATCCTCCGCTTTCTACTAGATGCATAAGTGATGTGTAACAGAATAAAGCGTTTTACCCGGGAGATCCTCTCCCACTGGGAGTGTTTTACATGTGAAACTACAGTGAAAGCGTTCCACGAAGCCGGTCTTCCACAGTATCGTGACCATAGTATAGCAAGATTACAAAAAGTCTGTGGTTTACTTTCTGTCCTGCTTACCTCGGCTACGGAGGTTTCACATGAAATAACGTAAGTATTTTTTTCTAGTTGAGCAACTGGAAATCCGTACGTGACTTATTTGAAAGTTTGGCGTAAATTTTATGGAACATCGCATCCCTACGCTTTTGGGACTCATCCAAAGCCCGATGACCCATCCACTATAACTGCGGTTAATTGCTGTGCACTGCACTTCTTAAGACTTTACGTAACATTTGCACGTTCGATGGACAGGTCAGGTAGTTCTTAAACTTTTACACTCATGTCAGTTTAGCTGGTTATTTGCACAGAATTTATGTGATTAGTTTGCAGGAAAATGGAGGAGAAGATTAACTTCATATTTCGGCATTAGTAACTGCACAATAGGGATGGGCAATGTGGCATCCTCCGTGAGTTCAGTGGCAATTAAGGCATTTTATCCCTTTTCCATGTTTTTGACATCCCTTGAAATGTTTGCAATTCTACAGATGCATAGGTAGCATAGCTTTAAGCTAGTGTGTTTATATAATGAAAATAGTTTTCAGTTTCTTTTAAAATACAGAGATAATTGTTTAGAAGTAGTTTTAAAATGAGCTTAATGATAAGTCGGCTGAAGGATGCTACTAGTGTATGTTGAGAACACGGTAAATGGTCCTGGAACCCCCCAAGGCACTTTACAAGACAATCAGTCATTCACCTATTCACACACACATTCGCACACTGGTGGTGATGAGCTACATTATAGCTACAGCTGCCCTGGGGCGCACTGACAGAGGCGAGGCTGACGAGCACTGGCGCCACCGGTCCCTCTAACCACCACCAGCAGGCAAGGCGGGTTAAGTGTCTTGCCCAAGGACACAACGACAGGGACAAACCGAGCAGGGCGCGAACCTGCAACCTTCCGGTTACGGGGCGAGCACTTAACTCCTGTGCCACCGTCACCCCAACATCCAACCATAAAGCTTCTGGCTAGAAAGTGTGTTTAGGACAAAAGTGTGTAGAATAAAACTGCTCCGGTTCTGGCGACCTCATTATTTTCCAGGGAACACAGTGGTTCCCAAAACAATCAGTTTTCCATCAACGCTTGTAGCTGCCCTATCACTCATTAGATCCACTCACTCACAAATCATTGCTGTTGTGTGATCAGACTCCTATTTCTTAACCTCATTATAACATTTAAATATAGATTTAATTTCCTTTGTTGCAAAGAAATGAAAAACAAACTAATGATGCTGACAAACACTTTCAGTAAAAGGGGTAATCAAGTAACATTTATTATTCTTTCAGCTCCAAGTGATTTCACATTAAGAACCCAATGAATCACACAGCAGTAGACCTTTGTGGTTATCTGCACCCAAATAGACATCAATGAGATAACTCAACAACAAACTTCACGTGTTGGAATATGGTAAAACGGCGGTTTCCCTTCCACCTGGTGAGTTAGGGTTAGGACCGAGCTCTCACACCCAAAGCTGAGGCCTCAGAGGTTAAACTTTACATAAATCAGTGTCTGCTTGTGCTCCCATCAGCCAGCAAATCAGATGACTCCTTAAGAGCCATAATCACCTCTCAGCAAATAGTTTTTTCTCCATGCTCTCCAACCTGAATGCTGGCTTAATCCACTTTGGTTTTCTGGACAAAGTGAGGCGTTTAATCAAACTGTCAAATATTAGCTAGAGAAACCGATCATGGAGTGTATACTCTAGGTAGTGTGTTATTAATCACTGGATTAAAACTGAGAAAAAAAGAAAAGAGACCACTCCCTTTCTCTTTAGGGCTTCAGGACATCTTTTCCCATTTGATGTTCGTCTCTGAAAATGTTGGAGATCTAGCATAAAAATAGGGAGTGCTGTACTTTGAATGAATCATGGTTATGTTGCCTGAATTACCTACAAGTTGAAAAGCAACATTAAAGCACTCATTTACTTGTTTTTTCAATAAATCTGCAGGGGTCTCAAATACAAATTAATGCCAAAGTGTTTATGTTTATGTATTTAGCTGTTGCTTTTGTCCAAAACGACTTACAAGTGATAATCGGCATGTTGCCCTTGAGGCTAACAACAACAACAACAACAACAACAACAACAACAACAACTTGACATCAATCATGGAGAGGAGGGAACGAGGAGTGGACAGTAGAGAGGGGGGACGGGTGCAGGTAGGGTGCTAGTTAAGAAGATGCTCTCTGAAGAGCAGGGTCTTCAGGAGTTTCTTGAAAATTGAAAAGGAAGCCGCTGTTCTGGTAGTGCTTGGAAGGTCATTCCACATTTGTGGAACGATGCATGAGCAGAGTCTGGATTGTCCTGAGCGTGGTGTAGGCACTGCTAGCCGACGATCCTGTGATGACCGGAGCGGCCGGGCCGAGACGTAAGCCTTTGCAAGAGGATTCAGGTAGATGGGAGCCGTACCATCTCGGACTTTGTATGCTAATGTTAGCAATTTGAATTTGATGCGTGCTGCTAGCGGTAGCCAGTGGAGCTCAATGAACAGAGGGGTGACGTGTGCTCTTTTTGGCTGATTGAAGACCAGACGCGCCGCTGCGTTCTGGACCATTTGAAGAGGTCTCACAGTACAGCCTGGAAGACCAGTTAGAAGGGCATTGCAGTAATCGAGGCGGGAGATGACAGTAGATTGCACCAGGAGCTGGGTGGCATGTTGTGTTAGGTATGGTCTGATCTTTCGTATGTTATACAGCGCAAAGCGGCATGAATGAGCAACAGAGGCAACATGATCTTTAAAGGTCAGGTGTTCATCAATCACAACGCCCAGATTTCGAACTGCCTTTGAAGGAGCCAGAGATAGGAAGTCATTTTGGATTGAGATATTGTGATGTATGGATGGTTTTGCTGGGATGACAAGTAGATCAGTTTTAGAGAGGTTGAGTTGGAGATGGTGGGATTTCATCCGTTTTGATATGTCAGAGAAACCGTTCGATATTCGTGCAGAGACACTGTGGTCGTCCGGTGGAAATGACAGATAGAGCTGGGTGTCGTCTGCATAGCAGTGGTAGGAGAAGCCATGTGATCAATCAAAGTGAGTCATTCTTTGTGGAAAAAGCTCTGACCCCCTTTTTTCTGGAAACAGAAGCTAGCCAGTGATCAATTAGATGGACCAAAGAAGCAATATAAATAAGGAAACATGGACCCAGGAGTATAAATGCTGGACCACACATGGGACTTGGTGATCTGGAGAAGGGGCAGGCAGTAGATGGAGATATCGTACTCTGCTTCTCACAAATAAACAGAAGTGACGCCACCAACATTGGCATTTGCTCTGACGAAAGCGGTAATGCACGTCGAAACGTGTCGGTAAAAATAAAAAACAAGCTCTCTTTGCTCTGTGTATAATGAAGAACAAAAAAATTAATCAGATAGAAAACACAGAATAAACGTAACAAAGATGCTGGAAGTAATGTTTTGTCCAACAGTGTGGATTTGTTTTACTAGTGGCAGTTAGGAGTTGTATCAACTAGTCGACTTCACTGCTCTGTAGTGACTTTTTATGCCTTTCATCGACTAGTCGCTGTCACGTGATAATGACCGACAAGATGCAGTCCTCGGAAAAGACAGCAGGTGACGAGCCCCAGCGCGTTGTGAGGCGACGCGATGCGCCAGAGCGTCGGTATCTGACGCCCGTCGTAAAATGGACATTTGACCGAATTGTGACCTTTACCCTCTTGCAATTTAACCTTCCCCTCACCCCCATCCTAACCTTAACCAGCTTGCGCATGCAAAGCTCTGATCGTTGACGCGCTCCAGACATCTGCATCCTGAGCACGGCCACAGTAACATTATCTAAGTGTCGCCACCTCAAAAACAAATTTAACACGCAATTGTTCATGTCAGCTCATTTCCTTTTATGTTTTCTGTCTTTTATTTGCGCCTGATGCGTTTCGCTGCTGTGGAGTAAGGCGCATCACCTGTTTTGTCCTCCGGTGACTCACCTCACCGACGCGGCCAGCGCACTCCGCTGTTTTAGTGGTCGGTAGATCTTTTAGAACTGCAGTTCAAAGGTAACTCATAAGGTGAATATATATGAAGCCAGGTAGCAGTTTCTCTTTAGGACTGAGAGGAGATGCAGGAAGATAATAAACAGGCAGGACAGAAAAATAGTCAAATAAAAACAAGTTAGTTTTTGTACCTGCTGTTGCAACAAACAGACACCATTGAAGGTAATCAGAAGTGAGGAACAGAAAATGAAATAATTATTTTAATGTTTAGAGCAGCAGGAACTCCGAGGGGCTGCAGGCGCATCAGTGAGTTTGCCGCCCCTGCGCAAGGGGAGGGGGGAGAGAGCTGAAGCAGAAACTACCGTTGTTAAAAGAGATGTGTTTAACTTAGAAAATGTGGGCGGGCGCAATTTTAATTGTCAAGAACTCCGGCGAATATAACCCCCCTCCCCCTCCAACATGTATGACGTCATCAACGACTAGTCGAAGTCGACTCGATTTTCATTACTTGACGGTCGACTCTAAAAAAAAAGTCATGCAGCCCCTAGTGTTAGTTCATTGTCAGCGCTAGCTACAGCAGGGTTGTTTACGACAACTGTAATTCCACTTTCCACCAGTAGGGCAGATGAGCAGGAAACTGATCTGTGTTACTTTAGAGTCTGTAAATGATGAAAAGCAAACCTGATGGTTGTGATTTTTATTTATGCTGTGATTAAGCAAAATAAACAGGAGGTAATGAAACAATCCTTGTTGTCTCTCCCAGCATTTTTATCTGCATCTAAGCACCTAATGTGACTCAGCTGTGACATTCAGCAGAAGAATATCCTCGAGAGTCGAAAAGCTCAGTAGGACATCAGTGCTTTGAGGCTGCCGTGCCCTTTGACCCTTGTGATGCAGCCTCCGACAATGAGCTGCAGCTCGTCGTCGGCGAAGACAGGAAGTGATGCGGCTCTGCTGTCGGTGATTGTGACAGCTGTGTAACAGTGGATCCATCTGCGGGATTAGCTGCAGGGACAAGCTGACTTTCATCTGGGGCAGATCGATCTCTCATTCATTAATGCAGCAACAAGCCTTCAAAACCAGCAACGATGGATGCGACGGGCTAACGGACAGGTTAGTGGCAGGAAATAAAGCAAATCTCTCTGCATACATCTGGCTACTTGATCCAATTCACCGTCAGTCCTAAAATAAAATACAAGTGGATTTCAACTTGCAGGCTCGTTTTGTTTGAAGGGCACTTTGACAGCAGATATCAGAGCTTCTTGTCACAAAATCTCTTTCAAAACAAATGACCAGAGATTTTGTACAGACCACAAAAACTGCAACAGTTACCGTGACAACGGAATCCCTTCCCACTCTGCTGTGAGACAAAAAAACAAATCAATTAAAGTTTAATAAAATGTGTTTATGTCAGCTATCTAACTCGCTCTTCAGCAAAGACGGCATAAAATCACTGAAAATAAAATTCAGAGAAAAGGGGCAAAAACCTGTTTCATTACAGAGAAGACCATCTGAAACAAGCTAAATGTTATTTAGAAAATATATAACTAGATTTTTATACACCATATTAAACGGGCATTATGGAAGTTAGACAGCCAAAACATGTATAGAAATAATAAATGTCTTCTTCATACATTCTCCTGCAATGCCCTGGTCCTGTAGAATGAGCCCTGGCATTTTTACTGTGATTGCCTGTTTTTCTGTAAAATCACAGAAAAAGAGAGATGCTCGGGTCGAGCAGGCTGCTTCACGCGCGTTCACGCTCAGGCATCGCCCGTAGCATTTGCTATCCGTAGCTTTAGCAGCAGAGAGTGAGGCAGTGCCCCTTTGTCGCTGTTCCTAACGCCTAGTGACAAAGCTAGCTACATTTCTGAGGACCCTTAGCTACTTTCTGTAGAACTTTCTTCTAGATATTTCCTGCAAATTAGCAACAAAATAGCCATTTTCACTCCGAACCGTTCTTTGGTTTGACGTTGTTTCAGCTGTCATCAAGGATATAAAAGTTACAGATACAAAGAACATCACTGGCGCTTTAGTTCACCTAATAAGACGTTGGACTCTCGTTCAAAAGAACCTGGTTTGATTCTGGATGTGAACATAGTTTATTTAGAGTTTCTTTTTTACATTAATGATATATTATTTTTACAGTAAGATGCCCAAATTTTTATTTGAGACTCGCCGAACGGCATTGAATTCACAGATAAAAAGATGTGGGTTCAACTTTCATTTTGGAACAATTTTTCAAGCAAGGGAAGGGAATGATCTGAGCATGCAGGAGGACTGACCCATCTTAAACCTTTGTCAGCTGTGCTGAAGAGAAAGGTACAGAACCAAATTATTTAATTAATTAGCTGCGCGTTCTCCTGTCCTCTGTCCTCCGGGCCACACACACACACACACACACACACACACACACACACACACACACACACACACACACACACACACACACACACACACACACACACACACACACACACACACACACACACACACACACACACACGGGACTGTCTCAGCTGTTATTTTCGTTAAAGAGTGTGCACGTTCAGCATGCGCACCTCGTGCACGAGCCTACTATTGAAGCTGCAGTTATGCTTTTGGCCTGAGGGGGCAATCGCGAGCATAAAAATTCAAAAGTCCCTTTAAAGCAGGGGTCACCAACGTGGTGCCCGCGGGCACCAAGGTGCTCTCGGGGTAACCACGGGGTGCCCGCAGGCTATGTTCTAAAAATAGAACTAGTCACCACTGAACTTGACTTGATATCTCCTTTTTTTTATTGTGTTGCTTTTGTTTTTGAGTCACAGTTGCATCAATGCTTATTTGAAAATGAAACTATTAACGAATAATTTTTAAGAACAAAAATATTTTATATTTTGTATGTTTTTATATTTTACCATCGACATATAAATAGTACTTTACCGTACGTGAATGTGGCAGTAGTGCAATCACATAGGCTGCAAGCTGTCATTAAAAACCGTAGAAGAAGAAGACGTAAACATGAACTTTCTTTGACCTACTAGTTCGATTCGGCGCGGCGTTAAGCTAGCGGGCGGGTGCTGTCCCAATGAGGAGCTGGATACCAACCGAAAATGGCTGAAAAACGAAAGAAAACATATAATTTTCATAGTGATTGGGAGGAGGAGTTCTTTTTTACGCTCGTGAGAGAAAATGTGTGTGTCTCATTTGTGGAATGACTGTGGCGACAGCAAAGCGGCACAATGTGGAGAGACACTTCAGTACTTGTCATAAAAGCTACAATGCTAGCTACCCACCTAGCAGCGCACTACGGACAGAAAAAGCACGTGAGTTAAAGGCAGCTTTGGGCAAACAGCAGTCTTTATTCAAGAAGCCAGTGGAAAAGTCACAAAAAACAACAGAAGCGTCATTTAGAGCCACACATTTTTTGATTAAGAACAAGAAGACATTTTCAGATGGAGAAGTTTTCAAAGAAGCAATGATGATAATCGCAAAGACTGTATTTAAAGATGAGAAGAATGGAACCGATGTCATCTCCACTCTCTCCAACGTCCAACTGGGCGCAAGTACAACGGTAAGAAGAGTGACGGCTATGTCAGAGAACTTAACAGAGAGGCTGGAGCAGGATGTGGCAACATGTAAGTGGTTTAGCATCCAGTGTGACGAGTCTGTGGACTGCAGCAGTTCAGCACAGCTGATGGTCTTTATTCGTATGGTTTTTGATGACTTCTCCACTAAAGAGGAACTTCTTACATTACTGCCCCTCCAGACAACTACAAGGGGAGTTGATATCTACAACGCAGTTAAGAGTTTTCTTGTGGAAAAAAAAGTACCACTAGAAAAGCTGGTGTCCATGACTACAGATGGGGCTCCTGCCATGATCGGCCGGCACGCAGGTTTCATCGCGCACTGCAAAGGTGACACAGACTTCCCAACATTTCTACATTACCACTGCATCATTCATCAGCAGGCGATATGTTCAAAAGTGACCGGATTTGAGCATGTGATGACTCCTGTTGTGAAGATCATAAATAGCATCCGTTCCAAAGCCAAACAGCACAGGATATTCAAAGTGCTATTGGAGGAGCTGTCAGCGGAATATGGCGACCTGTTACTACACACAGAAATCAGATGGCTCAGCAGGGGACGGGTTTTACGTTTTTTTTTCACTTTTGTGTGAAATCAAGAAGTTCATGAAATCCAAAGGTGAAGACATCTCATTGCTGGAGGACATTGAATGGATACTTGACCTTGCATTTTTAACGGACATCACTGGGAAACTTAACCATTTGAACTGTGAGCTGCAAGGCAAAGGTAAAACTGTTGCTGACATGATAAGTGCTGTAAATGCATTCAAAGCCAAGATGAACATTTTCTCTGTGCATTTACAGAAAAAAAGGGTGCTGCACTTTCCTGCTGTGCAGTCAGTGCTGAATGACAATGCTTCTGCATCTGAGACTTTTGACAAAGTTGTTGACAAATACTCTGAAGTCATTAACAGACTTGGACAAGAGTTTGAGAATAGGTTTCGTGACTTTGATCAACTTGAGCCATGTGTGTCATTCATTTCCAATCCTTTTGTGCAAGTAGAAATTGCATGCATTGCTGAGCAGCTAAGTGCAACATTCAGCTTGAATGCTGGGGAGGTGGAGATAGAAATTATAACACTGCAAAACGACCTCCATCTCAAAGCCCATCAAAGTGAACCAAACTTTTGGTGCC
The DNA here is from genome assembly GCF_043380555.1 of Nothobranchius furzeri. Lineage (NCBI taxonomy): Eukaryota > Metazoa > Chordata > Actinopteri > Cyprinodontiformes > Nothobranchiidae > Nothobranchius > Nothobranchius furzeri. Next base: position 57,709,644 of record NC_091754.1, read on the forward strand.
TTGTGGATACAGAGAAGTACAAAGGTGTGTGCACAGCAGCTATGAAGGTTGCCTGCATGTTTGGTTCAACTTATCTCTGTGAATCAGCCTTTTCTGACATGAACTTCATAAAGAGCAAACACAGAACACGCCTTACTGATGCTCATCTACATGACTCAGTCAGAGTTGCAGTATCAAGTTACACCCCAGATTACAGCAAACTGGTGAACAGCATGCAATGCCAGGTTTCCCACTAATAGAAAAAGAAATATGCCAGATGATTTCAGCTAAACAGCTGCATGGCAAAGTTCCAAGATATTCAAGCTGTTATGTACAGATTTAGTTTAAAATGCTAAAGATTTTGTGTTAAAAAGTTGTGTTTTGCAGGACTGAAAGGTTACATAACTGACAATTTACCTAGTCTGATTAAGATTGTTTCAGAAGTAGTTAGTAAAAATGGCATATGTTTTTCCAAGAAATGTTGCAGAGGTGATTATTTGAATATGAGAGACAACTGAAATGCACTGAGATAAAAAAAAGTGTTACATGTTGAGATTTATCTGTTTCCTGCCTTAAATCATTATTATTATTTGAGAAGCAAATAAAATGTTGTCAGACATATCAATATTGAATTCAAAATAAAAATAAACTAAGTTTTCAGAAGTGTGTCATGTACAGGTAGCCCTTCGTATTACTCCGTACCCTTTAAGTTGCTCTCGGTTTCAAAAAGGTTGGTGACCCCTGCTTTAAAGCCTGATGGAAGACACTTGTAAGGAAAAATATGGTAAAATGTGCAGAAATGGAAAAAAATAAAATGAACACGTGTTTTTTAAATGTTCTAGAGATAGATAGAAAATAAAATCAATTAAAATCCACTTTATAAAAGGGGTGAATCTTGTTTTTCAGAAGCCTAACTGGCATTAAAAGACCTCTGGGGTTTATAAAGCCGTCTGTACTCCGTTAGTGACAACAACTTAAATAAAAATTTCCCAACTTGGCACGCTGCCATGGATTAAGGATTATTTTAATCAAATGATAAAGACTGTTTACAGCTAATGCATAATGATGAAAGCAAGTGTTAAGAGTTGTAACGATTTTCAGTCCCACATAAATCTTTAGGACTAAAGTCTGTGTCCCACGGGACTGCAGCTGGAAAAGAGAAAATCAATCAATCAATCAAATTTTATTTGTATAGCGCCTTCCACTGCCTTTACAGAAGCCCAAGGCGCTGAACATGGCATAAATACAGTAACAGAGCAAAAAGACACATTAAAAATTGCATAAAAATGACTAAAATGATGACAGATATGATAAAAGACTAAAAATCTAACCATCCATATTATATAAAAGCCAAACAACTAAAATGAGTCTTCAATCGATTCTTGAAGACCTGCAGTGATGGGAACTGTTTGTAACACAAACTCTTTCCATAGTGTTGAAGCGAGGACCGAAAAGGCCCTATCACCTCTTGTTTTGAACCTTGTTTGTGGGACGATGAGCCAATCCTGATCAGCCGAGCGAAGGGAACATGTAGGGGCATGCATCTGTAACAACCCACCCAGATATGGTGGGGCACCACCGTGGAGGGCCCGGAACACAAACAGAACTTGAAACTTTGCCCAGTAAACCACATGAAACCAGTGTAGGGAAGCCAGGACAGGAGTAACATGTGTTGTCTTTTTCGAGCCTGTCAGGAATCTAGCTGCCGAGTTCTTCACTAACTACAATCGTTTCATTACCGCCTGACTCAGCCCAACATTTAGTAGTACAACATTACAGTAGTCGAGCCTTGATAAAACAAAAGCATGCAGGACAGACTCGAGATGCGTCCTAGACATCTTTGGCAGACAGTGCAAGATGTGAAAAAATATGTTAACTTTTGTTAGAATCACACTGAACTGTTTATAAAACTAATTTATATCAGAATAATTTCATGCTTGATTTCTGGTTCCAAATTCGCCTAAAAAAAACTTTATTATGTCCTAATTTGTTCACAATTAATTCTTGTTAAACTTGTCTTTTTCTCCCCTATCAGTTATAATTTTGTGCCATTGGTCTCCAACTCCTGAAGATGTTTCACATGTCTGCCACTTCCTGATTTGAGAAAAAATAATTTTTCATCAAAAACGGTTTCAAACATGTTCAGAATCATTTAACCCAAGGCCTATGGGACTCTTGGGAAAAGTTATGAGAAATTTGGGAAACTCCCAAAAGTGCTTTTGAGGTTTTGTCAGCAGTCTCACTCTGGGTCCACAAGAGACCCTTTTCCAGTGACCTTGCAAATGAGCATATGTCCTGTTGTCGTGAGCTCTTTGATGAGCTGTTTTGGTAAACTGACAATAATTTAAATGTATTTTTCATTTGAAGTGTTTAGAAACTCAAACATGAAAATTAATAGATAAAATTGTAAAAAAAAAAAAAAGGGATGAAATTAGTGGGTTTTTTTTTACAGGGTATCTGCAGGTTTAAGGGAGCCAAATTTAAGACTTTTTAAGGCCATTTTGACCAAATTTAAGCAATTTTTTAAAATTCAATTTAAGCTATAATTTCCAGCTATTGCCTGGAACCGGTGCTAACCACGTCGCCAACGTGGGATAAGCCATCCAGTTACCATCAAACTTTCACTTCCCCATGGCACAAGCTCCCACTAGCTTAACCAGCTAATGTGCTCATCTAAAAATAGCCCCCTTTCACAACCAACTGAATGTGTACGGTTCCGCTTACGCCAATATCATACACAAAAAATGCTGAACACCAACTAGAAATTTATGAAAATTTTATAGAAATAACAGAATCTTGTTTATTGGGTCTTTGGTCATTTAAGACCTTTGGAAACTGTATTTAAGGATTATTTGTCATTTTTAAGGATTTTTAAGGCCTTAAATTTGGAAAGGCAAATTTAAGACTTTTTATGGGCCAGCGGGTACCCTGTTTTAGGTAAAATTAAGATTTTAAAGAAGTTTTGAACATTTAACGTTAAAGAGACGTTTCTGTGAATAATAAAAGGTTAAAGTTGAACAGGATAAAATGTTACAGCAAAAGACGCCAATGTTGGGTTTCTCGACCTTGCCCAGATTAGCAGTTATCTTGTCAATCCATTCAGAACTAATCTCCAAACTGAGGTCATACTACAGATGAGATACTGTTGATTGTATATGCTGTAAACATTTGCACAACTGCTTTTGAGTGAAATCAGACTGATCCGAGCATCCCACGATGGTACCAGCTATGAATCTGTTTGGGATGGCGTCAGTTATTCTAAAACTAAACCACAGTCAAGAATTATCACCATCTACACACAGGACAGGACTGTTGTCAAACCAAATATCCTTCTACAAATAAAACTTGGGATCAGGTTACCTCATCTAAAACATAAGAAGATCTCTCCAAACCTAACTGCACAAGTGGATTGTTAAGCACAGACATATGCATGTTGCTCCTGTAGCCAGTAGTAGTTCCCCAATAGCTGTCCCTAACATTGTCCTTCGACTTTGGTCTTCTACATTGAACAGCTTGTAAAAAGTACTTGGATTATCGATGATGCCAATACAGCTCTGAGGGCATCCTCATTGTTTCTGAGTGAAAAGACTGGTCCCACGTGGGATGTAAGGATGGGTACCTTTGACATTTGAATTGATTCAGTACTGATTCCCGGTACCTAGGAATCGATACCGGCACTTAACGGTACCAATTTTAGATACTTTTGAGTGTTTAATATTTTAATTCTCTTTTATAATTAAATATATATTTTTCTCAATATATAACCATATTTGATATTTATCATGATAAATAACATACAACAGTTTGTATTTTAACATCGTCCTTGTAGTTTTATAAGCTGATAATTAAACTGAAGCAAACATCTTTACTGTGAACTAAATTTACTGTGTATCTTCATTCCTTTTGCCGTCCTTTTTCTTTTGATTTTTCCTACTGGGAAGTTAGAATTTCCGAGGAGAAAGCGAACGCACCATTAGCTAATAACAATGGTGGCAATGGAAGCTAATTTATCAAGCTAACGTTATCTTAAACAGTTTATTTAGCTGCTGGAGCAGATTAAAACGATGATGCCTCACACTTAGATCGTTGTCGCTGGTTTCATCTTCACCCAATCACCCGTCGCATTTAGTAAAGTGAAGCCAAACTTTAGAGCGTGTTCATGTTCTTCTAGTCGGAAATTCGGAGTTCCGAGGAGAAAGCGAACGCACCATTAGCGGAACAGATGCTAACATATCAAGCTAACGTTACCTTAAATATTTTATTCACCTACCGGAGCAGATTAAGATAAGGGTGTCTCACTTAGATCGTTGTCGCTGGTTTCATCATCACCCAGTTACCCATCACATTTAGTGAAGTGGACCCAAGCTTTAGCGTGCGTTCTTTCTACCATGCTGCTCTGTTTACAGCGACCAATGACATAACGCTCTTGCGCATGCGCAGCTGTCTAGGCAAGTTGTCGTTATGAAGAACGGGTACCGAAACGAGGCACCGTTTCAAATGACGTGAATCGGTGCTTAGTCGGTACTATGGAATTCGGTCGGTACCTTAAAAAGTACCAAATTCGGTACCCATCGCTACTGTGATGTCTAAAACCCTGGGTACTTTGTACACAAGCAAAATGCTGACAACAGAGTATTCACAAATCTTCACTTTGGTTGGAGGTTTTTGAAAGATTTGTGTCTGATGCCGTAGATCTACACTTTCGTGTGGACGACAAGCCAGATCGTAGAAAAATATCTTGTGAGAAAATCTCCCGTGAGTTATTCTAAAAGTGGAGCACTTAGAAGAAAACAAAAATCTTCTTGAAGTACGTTGAAGGAACATGTTGCTGAGCGTTACAGTGATTTCTACAATCTCACCTTCAATGGAAACGTTTCATCTTCAAAGTCTTTAAAAATCGTTTTGAACTATTTTGCACTTGAACACCTTTTACAAATGGTTGCACTGCACCATTGGTCTCATTGGGCATGGCGATAAAGTCAGCTTCACTTTGTAGACCTTTCATTAGAGCATTCAATTCTTTTAATTTAAGTTTAATAAATAAACGTGTCCATGCAAAACCAAGTATGATCCATATTATTTTCGGTCATAATAACCAAGTAAATGTGTTCTCATTTAGACAAACTGCACCCGCCAAAACCATAAAGACATCAGTGACTAACCCTCTACTCTACTGGGTTTTATTTCCACCATCACTAAGCAGGCTGTAACATAACCTTCATTAAATGACTAATTAAAATGCCCATAATCAATGCTCAGAGTCTACAGATCATCTTATCATCAACTTAATTATGGCTGATTGCAGTTTGCCACAGAACTCTCTGGAACTTTATCTGATTAATGAATGAACTGATGTATAATCTTGTTGCCAGAACTTTAATAGTAGAAAAAAAAGCTTATAAGGGCAGGCAATGAGTCATTCCTGAAAAAGAGAACAAAACAAAACTTTTGCTACTTTATATGTTAATTAACATTTAAATGAGACCAAATGATGTATTAAACAAAGGGTTTGGGTCTGAAAATATGAAAAGAACTGGAAATACCAAACATTTAATTCATAAATCATAATAAATTGATTAAAAATATTAAAAAATAAACTTTTTATTCCAACATTCCCATTTATTTAATTTTAGAATGTTATAGATGTTTTTTTTTTATCTGAGTTCATTGAATGACTTAATAAGCTATAGGAAATAAAATGCTCTCTAACATGTGGCGGACCTGCTTCTAACCATCCCTTAGATTCATCTTTAGCATATATGAATTCACCCTTTCCATCCATTTTTTGTAACTTATCAACAGTTGGGTCAAAGAAGACCTCCAAAGGGAGCTGACCCAGAGACATCCACATCAGAAGCAACGCCCACTCCGCCCTGAGCTCCTTCTTTATGTTGGGGCTCATCACCTCATCCCTAAGGCTGAGCCTTGCCACCCTAAAATATTTCAGAGGCCGTTATTTTGGTCATGATGCGAATCCCAATCTCTGCTCAATCCTACAACTCGCAAACTGAACACCAAGACACGATAACTCCTTCATTTAAGGCTAAACCTCTACTTTTAGACCAAGGAAACAAAATGGTACCAATCATCTCATCTAATGACAACCTATATATCTGGCTTCGATGATTTATCAGATAAACCTCTAAATTTTAGAGGCGTCTTTGCCTCAATGTACCCATTCCACTTCATCTATACTCAAGCCTACTTTTGATTCGATAGAGTTCTTAAATTAATCCATCCATCCATTTTTATTCGCTTATCCGGAGTCGGATCGCAGGGGCCTAAGTTGAGAGGCCCAGACTTCCCTCTCCCCAGCCACTTGGGCCAGCTCCTCCGAGGGAATCCCAAGGTGTTCCCTGGCCAGGTGAGAGACAGAGTCCCTCCACCATGTCCTGGGTCTACCTTTAGGTCTCCTCCTGGTTGGACGTGCCCGGAAAACCTCACCAGGGAGGCATCCAGGAGGCATCCTGACCAGATGCCCGAGCCCCCTCAACTGGCTCCTCTCGATGTGGAGGAGCAGCGGATCTACTCCGCGCCCCTCCCAGATGACCAAGCTTCTCACCCTATCTCTAAGGGAGAGCCCAGCCACTCTTCGTAGAAAACTCATTTTGGCCGCTTGTATCCGCGATCTCGTTCTTTCGGTCACTACCCAAAGCTCATGACCATAGGTGAGGGTAGGAACGTAGATGACCGGCAAATCGAGAGCTTCGCCTTCTGACTCAGCTCTCTCTTCACCATGACAGACCAGTACAACACCTGCATCACTGCAGACGCAGCACCAATCCGCCTATCGATCTCACGCTCCAGTTTTCCCTCACTCGTGAACAAGACCCCGAGATACTTAAACTCCTCCACTTGGGGCAGGACCTCATCCCTGATCCGGGGAAGGCATTCTACCCTTTTCCAAATCAAGACCATGGTCTCAGATTTAGAGGAGCTGATTCTCATCCAAGCTGCTTCACACTCAGCTGCGAACCGCTCCAGCAAAAGCTGAAGATCACATTCTGATGAAGCCAACAATTAAATTAATCTTTAGTGTTTAGTCTCTAACATTTAGAGGTCTCTCTACCTCAGCACACCTGATTTTAGTCAGTGGGTGATTAAAAAAGTCCTGTAGAGTTAAACGACCACTGAATCAGGTGCGTTGCATAAGGGAAGCAACTAAAACATGCAGAATAGATGTTTTTGAGGACCAGGGTTAGGGCTGCACTGCAATAAGATCTGAGCTATGAGATAGAGAAGCAAATTAAGTGGTTGATGTCAAGTGTGGCCTTTGTTCTTTTATGAATAAAGACGTTATGTGCTTTTTAAAGTACTACCTCCTACCACGGTTGTTTACTGGGGTAAATGTTTGCTGTGGTAAAACGCTTTGACCCTGGTTTCTGCAGTGGAAATGGATTAAGATGAGAAATGGCTACCCTTGTCCAATGGAAAACGCTTCTGAAGTGTGCACATGGTGATAAGCAAACATATTTGACTGTCAGTCAGCACTCTCTGTTACCTTTCACCACCATAAAGACTATTCACTCAACTTAAATGCAATTTATAGGGTTTGGTGGGACTTGTGCCATAGTAAAAATATAAATATGCAATGCTTGTCTGTGACGTATTGAAATGTGTTGTTATTTGTTGGCTACCACACAAAAAGGCTGGAAAGTTGAAGCAGTTAACTTGCCAGCAGGGAAAGCAGCCGTTGCATTTTACTACATGCTATAAATATCATTTACATGGCCAAAGCCCGGCCACCAGCTGCTCTAGGTGATACAGCAGGACATGCTGCCATGGGTTTAAATCTTGAAGAGGCTGAAAGCAATGCTGCGCACAGAGGATTTAGTCCCATGCTTTTGAGTTTGCTGCTCAGCTAGACCTGTCCTATGACTGTAAGGCAGTTCCTCCCCTAACCAAGGCCGGATTAACCATATGGGAAACTGGGCAATTACCCAGGGCCCACGAACTCCAAAGGGCCCAAGGCAGCAAGGGCAAAAGCAAAATACTGTATATGTAATCTCCCGCTTTATATTAAACTAGGGTGACCGTACGTCCTGTTTTCCCCGGACATGTCCACTTTTCACTCTCTGTCCGGGGCGTCCGGACTGGGGGTTCTTGATGAAAATGTTCGGCTTTTCATCCAGGAGCAGGGATCGAATTATGGGGGAGCTGGATATCCTACACATCCAGGGGAGCTGGAAAAAAGTTTTCTACCTATATTACATCATTTATGGACTCTTTTGAGCAGAGAGCACAGAGAGCGACAGAGCGATGATCGTTGTTGCGCAGCGATCCAGGCTGCTGCTTCCAGCGCACGGTCCATTCTCAAAGCGGCGCAACCAAAAAACTATAATTAACCCACGATCGTTCATGTCCGCACATGTTCTCTACTTTCTGTCTTATTTGTGCCTGAAGTGCTCTGCTACTGCGGAGCTCATCACCTGCGCTGCGGTGATGTCACCTCACTGACGCAGCATCGAAACGCGCTCTCCACTTTGCGGTCAGGAGATCCCTTTGGTCTGCTCAAAAGTAACTGATGAGGTGAAAAAGTAAGAATCCAGGCAGCAGTTTTTCTGGAGAGTTTAGAGGAGATGCAGGAAGATGAGAGACAGACAGGACAGGAAAATAGTTCAATAAAAACAAGAAAACAAAGTAAAATGTAGGTAGATTTATCTCCACTACACGTTTTTACCTGTATAAAGCAATAAGTTATACACATGTAATATTTATACATCTGCTACAATTCAGATGACCTTCAAAACTCAGTCACACACCCAGGGCCGTTTCAAGGCGTTTTGGGTTCCAAGGCAAAATGAGATTTTGCAATAATTATGCAAAATATTTACATATGAATTGTTTTAGAGCCTTTTTATTGGCAGAATCTGATATTAATTTAGTTCTTACAAAAAAATGGGTCCCAACGTGGTTTGTGTGGCGTTGCCATAGTGTGATGTCTTAGGCACCGATCCCCTGCCCTCTTTTTGTAAATGGAAATATGGTCACCCTGTACTAAACAAACTGTCCACCCGGGCTTTTGCGCTGCACAGAGACGCTTCACTGCCTATGACTTTGAACGTCAGTTGAGAGCGATTGAGAGTCAGTCTCATGCAGACTGACCAATGGAGAGAGCCTCAAGTTAAAACCCTCTCCTCATTGGTCAGTCCACGAGGTGGGTCAAAGGTTACCCTGAGCGGGTTACGTGATGTCAGGCATTCAAGTATTGAGTATATTTACTGCATATTACATTAAAATATTCTGTATGTGACCATATTATGGTGATTTTTGGGTCGTGATGATGGGGCCCTTTAATATTGTTGCCCAGGGTACAACAAAGTCTTAATCTGGCCCTGCTCCTAACCCTAACCCTATTATCACTGAAGAAGTGATAGCAAAGAACGTATGGAAGACGAAAGCCCAGTCATCCCTTGGAGACACCATCCTAGACATTGCGGTCAAACGTTCTGACACCATAAACTCATTCCTAAATTGTTGCAAGCTTGCAGTAATTTTGTGTTGGAGTAACTAAGACCTTGCCAACGGATGCCCGTTAGGGTCAAAAAGCCCTGGGGAGTACAAACTGCAGCAAAATAACAAGCACACCAGACTCGCTTTTACCACTGGCAACAAGTGAAGAGGTAAATGTGTAAAACAACAACATTTACGAATGGAGAATGCATTTTGTCCTCATGGGCTCCCATAGGAGGAAACATAGCATCTAATATGGCATCGCCCAGAGACTCCCATGCATTTTACACCTGATTTTTATGGTTAGATGTAACAAATCCGCCAATATTTTTCAAGAAATGGGCATTATTTCATTCATTTTCAACAACATTTTGATGGATGGTTAAAAACTACACATTGTCTCTTTAAGCAACAATCGGAGCTGTTATAATGTGGTTTCTCACTCTCCGCGATGCCATCAAACAGTTTCATCAGCTCAGTGTTTACATCTGCAGCCCCACACTCACTGCCACCGCAGAATTGGCCACTTCTCAAGGTTGCTGTATCTTAACAGTGGTGGTGTGTATCATCTCCTTGTTTGACATCTACGTACAGTGTGAGGTACCATTCAGGAACAAGACATTTTTATATTGATCAAACCTGCCTGAGTTGATGCTGAGATACTCTTCACTTCTTCTCTTTGATCGATAACTGGCGTTGCACGCGCGTGCATGTGTGTGTGTGTGTGTGTGTTAATGGCAGAACTGGAGAAAAAACTGGATGAGGTTTAACCACCAGCTGCTCCACATCCACCTCTACTATAGAAGCAACAACTGTCTGATCATGAATGTTTTCCTTCAATCGGTCTGACTGAGCATCTTCCTTTAGGCTACCCTTTTCCTTGTCTTCCCATATTGTTTCTATTCACATGTTCAGCCTATAAGTATTCGGATAATTCTATTATGCAAAAGATGTCTTAGTCTGACACAAATGGTGAGCAATTTGACTTTGAACAACAATATATGTAACATCTGGCCAATCAGATGAGCTTCCAGATGTTGAACATCTGATTCAAGTGATGGTTAAAGCAAATGCTACAAAGTAATAATCACCAAGGGAACTGGAACACCCTCAAACTCCCAGTAGGCTTTCATTCTGTTTCAGTTTTCACTTTTCCCTACAAAACTAGAAATTCAAATTGTCAAATGTATTTATCCCAAATGGAAGTTAGATGTCGTAGAAACTTGATATTTCAGGTTCTAGTAGCGATGGATACCGAATTCGGTACTTTTTAAGGTACAGACCGAATTCCATAGTACTGACTGAGCACCGATTCACGTCATTTGAAACGGTGCCTCGTTTCGGTACCCGTCCTTCATAACGAGAACTTGCCTAGACAGCTGCACATGCGTAAGACCGTTACGTCGTCGGTCGCTGAGAGCCAGCTGTAAACAGAGCAGCATGGTAGAAAGAACGCTAAAGCTTGGGTCCACTTCACTAAATGTGATGGGTAACTGGGTGATGATGAAACCAGCGACAGCGATCTAAGAGAGACATCCTCATCTTAATCTGCTCCGGTAGGTAAATAAAATGTTTAGGATAACGCTAGCTTGATTTGTTAGCTTCCGTTCTGCTAATGGTGCGTTCGCTTTCTCCTCGGAACTCCAAATTTCCGACTAGCAGAACATGAACGCGCTCTAAAGTTTGGCTTCACTTTACTAAATGCGACGGGTGATTGGGTAAAGATGAAACCAGCGACAACGATCTAAGTGTGAGGCATCATCGTTTTAATCTGCTCCAGCATCTAAATAAACTGTTTAAGATAACGTTAGCTTGATATGTTAGCTTCCATTGCCACCATTGTTATTAGCTAATGGTGCGTTCGCTTTCTCCTCGGAAATTCTAACTTCCCAGTAGGAAAAATCAAATGAAAAAGGATGTCAAAAGGAATGAAGATACACAGTAAATTTAGTTCACAGTAAAGATGTTTGTTTCAGTTTAATTATCAGCTTATAAAACTACAAGGACGATGTTAAAATACAAACAGTTGTATGTTATTTATCGTGGTATTTATCAAATATGGTTATATATTGAGAAAAATATATATTTAATTATAAAAGAGAATTAAAATATTAAACACTCAAAAGTATCTAAATTGGTACCGTTAAGAAAACTCAATTAAACAGGAAATATGGTAGATTCCTGTTGTGCCCCAGGATGCAGAACAGACGCGGACGACATAAGGAAGGAGCCATCTACAGGATTCCCCAAGATCCGGAGCACCGCAAACGTTGGATCATTGTAGTAAAACGCGCTAGTGACCGGGCTAAAATGAAGCTGTGGGATCCCGAGAGTAAAGGTTTTCGCTTATGCAGCGACCACTTCATATCAGGTACTTAAACCAACGTTTCCTCAACTGTGTATGGTATTTACTTTAAATGCTTTTATTACGATTCTTAGTGGGCTTCCTAAACTTATTTTGGCGTGGCTTTTTCTGTCTTATTACTCATAGCAACAAGTAAACGTCACGTAAAACGTTGCCTCGTGATTTCTGCGTGCTGCCGTTTACGTGTTTTATGATCACAGCAATTAACCGGCTAAGCTGTATTTAATTTTTAAGCAATGGTTGATCAATTGTCAGATCACACATAAAAAGCACTTTGGATTGCTATTATCTGTCTCACCGAGACAGATCTCAGACAGATCCTGAGACGCTCCTGCCTGACATGTTTATTTTATTCACGGAAAAAAATCTGACTATTGATTTCTCTTGGCGTTCAGTTCATACATTCAAACAGCACAGCACTCTATTTAAACTACTTACATGTAAATCTATGTTATTTGTCCATCCATCCATTTTCATCTGCTTATCCGGAGTCGGGTTGCGGGAGCAGTAGCCTAAGTCGAGAGGCCCAGACTTCCCTCTCCCCAGCCACTTGGGCCAGCTCCTCCGGGGGAATCCCAAGACGTTCCCTGGCCAGGTCCGGTAAGAAGTCCGCTCTGACAGCTTCTGGCGTTTTTAAAAAGTTTCCCAGGGGCACAGTAAGGGTCGGAGATGTTTAGTCTATTTAATTTCTGACAATATAAAATGATTTCTTCAGTTTTAAAGTGTGAAGTAAACTCCGACGAAGTAAAATCCAAGCCGATCCCATTCTTTTTGTTTACCTTTGTTGCCTGCCAACATGGCGTCTACTCTCTGAGAGTCACATGACGTCCAGAGCTCTATTAACATTATTGAACTGATATTAATGTCTTGACTGTTAAACATCTGGTGTCTTTTTAAACATAGCTTCATCCTTTTATTTTACTCTCTTGATAGATACCAGGCACCAGTAGGTCCTACAGGGAGGAATAGGTTTTAGGAGGATGACCTTGCCTCAGAACCGACCTTTATCAGTAAAACTCCCTTGAGAAAGTCTAGCAATTGTCTTGTTGATTTAGGGTGCACCTGGAGAAAGTTTAGTCTCTTTTTACAGCTTTCCCGCCTGAGAGTCTAAGGAATGTCCAAACGTGTGTGCGTTAATCTTTGCGTTTGTGCTTAATAAATGCTTTCGGAGGATCTCAGTCTGATGAGCGTGAACTGAGACCCGTTGTCTGGTGTGTATCTTTTCCTCTCCACTTTGAAAAGTCTAAATTGATTGTTTATGATTGGTATTGGTGTTGATCGATTGATTACTATAACCCCCTGTGCTTTGAACTTTCCCTAAGGATGCAGGACGCCTAGGGAAAGGAAATTCGGGGCACCCTGTTCCGCAAAGTTCCACCAGAGGGCAGGGCAGGTATGTCAGCTTCACTATGGGCTACCCCGTAGCCCGAAACAACCTAAAGTAGCCCGGAACCGGTCTGGGCCTGGGTAGCCTAAAATGAATTGGGGTACTTTGTAGCCCACGACCATACAAAGGCACCCAGATGCACTCTGGGTAAAAGTAGCCTGAAATCACTTCAGGCTACTTTGTAGCCAAATGTCAACCAAAGTAGCCCAAAACCAGTTTAAGCTAATGCATTAGCATCAAAGACAACCAAAAATAGCCCAAAACGACTGTGAACTACTTTAGTTTGATTGATAAAATTACCCAACAATACCCAACAACCGTGGAGCCATCGGTATGTATTCCTGCAGGATACTGCGACACTTAATGGACACTGACTTGATAATCTCAATGATTGTTCAGAGGAATGCTATAGATTTGCAAGTTAAAATAAAAAGCTTTAGCGTGATGGGGGTTCAGAGAAAAAGAGTACAGTGTCATCCAAACATGTCATCTTAAGTGCTTAAATCTAACAACTTACTGCAAATGAAACACGTGTTGGGGTATAGCAGCCTAATGTGTTGCATGGAGTCAGAATGTTGGCTAAACCTCATTTGATAATGCCATTCGGGCAAAGTGCAACACATTTGTCCCCAAACATAAATCATGAAACTACAAATGCAGGCAGCACAGCCATTCCCAATGAGATGTAGGCGTCAGAACATCATTGTATCTTTTTAATGAGTCGCGCTGGAGGAAGTGATGGGCCGTATATTATGTTGACTCGTAGCTTTTACAGCCAAGAGTTAAAGAATCTGCTGTTTAATGTCAACGGCGCTGCATCTGTATCCCCAACCCCTGTTGTTTTAGTGCCTGCAAAAAAATGTTTATGAGCCATGCATCTGCTCTATTGGCTGATGTATGCCAAAGACGCTAGTGAACTTTCAGCAGTTATCCATCCTTTCAGCGGCGCACACAAAACTTTATCAAACTCAAGACCGAGAGAAGTGACGAAGGTCATGACTGCTACAAACAAATAGATTTTTATTTCTAATATTCTCAGATGATTCAGACAAGCACAACATGATTCACAGTTCCACCCTTAAGGGAAACGAAGATCAATTTACCAAACTGTGAAAAAGGAATCAGCAGCACTCAAACCTCCGAATGCTCATGATCCAATCACTTTATGTATGGCTATTGGTGTTCATAAGAGAGTCACTGTGTGGAGAAATCAAGCACAGATGTGCACGTGCACACACACACACACACATACTCGTGCACACTTTTCATTAGGTAATGTGTGAAGTATGTTATTAGTTTACGGGGCGGCTCCAGGTTACGGGCCTTTCAATGACAACTTCCTCTCGGTTAGTGAATTTGCATCTGTTTAGTTCCGTTTGGAGTTTTCATTTTGTCTTTGATGCTCAGGTGGGATTATTAAATGTCACACGACCAGGGCAGATATTAAATATTACTAAAAATACACTCACATGGCCATTTTTGCACAAAAATAAAAAATAATGAACAAGAGTCTGCTTCTAGACCTGCAGAAAGAGTGAAAAAAGGGACACAACAACAATATATAAGAAATATAAAATCAACATTGTTTTAGTGAACAATCACACGATAATAAATCACAGTGTATTAAGTGCCCACCATAGCCTTAAGAAATGTGTTGAACGAGCCCAAGTTCATACTTATGTGAGCACCTGTGTGTGTACACGCGCTTGTTTATGTAAGGTTTCTCTATAGGAGCGTCCGATAGAGAGTGTGAGGGGCCACAGATCTGCCCCCTAAAGATGTGTAGGAGACGGAGGGAGCTCCGAACAGAAAAGCCCGTGCCCCCCTCGAGAGGCGCAGAGGGTCGCCCCGGGGGGTCACAACCAGCAGCCGGCAGAGTCCCGGGAGATATCGGTGACAAGCCCACAGGCCCGCCCGCAGCCTCCCACCCCCTAGCCGGCCGAGCCCGGGACCCAGGGGCGACCACCCCCGCCGGGGACCCAGCAGAGCCCAGGGACCCAGACCCCACCAGACAGCCACCGGGATTGGTCAGGCAGATGCCCAAAATCTTAAACTCCCTGACCCGGGAGCCACCACCCAGGCAGACCAAGGCACCACACTCCACACCAGGTGTGGCAGGGAGAGGGGAGATGAAGATCTATATCACCAAAAGAAGTCCCAGGAGAAGGGAGGAGTCAAAGGCCCCACCTGACATATACAGTCATACACAAACACAGTCACACACTGCCTCCATCATGCTCACACATGCACGTACAACCAAAGACTTACAAAAATGCACGCCGGACACCCACTCATGCTCCCCATACAAACCCTATTCACTCTGGTCCCGGTACTGCTGCACATGGGGTACAACCATTACCGGTTCCCAGAGT
The DNA here is from genome assembly GCF_043380555.1 of Nothobranchius furzeri. Classification (NCBI taxonomy): domain Eukaryota; kingdom Metazoa; phylum Chordata; class Actinopteri; order Cyprinodontiformes; family Nothobranchiidae; genus Nothobranchius; species Nothobranchius furzeri. The sequence continues at coordinate 57,725,200 of NC_091754.1, forward strand.
TCGACCCTTTCTGCTGGGGTGCTGATGAGCAGGCTCCTCCGCCCAACACTGAGCACAGCAACCCACCACCCCGGACCCCAACTGGACGAACGGACGGATCTCCCTCCTAGCCTCCAGCCCCAGGAAGCCAAGCGACAACAGAGGTGTGCTAAGACCCCTAGTCTCCCTCCACCTGCTCCAACATGGTGTTAGTTAGTGTTGATGAGGTGTATTCCATGGCTGTGGTGAGCGGGCAGTGCGGGCATCGTCTGGCCTATGCCAGCGGATGCCACCACACCACCCCACTTGCGCCCACAGCCCTCAGTGTCTAAGTGCAGTTTAAAATTGGAAGTGGGCACCGGCACTCAGGATGAGGCTAAGAAATCCCCCTGCCAAATGCCGTTGAATGTGCTCACTCCCAAGGCCCTAAGTGTGTGTTTGCGTGGAATGTCGTTGGTGGAAGTGTTTAAGGTGCAGATAAAATTGGGGGGCAGGTTGCCACAGGAATGCGGAAATGGAGTCCATACCCGCACTCCCTGACTTGTCCACCCCCCAAGGTCCTGTGTGCATGTTTGTGTGATGATGTGAGGGAGCAGGAGGAGAAAAATGTGTGGGGATGGGGAGGAATGGCTGGTTGGCCTAGCCCTCCAGGGAGCCAGCTCCCCCACTGGCCCCAATAGGCACCTCTGTTGTCAAATTGCCACCCAGAGCATGGAGACCCCAGCCCACTCTTCTTCAGCTGTTTAAATGTTGAAGGACCGGTAGAATCATCATTTAAACAGACGGTTTTGACCTTAAGCATTAATAAAACTATGAAATAAAGGAGGATATCAATTTACAGCTTGTGTTTCACCTCTAAAACGACACTGATGTATCTGCAGAATCACCGTTTTTGACACCCAGAGGAGATCAGCAGCCTGAGCTCCCTGCAGTTTTTCCCACCGTTGATCATTTGTGTCACTCCTGAGTGTGCTGACTGGTCAGTGTTCTGTAAGGATTCTAAAAAAGAAAAGGAATAACTTAAAGAGCGCATTGTCAGTTCAGAACTCTGAGTAAATGGATTTTCTATAGATGAACGCAGGTGTTAGAGCTGACCCAGCCTGTTCACTGAATGCGTAAGTGACACGTAACATAATAGACACGTTCCCTTCCCATCGGGAGTGTTTCAGATGCAAAATGGTAGCAGAACTTTTTATTGCAGGGATTAAGCGACACTTCGTATTAACTCCGAGGAAAGACGGGTCATGACAGGTTATCACTGGCGTCTCCGAGACCCTGAAGGTGTCGTGAGGTTCAGCTTTTATTCTGAAGGAACCGTTGCGGTCAGGTGTAACTTGCAACAGATTTTATCCAGCTTGTCGAGTTTCTTTTGGCTGAAGAGGAAGTCTGGATGGCCTGTCCGAGACTTCTCTAGAACGCTTTGAACCAAAGAAAAGGTGGCGTTGATTGCTGGATCTCCCCCCACCCCACAGCCCAGCCTGGTTCAAAGAGAACTGGTTCTTCCGAACATCGTTAATCCTTAATATAGGGAAAGCTGTGCTTGCCTGTTGTTTTATTGCCTTGCCAGAAACGAAGGTTCTGATTGGATCAGACAAAAGGAAATGTGTCATGTGACTTTAGCATTACGTGTCATCAGTGTCTAGTGCAAATGTCCAGGATTATAATAACTTGTAAAATACTACTGATCGCGGGATTATGATATCAAGTAATAACATTGTCATTTCACAGATTGATTGAACATTGGGCTCACATTATTATTGGCAATAACAAACGTTGTTGATTATTCGTTTATCAAAATAGTTCTTCGTCTTGAGCTGTAACAAAGGTGAAGCAGTTCAGATGAGCAGAGTGCATGAAAGACCTTGGCCACTATCTCATGTAGATTAGCCTGTCAGAGACTTTATGTCTCTGCTCGAGCAGACGCAGTAGATCATGACCTTTAGGTCAAAAACACGACATTCATGAAGCTACATCTGCTAAGATAAGGAGATCACCAGAGAATAGCAAAACCACGCACAATTGTGGGAGTTAAAAATATATTTCTAAACGCTAGCTAGGCCCAGAATTCAGTGACGGAACCAATCATTACATTTCAAACTAAAACTTGGTTTTAAATTTCAACTGGTTTTGGTGGCTATTTTGTATTGACTTATTTTAAAATGTAAACCATTTTAAATGCACATCTAGTCATTACATTCTAGGAGTTTCATTCAAATTCATCAAGTGGTTGATGAGATACCTTCCTAACAGACAAATGGGGCTGGACTCCATAGTTAACTGTTATGACGCTAAAGCACGTGACTTGGTGCTTTAAGGTGGTATTCCAGGGACACTACTCAGAGCAACTCACCACTGTTTCCAAGGGCACGGTTTGGTACTTTCCCTATACTTTCCCTGCTCCGTTGAGGTACCTGGCAAGGCTGAGTCGGGACGGCGTCATGATTCTGGCCGCTGACTGGCTAGGAGGGGCGGAGTCACCGGTTGTTCCGGAGTGTTTTTGCTTTCTGGCCTGCAGCCATTTCCTGGTTCAGAGTCTGAGAAAAAGCCATAAAACTGAGAGAAATGTCCATTTGTCAGTTGAGTTGTGTTTTTGTGGTGCAAAGAAGTTACCAGTTTACTGATTACCTCATGTTATTTTGTCACAAGTAAAAATGCCCCCCCCCCCCCCCCCCCCCCCCCAGTAACAATTGTTACTGAAAACTCAAAACGTAGACCAGTTTGGTCTTATACCCTCCACAGTTGTTTTTAGGAGTTCTGTTGGCACAACCTTAAAGCTATAGTAACTCAGTTTTTATCAGTGAGGGGAAGGCTGGGAAGCCTTAGGCATGGTCTGGTGTAATGTGGACGGCTGGAGGGCTGGAATTGTGACATTGTGGTCGGCTGTGGCAGCCTGGGTGCTTTCCGGGTGTGCCTGGGTGGAGGTGGGGGGTCTCCGCCCTCCCTCCCCTGGGCACCCTGTGTCGGTGCCTCGGCTGCTGCTGTGGATCTGCTGCTGTCGAGGCAGATGGCTCCCCTGATGGCGTTTCCTTAGCTTGTCTGGCTAATCTGAACTCAGCCCAGTGTGTTCAATTTTTTTTATGTCCCTAAAAGGACTTAACAGAGTTTTGAATTTTTATGCTCGCGATTGCCCCCTCAGGCCAAAAGCGTAACGGCAGCTTCAATAGTAGGCTAGTGCACGAGGCGCACATGCTGTACGTGCACACTCCTTAACGAAAATAACAGCTGAGACAGTCCCTTGTGTGTGTGTGTGTGTGTGTGTGTGTGTGTGTGTCTGTGTGTGTGTGTGTGTGTGGCCCGGAGGACAGAGGACAGGAGAACACGCAGCTAATTAATTAAATAATTTGGTTCTGTACCTTTCTCTTCAGCACAGCCGACAAAGCTTTAAGATGGGTCAGTCCTCCTGCATGCTCAGATCATTCCCTTCCCTTGCTTGAAAAATTATTCCAAAATGAAAGTTGAAGCCACATCTTTTTTATCTGTGAATTCGATGCCGTTCGGCGAGTCTCAAAAAAAAAATTGGGGCATCTTACTGTAAAAAAAATATATCATTAATGTAAAAAAGAAACTCTAAATGAAATATGTTCACATCCAGAATCAAACCCAGGCCTTCTGCACGAGAGTCAGACATCTTACAAGGTGAGCTACAGCACCAGTGACGTCTTTTGTATCTGTAACATTTATATCCTTGATGACAGCTGAAACAACGTTCAAAGAACGGTTCGGAGTGAAAATGGCTATTTTGTTGCTAATTTGCAGGAAATATCTAGAAGAAAGTTCTACAGGAAGTAGCTAAGGGTCCTCAGAAATGTAGCTAGCTTTGTCACTAGGCGTTAGGAACAGCGACAAAGTGGCACTGCCTCTCTCTCTGCTGCTAAAGCTACGGACAGCAAATGCTACGGGCTATGCCTGAGCGTGAACGCACATGAAGCAGCCTGCTCGACCCGAGCATCTCTCTTTTTCTGTGATTTTACAGAAAAACAGGCAATCACAGTAAAAATGCCAGGGCTCATTCTACAGGACCAGGGCATTGCAGGAGAATGTATGAAGAAGACATTTATTTCTATATTTATCTATTTATTTCTATACATGTTTTGGCTGTCAAACTTCCATAATGCCCCTTTAAGCGTGTGCGCGTGTGTGTCAGACGATGATTGTGATCGGGAGTATTATTATGTGGGGTCCTTTTAATTTGTCAAGTACTTTGAGTTGCATTTATTGTATTAATTATGCTTTATAAATAAAGCTTTGGTTGATTTTGGATTGACACTTTCCAAGGACCAGTTTTGCCAGGTTTTGATTATTTAGTTGAAATTACTGAAGAAATATATGTTAATGAATGCTCTGGCTATTCACATCATCTCAGAGACCGTCTGGATTTAAGCTGTCATAAAATGCATGTTTGTAGTGACATAATTATGTTAACTAGTTCATTTAAATGCCACAGAGATGACTACGACACATAAGGATGATCATGGTAGATCATGGAAAACAGGAATTATGATTGTTCAATTAAATCTCTCAGCTGTCAGTCCTTGGCTCCCTTCTTTAATTATGAGGTATAAACACCCACACCAACCACCACAATTTAAACTGTAAAAACTGCAGATTTATTCTGCTTTCCAAAAGCCTACTTCAAGGACAAAAGCCTGTCAAAAACTCCAACCCGCTGCCAGGAATCATAATGAGATAAACAACGTTTTTCACTTCACCCGTCACTGGCCGATTGGTATTATACGCAAATGTTGAAGGGTAGGAAAAGAAAATAAATAAAAATCAAGCAAACTTTAAAGTCAACAAATAAAAGTGAACCTTTCTCCAAGTTTTAGGTCCAACATTTGGCCAAACAGATTAAACCATTTTATGCGTTGGAAGATGGATGTTCCCAACCAAGACAAGTCAGTTTACATCAAGGCCAGATTAAGGAGCCTGCCTGCCGTACCAGATGGTGCTCACTGGGAACAACAAGATGAGATGTAGGACTGTGTTTTACACTTCTGATATCCTCCACCATTTCTCAGATTTGTGAGCTTTCCTCCTGCTCTCTATGGCTTGCAGATTTCACATAAGATGAAACATTAATGTTCTCCATGGAAGCGAGTCAAAGGGAATACAAGAGTGAAAGCGAGTAAACATGCACCGACAGGAAGTTAGACAGTGATGCATGAGCGGGAGACGTGCTTAATGAGGGAAGTGTGGCAGGAAAACAAGCAGCATTACAGTTATTTATTTAAAAGAATTTCTGCAAAAGTCGTAATGGAGTTTCTTGGAAAAACAAGGTCTAAAAGTTGGACGGCATGCTTAAAATGTTTCTTCTGTTATGGTTTAGAGATATTTCTGGTGCAGGTTTTATTTTGAGACTTGTCTTTTTCATCAAAGACTCATCATGAGGTCAGAACCAAGATTCAGTGGTGTGACTTCCAGGAGCAGCGAAACAACAAAAAGAATGAATTTAACTTTGACTGCTAGTAGAATATCTTCACTGTTAATTCCTTCCTTCAACCAGAGAGTTCAACCAAAACTGTTTGTTTGTTTTATAGTTGGATAGGTTTTGTTTCGTGTACAGCTACCGTGTTGACCCGAATATAGGACCACCCCGATTATAAGACGGTCCCCCTTTCCAAGACTAATCTTCAGGAAAAGACAAAAAAATAAAATAACTCAAGATCACTTTTTAAATAAACTATTTTAATTAAACATTTGAGAACAAATATTGAGCAAAAATACTATTTTAATGCAAACTATCAGAACTTTGCTGACATGTGAAATCAAAAGTCAAATGAGGCTTTTATTCAGACGTCCTCTGCCTCGCTGTGCTCACTCACTCTCATGGTGCTGCGGTCCTGGTTTACCATCTGTAGCGTCGTGAATGTCCTGTTTTTGACCTAAAGGTCATGATCTGCTGCGTCTGCTCGAGCAGAGACATAAAGTCTCTGACAGGCTAATCTACTTGAGATAATGGCCAAGGTCTTTCATGCACTCTGCTCATCTGAACTGCTTCACCTTTTACAGCTCAAGACAAAGAGCTATTTTGATAAACACGTAATCAACAACGTTTGTTATTACCAATAATAATGCCAGCCCAATGTTCAATCAGTCTGTGAAATGACAATGTTATTACTTGATATTATAATCCTGTGATCAGTAGTATTTTACAAGTAATAATAGTCCTGGACATTTGCACTAGACACTAAAGACACGTAATGCTAAAGTCACATGACACATTTCCTTGTGTCTGATCCAATCAGAACCTTCGTTTCTGGGGCTGGGTGTGGTTTTCTGTGATGTTTGAATAAACCCTCTTTTGCGTGTCAAATTCTGATTTGCCAGTAAACCAAAATATGACAATTGTAAAAACTATTCCACGCCACCTTTTCTTTGGTTCAAAGCATTCTAGAGAAGTCTCGGACCGGCCATCCGGACTTCCTCTTCAGCCATAAAGAACCTCAGACAAGCTGGATAAAATCTGTTGCAAGTTACACCTGACCGCAACGGTTCCTTCAGAATAAAAGCTGAACCTCACGACCCCTTCAGGGTCTCGGAGACGCCAGTGATAACCTGTCGTGACCTGGAAGCATTCCAAGACTAGTTTGGTCGGCACCGCTGCTTTTCTACCGGCTTCAGTACCAAGGAGGGTCCACGAGGACCTCGGCATTCTGGATCTAACGGAGGCTTCCTGTGGGTACCTAGACTGACAGATAGCGTCTCATGTGTGTTATAAATCTCCAACTAAAGTTTAGAGAGAAACATTCACTCCCAGTCAGAACTACTGCTTCTCCGGGTTCGCTGGTTCTGATAGCAACATTCCACACACACACCATCGTTCATCACGTCTCATTCCACCTTAGTCCATCAGTACACAGAGTGTTAAAGTTAGTCTTGTTTAAATTGTGTAGAAATAAATTTCTTAACTATTATAAGCCTGACTCTCTCTCTTTCCTTGGAGTTAAGACGAAGTGTCGCTTAATCCCTGCAATAAAAAGTTCTGATCTTCTGGTTAAAATATTCAAAGATCCATCAGATTGATATTTCATGTTTCTATGGAATCTCACGTTTTATGGTTCATAAGTAAGATGTAAACGACCCATTCTTTACAAATCAGATCGCTACACCTGCCGACTCCTCCCAGAAAGTCATCCTCACTGCCATCCAACGCATCCATGCATGCAATGTTTGACGCCTCTGCTGAATTGACCACGGTCCACCATGCTCAGGACCTCTCGTCTCCATTTTTTTCTCCTGTTGAGAACACACAGCTTGGCGCCCGCTGCTGTTACGGTCGTGTAATGACCCCAGACAAACATCAGCACGTGTGAAGGCTTAGACTCTAAAAATAAATGTAAAATGTGGGGTCGTCTTATAGTCAAAGAAAAAAACCTCGTCTTATATTTGGGTCAATACTATATATTTAGCTGGGGTCTTTTTTATTTTTTAGCATTTTGCTAAAAGTGGTGTTGCCACCACTAGCGGAACAAATCAGAGCCGGGCTGGTGGCGGAGCAAATGACCGGGCCCTTTAAACCCATAAAGGTCATGATAACATGATTTTAGCGGTGACGTCCTGTATTTGGTATCTGGGCCTTCAGTGCCCGTTTACTGACCTATATGATGTTACAATGGTGGCGGATTGGCCAGCTGTGATTTCTGCCACACATTCAAAGACACATTCAGACACTGGTGATGGTGAGCTACATTGTAGCCGCAGCTCCACTGGGAATGAGAGAGGTGAAGCTTCCAAGCACTGGCACCACCGGTCACCCTGACTACAACCAGCAGGGGGTGGTTAAGTGTCTTGCTTAAGGACACAACATTATAATCAGTGTTTCGCTTACGTAGGCGTAGCCATGGCGGGCCGCCACGGCTGAAATCCCAGCACCACACCTACAAGATCTCAAGTTTTATTGATTTTTTAATTTTTTTTGCGCCGTTTCCCGAAGAAGCAGCGGGAACTACTCTTTTGTTGCTTGTGATCACAGCCGGCAGGCAGCAAGGAGGAGGAGGCAGGGTGGTCACAACTAGGGATGAGCCGAGTGCTCGTTTCAGACGAGTATCCGGTACGGATAAAGCATTTTTGACGAATGCGAGCATGAATCGAGTAAAACTCGTAAATATCTGTAATCGTGCTGAAGGAAAATCCTCATTGGGTAACTGATTGTCTTCACGCTCTGTGATTGGCCAGTCACATAGAGCGCCCGCCCCTCCCTACACACAAAACTCTCCAACCGGGAGCTCAGTCCGTCCGGCCAATGCATCCACGCACGCACACACACACACACACACACACACACACACACACACACACACACACACACACACACACACACACACACACACACACACACACACACACACACACACACACACAGTAACGGATCTCTCTGTGCTTGCTTCACTGTTGCTCGCGTTTCTTCGGTACTCCCTACGTTTTCTTCAGCTCGCCTCTTTTTCGGTTGAATATTTAAATTTACTTTTTTCTTAACATACATGGTGCATTTGACAAGACAGAACTGAAAATGGCTCGTGCATGCGTCGGTCACTGCCTCCGCTCCAGTCTGGTTTTTAAATGTTTCTCTCTCTCTCTCTCTCTCTCTCTCTCTCTCTCTCTCTCTCCCCCTCAGAAAGTCAAATGGGGGGGGGGGGGGGGGTTAAAAGGAGATGTTTTTGCAGACACCAAGAAAAATTAAATGCCAGCCCTCCTGCAAAGTGTGTCACTGAGAGTTAAAAACAAAAATTATTCTTGTGCAAATATTGGTGTATTCACCTTTAATACTAGTTATTAAAATGCAGCAGTCGCTGGATTGGTGCAGTTCAAAGTGGAGTGCATCAAATAAAACAATATTAACATAAAGGTGAGACGTGTCATAAATCCAGTTAATTTCAATGCTGATGAAGCTCACTAACGGCTAATGCTAAACTGACGCAGCACGGAGGAGTGGTGAGGAGTTTTAATGTTTATGAAATTGTACAAATTACCTGTGATTGTAATTGGGATTAGGCAGGCGGCCCAAAAAGGTAGCACAACTATTACAACACTGTTGTCAAACATCCGTCTACAAGGCATACACAATATCACTATTACTGATGGTAACTATCTGTGTAAATTATGTCCGGCAAATGTGGAGATGTAATTTCACAAGTGTGTGAATGAATAATGGGACTTTCAAAACAAGTACTGAATGGTGTTATTTTTATTCATGTTCTCCGACAGGGCAACAACTAAAGTATGTTTTTGGGTAAAGTTACTGTTAAGTTGCTAAACCCTTCAGCAACCACAAGGGGGAATAGCAGCTTTTTCGACCTTTTAGTTTCAGGTGATTTTGGTTTTGGGAAAGAGTTTATTTATCCAAAAATAAATTAATAAATACACTAGTGAACTTTTGCAATGAATTTTTAAGAAAAAAGCCCTGATGCTTAATATATGTGTGAGTGTCTATTCCCCAAAAATAGCAGAAAAGCTCCTCAACTTATTGTGGATTACAGGCAGATGAGTCTGAGTGTACTGGCTGCCAGTCAACTTCAGGGTTCATTTCAAGATCCTGGTTCTGGTCTGGCGGGCCTTACATGGACAAGCACCATCTTACATTGGTGATCTTCTTAGTCCCTACACCCCCAGCAGGTTTCTGAGGTCCAGTGATGAAAGCCTACTGGTTGTGCAGCACCAGGCTAAAGACCAAAGGTGACAGATCATCTGCTGCTGTGGCCCCCAGACTCTGGAACTCTCTCCCCCTGAGCCTGAGGTCAGTGGACTCAGTGGTCTCCTTTAAAAAGCAGCTGAAGACTCACTTGTTCAAGCTGGCTTTTGTATGACCTTCTTCACCTCTCTCTCTTTATTCTGCTCTCCCCACCTATTCCACCTTCCTCAGGATCCACTGATTTCCCTCTTTCCTATTCACTCTCTCTCTTTCTTTACATTTTTTCTTTTAAATCGCAATTGCTTATTCTTGCTCATTTTAAATATATTTTTAAACATTTTCGAAATGCTTTTTTATATTTTTACAATTTTTATATTTTTTGTTTTTGTGATTTTTATCTTGAGAGGCGCTATAGAAATGATATTTTCTTCTTCTTCTCCTACAGACAAAACACAATGCTTTCTTGGTCTTCCCATCACTGACAAATGCTTTTTATTGGTGGAAGTAGCATAAATTCAGAGCGTAGCATATTCTCAGATAAAGTCATTGTTCGAAACAGACAACAGCTATTGTTCCAGCTCAGAGTCTCCAGATCTGCTGCTCTTCTTCTGTCAGCTTATGGAGTTTATTCTTCGTTCGATTCGTTTCAGGATGTTTCCATAGTGTTAATAACAGCTCTTTGAAGAGTGTGTTGTTCAAACTCACTTGAATTATTCAGCATCAAGGTAGCTCTGCAAACAAGGGAGCTCATGCAAGCACATCCAGACGCACACTTGAACGCGCACACACACACACACACACACACACACACACACACACACACACACACACACACACACACACACACACACACACACACCACAGAAAACCTCTAAAAAACGCCAGGCGCAACACAAAACCCATTTTCCCGGAGCTGGCGTTGTCATTACGGTTTTTAATGTGGGACCAATTAGCAAGACTCATCAAGCTGCGCAGCTGCAAATGTTCACTTAGATTTAATTACATGACAGAAACGAGGCTGACAGTAAAAGGCAGCGAGATAAAGAACAACTGTTTGTGCGGTCGACGGGTTTCTGCTTCAGCTCGTCTCTGGGACAGAAGACCCCACCAACAGCAACATCTCTGGGAAGTCAGACATGCTTCTGGCACCTCTGAGGACAACCTCATTTCCTCCGGCGACGACCGCTTGCAGCCGGAAACTTAGTAGCTCACCATCGACACTGAAGCTACAAGCTCTGCTGGAAATCACCGCCGCCACAGCCCGAGGTCAGAGTCGACTTTTAGTTTGACTTGCTTGGTAATGAGAGCAGTCAGCTCAGCTTTATTGTTTTTACTATAGAACTGATGCAGAGTGAAGGAAGAAATAGATTGTTGCCCTGCAGTCAGTCGAACTCCTGAAGCAAAATTAGACTCAGACAGACAAAATACTACGGAGTGTTCACAGGTGCCTGATGTAGTAACGTCTGCCAAACCTTCCAGGTTAGAAAAGCACAAACATTATACAAAGTAAGTAAAATCTTTGCTTTTGGGCATTGAGCGTCTTTAAGATATTTGGCACGAGCACCCTGGAGTGCAGTGACAACTTTTAAAGTAGGAATGTCAAGAACGGATTACGTGATCAGAAATCGGTCCTGATCACGTAGCTTCAGACGTGATCGGAATCGGACATTACCTCTTGATTCGGACGTGGATACACGTGTATGTGTGTATAGTTTCATTATTTTGAACACATCTACAGTTTATATCAATATGTGTATATCTATATCTATAGACCTCTTGACTCTAGACAGAAAAAGTAACGCTTGCGGTATGACATCACTGCTGCAGACACTGTTGGTTAAACACCAGCGACGAAGAACACGGAAGCAGCTTGAAGCTGAAAACCGAAGTCTGTCAGCGTTCTGGAGGTTTTAGCTGGTGAGAATAACATTAAAGTCCAAATGTGACGAATTAATGTTATTTATTACTTGTTTGTTCAAGCTACTTGCCACATGTGCTCTGTTTGTTAAATGTTAAAATAAAGTAAATTAAATTAAAAAAATAAGAAAAATCCTGGATCTCTTTCTTCACTCTCCTTTATTCTCGCTCACGTTGGTCAGAATCAAACATGGCTAGGAATCTGGCTCGAGGGCAAAAAACCTGATTCGGGTTTGAAAGTATTTTAGTGTGTTTATCTTTCACATATCATCTACAACTTTCAGCAACAGTAAAATAACATCTAATGTTCGTTTTGACCAGGCTAATGAGCTAAGTGCAAGTCGCCATGAGGAGAAAGAAGCAAAGTTTTGGTCTGAACTAAATTCTCATGGCGTTTTAAGTAAACTCTAGTTTTCCTAATTTTACCCAGATGTCAATTTTTCATTACTATGTAATTTCAACAGAAATCTTACGAATTTCCACCTACAGCTAGCTAGCGATCCATCTGGTATTTCCGATAAAATACAGATTAAATGATACGTGACTAGCCGTGTGTTGTAAAGGTTCATAAAATAGCTTTAGTAAAAAAGTTTTTACTTTTAAGAACAGTGTTTCATAAGACGGCAACAATCCACAGTGGTCTTTCACTAGCCGTTAGCTCATCAATCCAAACAGAATTTAAGTGTTTCTTCGAACTGAGATTGAGCCGTAGATCTGTACTGCAAGCTCCCAAATCGTTGCTGTTGGGCAAAAACTTCCAAAAATCCAACTTTTAAGAAATATCCAAAATAGGTCTTTATGTGACAACAATTCACTTCCGCTTGAGCACCAGCTCTTATCGTCATGAAACCACAAACAGATGTGAAGGGTGAGCCAAAGATTTGAATTATGTTACAAAAACTAACAAAAACAAACAAATAAAGCAGCCATACTTAGTATTAGGGCTGCAACAAACGATTATTTGGATAATCGATTAATCGGATGGGGTCTCGACACGATTAATCGGATTACATGGGGAAATTTTTAAAAACTGCTAGGGAAACGTTATTTCTCTCCTTCCTTCACTTTATTTAACACAACATTATTAGAAAACAGTTCAATAGCAGAAAAACAACATGCCATCACCTAAATTGTCTTATAAGGTGTATAGACAGAGACCCTAAGCTACATCTATCTGTGACCTAAAATGCTTGGTCCAAGTTAAACAGCTTAAGGGCAATTCTCATCTGTTTTGTTTGATCTCATCTGTTGACATTTATTTTAAATGTAATTAAACATAGGCTGTGAATTAATCAAAATTGATCACTATTTCCAAAAATGACTGAAAAAATACCAAATAAAACAAAAGTAAATGAATGCCATCCTCCTTGCGATGATGCCCTGGGCAACTGCCATAAAGTCACATCAAGAAATGCTGCTGATCATTCCAATGATCCCAAATAGACTCACATTAGGCCACATGAAAGCAACTGAACCCAAAAATATATTAACCAGTATATAACTGCACTCTCACACAACACGCCTGCAGCAACAGTTAGGACTCCTCCCTCCCTTTTAAAAGCGTTTTTGCTTCCGAGAACATTGTGGTTGTAAAACCACATGCTAGTAGTCTGGCCCCGGTGTGATCAACCAGTTTCTGCGGGAATGTGACGGCGGAACCAGGGCCAGATTAACACTTTGTTGTACCCTGGGCAACAATATTCAAGGGCTCCATCATCACGACCCAAGGATCACCATAATGTGGTCACATACAGAATATTTTACTGTAATATGCAGTAAATATACTCAATACTTGAATGCCTGACAACACGTAACCCGCCCAGAGTAACCTTTGACCCACCTCGTGTGGACTGACCAATGAGGAGAGGGTCTTAACTTGAGGCCCTCTCTTCATTGGTCAGTCTGCATGAGACTGACTCTCAACTGACGTTCAAAGTCATAGGCAGCGAAGCGTCTCTGTGCAGCGCAAAAGCCCGGGTGGACAGTTTGTTTAATGTAGGGTGACCATATTTCCATTTCCAAACAAGAGGACAGGGGATCTGTGCCTATGACGTCACACTATGGCAACGCCACACAAACCATGTTGGGACCCATTTTTTGTAAGAACTAAATTAATATCAGATTCTGCCAATAAAAGGGCTCTAAAACAATTCATATGTAAATATTTTGCATATTTAATGCAAAATCTCATTTTTATGCTTTTGTACTGCAACAAGGTTTTATTAATAATAAATTATTATATCTTTTGTTTTACTACAGCATCGGTAAGCTTCCTCTGCACAGATTATCAAGGATGCTTGTTTCAGCTGTGAGATTAGACGATAGGATCAATGAAAAAATAAGTTGTCACACACTCCATGGAAACTTTCAGAGAATCCACAAATAGCGGCTTTCAAATGGTTTTGTTACTTTTTGCAAGTTTAGAAAAGAAGCAGATGAGACAGCATGTCTGATAATTTAGTTTTTCATCTGATAATATTAGAACATGTCAGTAATGTCTGAGGGGCTTTTATAAACACTGTATAACTAATACTCCTGGAGAGGGTATGAATTACACAGAGGCTTCTGGGGAGCCCAGTTATGGGGGGGGGGGGGGGGGGCATTTAGCCTTGGCCCCCAAAATGTCTTGAAACGGCCCTGGGTGTGTGACTGAGTTTTGAAGGTGATCTGAATTGTATCAGATGTATAAATATGACATGTGCGTAACTTATTGTTTTATACAGGTAAAAACGTGTAGTGGAGATAAATCTACCTGCATTTTACTTTTCAACACTTTGTTTTGTTTTCTTGTTTTTATTGAACTATTTTCCTGTCCTGTCTGTCTCTAATCTTCCTGCATCTCCTCATAATTCTCCAGAAAATCTGTTGCCTGGATTCTTACCTTTTCACCTCATCAGTTACTTTTGAGCAGATCATCTCCTGACCGCAAAGCGCAGAGCGTGTTTTCGATGCTGCGTGAGGTGACATCACCACAGCACAGGTGATGAGCTCCGCAGTAGCTCGCTTCAGGCACAAATAAGACAGAAAATAGAGAACATGTGCAGACAAGAACGTTCGTGTGCTAATTATAGTTTTTTGGTTGCGCCACTTTGAGAATGGACCGTGCGCTGGAAGCAGCTGCCTGGATCGCTGCGCAGCAATGCGGAACCGGTTCGCAGCAGAGCAAGTCTGCCGGCTCTCCCTCGCGCTGATCTGCGGCTCTCCCTCGCGCTGATCTGCGGCTCTCCCTCGCGCTGATCTGACTTGCTCTGGTCTGCGCGCAACGGCGGGCGGGAAGGGGATGGGGGGGGGGGGGCGCTTTTGGAAGAGTTGTGCGACACAACGAATCGATGACGCAATTCGTTGCCAACGCTTTTAGTAATCGATTTTCATCGAATTTATCGATTCGTTGTTGCAGCCATACTTAGTATAGAGATCCGGGAGTTGACGTCACTTCTCCCGGCATGCAACAGTTCAAATCGAAACGGCGCCATATTGGCAGGCAGAAGTCCGCAGCTGGACTATTTGTTATTGTCAGAAAACTCAATCAAACGGGAAATATGGTAGATTCCTGTTGTGCCCCAGGATGCAGAACAGACACGGACGACATAAGGAATGAGCCATCTACAGAATTCCCAAGATCCGGAGCGCCGCAAACGTTGGATCGTTGTAATAAAACGCGCTAGTGACCGGGCTAAAATGAAACTGTGGGACCACGAGAGTAAAGGTTTTCACTTATGCAGCGACCACTTCCTATCAGGTACTTAAACCAATGTTTTCTCAACTGTGTATGGTATTTATTTTAAATGCTTTTATTGCGATTCTTAGTGGGCTTCCTAAACTTATTTTGGCGTGGCTTTTTCTGTCTTATTACTCATAACAACAAGTAAACATCATGTAAAATGTTGCCTCGTGATTTCTGCGTGCTGCCGTGCAGACTCCCATGCAGAAGATCCGGGTTCGATTCTGGATGTGAACATAATTGATTTAGTTTCTTTTTTACATTAATGGTATATTTTTTTACAGTAAGATGCCCAAATTTTTATTTGAGACTCGCCGAACGGCATTGAATTCACAGATAAAAAAGATGTGGGTTCAACTTTCATTTTGGAACAATTTTTCAAGCAAGGGAAGGGAATGATCTGAGCATGCAGGAGGACTGACCCATCATAAACCTTTGTCGGCTGTGCTGAAGAGAAAGGTACAGAACCAAATTATTTAATTAATTAGCTGCGTGGTCTCCTGTCCTCTGTCCTCCGGGCCACACACACACACACACACACACACACACACACTGTCTCAGCTGTTATTTTCGTTATGGAGTGTGCACGTACAGCATGCGCGCCTCGTGCACGAGCCTACTATTGAAAGATAAATGATAAATGACCCGCACTTGTATAGCGCCTCTCAGAGTAAGGACTCCAAAACACTTTACACTACAGTGATATCATTCATCCATTCACACACACACATTCACACACTGATGGTGATGAGCTACAATGTAGCCACAGCTGCCCTGGGGCGCACTGACAGAGGTCAGGCTGCCGAGCACAGGCGCCACCGGTCCCTCCGACCACCACCAGCAGGCAAGGTGGGTTAAGTATCTTACCCAGGGACACAACAGCAGAATTCTCTGTCCGGAGCCGGGATCGAACCTGCAACCTTCCGATTACTGGAGAACCCGCTCAACCTGTTGAGCTACTGCTGCCCCAATATCAGTGTCGTATCGGTGCATCCCTACAATAAACTCCGTTAAATAGCCCATCTATGGCTTTGGCTGCCCCAAGCTGCCGTTACGCTTTTGGCCTGAGGGGGGCAATCGCGAGCATAAAAATTCAAAACTTCGTAAAGTCCTTTTAAGTCAGAATTAAACAAAAATACCAATTTAAGGGTGAACTTTTATTCAATGTTTTCTGCAAGCCTAATTATGGAAAAATGAACATTCCCTAAACATTTACCACAATTTCCCCCTGGATTTAATGACTGTCCTAAAACGAACATGGAATTAAAAACGAATCCTTTAAACGAGGCTCTAACTTGTTTGTTTATTTCCTCCACATTGACCTCAGCTCCTATTTTAAGTCTTTAATGAGATTTGTTATGCCGATCAGATCTGCAGCATTTCGGTCGTGCAAAGGTGGGCGAATCTTGCCCGGATCTGATCGGAGGCGCCGTAACGAGCCTTGGTTTTCCGGGACTTCGCTGCAGGAGAGCAGCAGCAACCTGCCGGGAGCTAATGACCGAGCAGATGACTCTCCAGTGCAGCTTCATTAAACATATACACAAACAAACGTGAACACATGTACATCTACAGTCTATAGTCATCATGATTTTGCTCCTAGTTACACTAATGGCCAATTATTTAGGAGATTTTTCCAGGGATAAAGCTAATGAGCTCGTTGGCTGCAGAATCCCGCAGACTTTTTCCTGTGAGTTGTGTTTCTCATGACAGTTTTGTGTTTGAAAGACAAGAACACTCATCAGCAGACTCCCACTGAAGCTCTGGTCCATCTACGGTCCAATTACGATCCATGGCCCTACAGCTCTAGAACTGAACTGGGACCATTGGTGATCAGAAAAGACAAATGGCCACTGGACCCGGTTGGAATAAGAGAATGGTGTTTTAGTCAAATCTGAGAGTTTGCTGTTAAGTCAAATTTTAGCAAAGAAATCTAAGCCCAGCCAAAGCCATAGATGGGCTATTTAATGGAGTTTATTGTAGGGATGCAACGATACGATACTGATATTGGTATTGGTGCCGATACCGATACCAATATCAGTATCGGTAAAATTTAACCGATATCAGGAACCGATACCAATGCAGTTGCTTGAAAATGGCTTCGCTGTAACTTGTCATTTCTGTTCACCTAATATTTTTGTTTTGTGATGATTTCCATTCATATATTTTACTTTTTATCTACCTCACAGTCTTTTCCTGTTGAAAGCAGAGAAGAAAATAAATCTGTATTCCAAATCATTGCATTTTTTTGTGTGGTAGAAGTATCGGTATTGGTAATCGGTATCGGCGAGTACTCAGATCCAAGTATCGGTATGGTATCGGTTTGGAAAAAAGTGGTATTGTTGCATCCCTAGTTTATTGTCCATTTACGTTTCACATCTTTTGAACTAAAAACTGACAACTTTTACCAATTCTGCCTTTTTTCTGCTACATCTCAGTTTCAAAGAGGCACCGAATCTGTAAGATAAACACCCACCTTCCCTTAGCTCAGAAGACAAAAACCCTCAAGGGTTTGTTTTTCTTTCTAACCTTTTGGCCTCTGGCCCAGAGACTTCCGAGTAGAGAAGTGCTGATACGGCGTTTTTCCAATCCAAGTACAAGTGATTACATTTGAGTACTTCTTGATACTGATACCACAGACCTAAGAAATGGTTTGGTACCTCAGACATAAAAAGTAAAACTGTGTTTTTTTTAAACAAAAACAAAATAAAAACTAAAATTAGGAGTGTATTAAGTAACAGCAGAATCAGCCCTAGAAAGGTTTCTCTATCTTTGGTTACAAATGACTACGAAAACACACAGGAAACCCAAGGAAGTGCTCTGGATTTGATTTAAGGTAAAAAGTCAAACAGAACTGAGTGTTTACGTAAAACGTTCAGACCAAACACGCCTCTAACTAATCAGCACAAACACAAGTCGCCAAAGAGCACTTTAAATGATGCAACAGCTTGCCATACCTGCATCACAAAGCTCGTTGCTTCCATGGATCAAACTTAGGTTCTTTTATCTTCTTTATGATATTCTGATGCGGGCATTTTGCAACCAGTTAGCAAAACGCAGCTAAATACAGCATGCTGCTACTTTGGGAGCAATGATCAGGAGTGACTACTAGATTCATGGTGTGTACCTGAGCTAAGGTGTGTTCTGAGGGTTCAGAAATTAACTGCTGCACCAGTATTTTCTTTGCATTTACATCCATGTACTCTAAAGTTGACCGTTTCCTGCTGCAATTAAACTAAGAGGGGAAAGCCACATTACTGAAAACTGGTACTGGAACTAGAAGTCGACCGATTCTGGCTTTTCGATTGCCGATACCAATTTTGATTTGTAGAAGGCATATTCAGCCGATTTATACTGCCAATTTTAACGGGACGACTTTCACGGCTATTTCTACTCATTTCCCACCTTATTTTCATATTAAAATGTCACAAATAACATCAGTGAATGCATAAAACTTCTGAAGCTAAATCAGTTTTGAACTCTGAATTGAACTAACTGCTAAATCTAAACTTTGCGCACTGCTCAGTGTTAAAAGTCAGACACCTATATAAAGTTAATTTAGAGTATTTGTTACGCAGATGTTATTAGTGAACGTAAAAATACATTTAAATGAAATTCTGCAACTGCACAGAGATGCCCGAGGATGCGCCTGACTTTAAATAAGCTTTACCAAGGACAAACAAGATATCCGTTGACCGATATATCGGCCGACCGATATATTGGTTAATCAATATATCGGGCCCATACAGCGATCTATCAGTCTACCCCTAATTGGAAACAGTATTTTGAGTAAGATTACTCAGAAACACACCTGACATTAGGGAGTTCTTACTTTTGAGAGTAAGGGTCAGGCTGCACAGTGGTTAGAGCTGTTGCCTTGCAGCGAGAAGGTCCTGGGTTCGCTTCCCGGCCTGGGATTTTTCTGCATGGAGTTTGCATGTTCTCCCTGTGCATGCGTGCGTTTTCTCCAGGTCCTCCGGCTTCCTCCCAGTGTCCGACAACATGACTGTTAGGTTAATTGGTCGGTCTAAATTGTCCTTAGGTATGTGTGTGTGTGTGTGATTGTTTGTCCTGGGTGTCTCTGTGTTGCCCTGCGATGGACTGGCTCTCTGTCCAGAGTGTACCCCGCCTGATTGCCCGTTGACCGCTGGAGATAGGCACCAGGCACCAGGCCCCCCCACCCCAGATGGACAAAGCGGGTTCAGAAAATGGATGGATGGATGGATGGACAAAAGGGTCAAGCAGATAATCCTGCTTTATATTTTTATACTTGTCTCTTTTAATAATACTAAAGCAAAAAAAACAGAAAAAAGTTTTCAAACAAACTATTCTTTGCTGCTGTTTGTATAAATTTATCATTGAGTTAAGTTGCAATACCCTTCAGTGACCAGAAGGGGAGCCAAAGCCCTGGTTGCCTCTGATAACGATGTAATAAAATGAAACCATGGTTGTACTTTAAGGTTTGGATCAGAGAGAACACCTGCAGACACAAACAAAGAAAAATGGAACCCTCTCTGATGCTGTTTAGAAAGGAAATCAATAAAACGACGCCCTTGTGATCTTTCCCTCCGGAGACCGTCACACCCCACAACCTTTGATTCATGTCTACACGACGTTTTCTACGGTGCAACAAGAACTGCGGCACCCACGGAGCCAGGTGACTAAAATCAGGGCACATCTGCGCCCGAGCTTGGAACGAGGTTTAGAGCGGCTCATTAGCCGCGGCTCAGGATGTTCGACGGCTCTTTGAACACAAGGCGGTGTCGCAGTCTGGACGACCGTTGACGTGCTGGTGGCATCAAAGAGAATATTTAAGGGGCTGAGCAGTGTGGCGCATCACACTGAGGTGACAAAGCCACACACACACGCACGCACACGCACACACACACACACACTGCTGCCTTCAAAGACTTGCTGGAGAAAAAGAAAGGCAGAGCGGAGAGATCAGGGCGAGAAAAGCAGATGTGACATTTTGAAAATGTGAATTAGACGTCGCTTCGAATCAAAAGTTTTCTGTGTCACTCTCCTGTGTGCTGATGAGCTGTAGCGACTAGTCTTGACCGTGCATCCATGTCAGCGTCACTAAGCATACTTTTGTCTTTTATTAAAAAAGGGAAGCTCTACCTACAGAATCATCGAGGATAATGTCCTCACTCACATTCTGGAGGAAAAAGAACAAAAGTGGCCGATCGGAGACTAAAATATCGCAGTAGGAGGAGAAGCTAAGTGGTTTCCTGTGAATGTCGCTGGGGACTGGGAGCAGATGGAGATGAAACACAGCAGTGTGTGACCTCAGCCGATAAAAATTCATTTTGTAAGCCTAATGGTCCCCTGCGACTCCCCCACCCTTCTCATCGCAGCGGTTTTCAGTCTCCTCCTTGTTCCCCCCCACGTGAATACCTTCTGTTTACCTCCACATAAATGGAGAAAACTAAATTCGGCAGCAGGAGGCGGCTCCGGCTCACAGCGACGGCTGCACTCTTGAACTCTTCCTGCAACTCTTTCTGACAAAAGACGACGCGGCTCTTTGCCTTGCCGCTGAAGTTCCAGCGAACGAGCCAAAAACGCACGTGACAACCGCCTCGGATAAAAACTCATCCGTACAGCCATGCAAAAGTGAGATCTGGTGTGTAGGTGTGTGTAGGTGTGTGTGTGGGGGCGGCACATTGTTATGCACAAGAGTGTGTGACAAATCGTCTCAATTAGCGAACCGTTGCTGAAACTCATGTCCTCTGTTTCAGTTTAGCAAATCTTGCAACGGTGTGGAATTCAACACGGTTCCTCCTGAGTCAGGAATTAGCCGAGTAAAACTTGGTGATTAGGCGTGACCCCTCCATGCTTTGTCCCGTCTCTCAGCTGACATCGTATACCTTGCTTTTGGGTGCAATGAGTCAGAAAATGAGCAGAAAGCCCAAAGAAACCATTTAAATGACTTCTAATTATATTTGACAAGCGATACGCTAGTCAAGCAGGACCCAATAATCCTTTTAAATGCCATCAGCAAATGTCTCTTGAAATTCCCTTTTAATCTCACCTGCAGGTAAAGAGTTAGGCAATAATGCAACTTAATATATGCACTGGTTTGTTCCTCAACGTTAACCTGGAAACGCGTCTTTGGCCACAGTCTCCTTACGAACGTTTTCAGGTGTTTTACTGTTTTCTTACAGTTAGTTTTCATTGAACATGCGACTCTACAGGCCTCAGTTGGAAGGTTTGGTGTTCAAATACATGACGGGTTTATTAAAGAACGGCTTAAAAGCAGCCTGACTTGTCTGGATGGGTTGCAAGAGATAGCTTTGTCTCGCAACGAGCCCCCTGACACATGCCATGACATATCAAAGAGTTCAACCCGCGTCATTTCAACAAATCTGACGTGGTCTCTAGGGTGAATGAAGGCCTTGTGAGACATTGTCCCTCGAAAAACAGCTCTTGCACTCTTGTTTCAGGAAATGGAAGTCAGTTGGAGGAGTGTGTGCATGTGAGTTGGTAAGGTGGGATGGGGAACAACAGGATTTGGAGTGTTACTCGTTTATTTTCATACTAAACAAACATCTTGAGTGTGATTGGCTAACGGCAACACAACTCTTCTGCTGCTTCTGTTCGCTTTCCTTCCGTAGGTATAAAATGCACCATTTTGTCTCCACAAATATCACAAGCCTGAATGTGCTCTGCCATGTTGTAGAGTTGCTAGCGGTTAGCATCACCTCTCCTAGCCACTAAACCGACACAGACTTCTGAGATCGCGAGCTAAGGTGGGTGGGTCTTTCAATGCTGAATGTAGACGATAGCGGTTGGAGAGTACTTACGTGCTCAGCATGCATGTGCTACTTGGAGTGATGATCATATTTCAAAAAGAACAAGTATTATATGTTTCTCAGGTAGCCTCACCTTTAATTAAATCAGTCCATACTTGGATCAACTTTTCAAAGTCTAGGTGAGGTCTTCAGGTGTGCTAAGAGTTCAGTAAGAAAGTATGAAGGCCAGCGTGGTTGCTTTGCTAGAGAGGCTTCGTCTTTGGGGATTTGAAGTCGGTGGTGGTCGGAGACATCAGTGGGGTGTAGCCTTGCTTCTGTCAGTGTGGTCCGTGGCAGCTGTGGCTACAATGTAGCTTATTACCACTAGTGCGTGAATGTGTGTGTGTGTGTGTGTGTGTGTGTGTGTGTGTGTGTGTGTGTGTGTGTGTGTGTGTGAGTGTGAATGGATGGGTGGTTGTGTTGTAAAGTGCCTTGGGGGGTGTACACATTTGCCAGTCCTTGACTCACTAGGCCCATGCCTTGGCAAAACTATCATGCGGCCCACGTTATATACTATGTAACTATCATTGGCATCAAAAAGTACTTCAATGTATGCACTTGGACTCAGATGAAAACATCTATTAGATCTTACAATGGTCCACTCAGAGCTCAAACCGTGAAGATCAACTTTTCTAATGTTTTCAATACATATTCAGTGATCTCTAGTAGGAACGAATGCCTTGTAGGTCATTCTCTAGGGAAAAAAAAGCTCCAGTGCGCCTGCTTCAGGAAGTAGATGTGATCTAGATCAGAGCGGAGCTTCAGAAGGCAGGATTAGGAGTTTTATTCCCTGATATTTGGGCGAATCTCCTCTGATTGGCTAACAGCAATAGGACAATCCCATTGACTGTTTGCTCTGCAACGTTGATGTTCATCTCCACAAATAACACACGCCTGGAGGAGTTCTGCTGTGTGGTGGAGTTGCTAATGCTAATGGTTAGCTTCTACTAGCTGAGACGTTCTCTGCTGTTTCCTGGACGCCAAACCACCAACAGCCTTCCCCTTCAGGAGTCCATATGGGTCCATGAATGACCAGGATTTTTCAAATCCCAGAGTTTCACCGTCAGCTAACGCAGAAGATAGGTGTAGGAGACTATTTTATAATCAGAAATAATAATTTAAAAAGTTTTTTTTCAGTAGAGTTGATCTTTACTTTGGATGAAATGATGTGCAAGGATAGAGAAAGAGAAACCTCAACGTTACGTAGAAGAGCATCAAATCTAATAAGAGTTTTTAGATCTTGTGTTTTATTTAGTCAACATGTTGGAAGATGCGACGTTCACCTATGTTTGTAATAACTTAAAAAATAACATTTGTCTTTATTTGATGCTATAACAGCTGGAAGAGGGAGTCCCTTGTAACACCAGTGGTGTGTTGGTAATAGTCCAGTTGGAGAGCTGATGGGTGGTCTTTGACAGAAGGCAGTAGGACTTCATTACTTTTCCAACCCTCATCAGAGCCTCTCTCATTAAAAGCTTACATGACCCTGCATGTAATGCACCATACATTACACAGCCACCGAGTGTGTCCTGCAAAGGCAGCATTAAATTACACTGGCGTAGGAAGGCGGGTCATTACGCTGGATGGCAGATCATTTTATGTTCAACTCAGCCCGCCTTGTTTTCACTCCCCGCTCTCATTCCACGCACAATAACCCTCTCAGATTAAGGGCTTAAGGCGCTAGAGATACCACAGATGAGCTATCACTGAATATTTCATAGCAGCACCGCATTCGATTTCTAATTACATTTTAAACAGCCTGATGTTTAAGGAGCCCTTTTAACCATTTACTTCAGAAGATTTCAACACCGTCGCTGATTTAAATGTAATCAAGCTGTTTTTGTGCAAATATTTTTCACCCCAAAGCCTTTTGAGCAGATTTGTTCACGGCACAAATTTAAACAGAGCTTCGGGCTGTCGTCTAAGCTCGGAGACGGAGAGCATTCTGAGTCGCTTCTCGTGGAGAAACAATAACCGCTAACGATGTTAATGTTCTTAAAAATCCCTTCTAGAAACAATGACTCGTTTTTATTTTGGGCTGATTACACCTCTCTGACCTGGAGCTCTGAAGATTAACAACCAACTTTATAAATTCTTTTTAGAGCTACTCTTACCCGGTTTAGCCTCGCCGGATCAATAACGTTGCCTCCAAATGAATCTTTCACATAGTTAAATTCCATTTAGTTTATTATAACGTGTAATTGGATTTCAGCTGCCTTCAGTTTGAAAAAGCATGGACTCATGCCATTTTTACTACGAATACGTTCAATTTAATACACATTCTTGCAATAAATAAAGCTTTAGCTCTTTTTTTTAATATTTACCATCTACTTTGTCGACAATATCAACAGTTTGTTCTGTTTTTCTTATTTAAGCTTTAAAGAGCAAGTCACCCTGACTCCACCCCCACTTCCTGTTTGAAAAATGGAACAAATGCTGTTGACTGGCAGACCAAGAGGGCAGAGCTGCTAACAAATACACACACACACACACACACACACACACACACACACACACACACACACACACACACACACACACACACACACACACACAACAATATTGTGACATCACAATGTAGCAGCTAACCAAATATGGTGCTTACAAATTAGTGTCGGCACGGTCGGGGTTTGGTGGGGCTGGATGGCATGAGTTCGGTCTCGTACGGGCGGTGTAGTGGTCTCATAAATCTGAGGGACCTCTCAGGAATGCTGAAGTCCCCGAGCCTGTGGGCGGAGCTTAATACGAGCAGGAAAGTCCGCGGTGTCATCTATAATAAATAGGGATGCACATTATTAGGAACACCTGCGATATGCGATAACAGTGATTAATATTGCCATGACGATATTATTTGTGATAAATAAAAACTTAACTCAGGAACAAAAATAATCAAAAACAAATAAATTTAAAAAATGACAAAAAATCATAAAAATGAGAAAAGCAAAAATGCGAGGAAAGGGGTAAAAATAATGAACAAGAAAAGGCGATCAGTGGATCCCAGGAAAAGCAGAATCAGCAGAAAGAGCAGAACTAAGCTAACTCAGGTGTTCGCTAACCATCAAAGTTAAGTGTCGGGGGCGGGCCGCGAGCATCTAACCTATGAGAACCCACCCAACTGGCCAAATGGGTGAAGAGCTGTATTTGATTTGTTAAAAACATCATGCTTCTGTTTGATTGACAGAATGCGTTGTGTGTAGCAAACATTTGAGCTGACCACTCATTCAAATATTTATCTGTTCTTTGCGATATGCATATTGCACATGCTGATATCACGATAACGATATATTTGCGATATATTGTGCAGCTCTAATAATAAGGTAAACAAAGGAGGGCATGAGCTGTGCTACTTTTGGAGACTCGGAAACACATCATTTTATTAATTTTCTGTGTGTGTCCTCATAATCTTGGTCCACACACACACACACACTGCTTTCTCCTGTGAGCAGCTGTCTGCTCGCCAGGGTCAGAGCTGCGATGCAGAGGACACACACACACATACAGTGGCGGTTTTACCATTAAGCATAGGTTGGCAGCTGCCTGGGGCCCCCTTGTGTTGGGGGGCCCCTAGCCCTGACCGCCGGCACCCCTCTGTTAATGCCACAATATTCTTATTACCAACCTGTGGCCGCAGACGGGATTGGACATGCGTACTTCTCATTACCATAATTCCTGAACCGTTCAAGATATCATTAAAATTCAAAAAGTGCTGAAAAGTTTAAAATGGGGCTTTTCGTGCATATACAATACATTACGGTAGCCACCGGGATTCCCTGGCTTGAGCGCAACGAATCACAACACGGATTCAGAGACGTGCTGTTTGTCATCCAAAATGCTCCGTTTTATCACTTTTGAATGGCTGATCAGATTCAGATAATTCCAACGGTTCCTAAAAGTACATAAAATCAGGTTTCCAACGATCTATAGCATGAAGCAATCAGAGTTAGGGGAAATATCGCTACGAGGGGAAATCCTGCTGTACAGCCTGATTGAAACGGAGCGCAGCGCCGCGGTGAAAGCAGATAACGGAACGGGGAAGCTAATCAGCATAAAAATCAGCATGAAATTATGGAAATGCCTTAAAGAAAATCAACACGATCTATTAGGTGTCACAGAAGGCTTCTATCGGAAGACAGTGACCACGAAGAAGGACAGATCTCCGATTAACCAGGGTATGAACGTTTGTGCAGTCTTTATTTTTTTATTTTTTTATTTGAACAACCCTCAACTATTTGCTAATTGTAAGATTCAGAGCTTCATTCCAGTATTATTTATCTTTTTACAATAAATAATTATTTTTGCTAAAACAAAAGTTTTTGGTGTAGCAGTGCACGGTGTGCAAGAGAAGCACCCCATGGCAGTGTGAGGTGCGCTTTGCCTGCAGCTGGAGAGAAACTGCTTCAAGGCCTACCAAATAGGTAGGTCTATCAAATAAAAACGTCTGAAAGTTTACAAAAATAAATGGTCTTAAAAACTGCTAAAAAAGATACCAAGGTTCACACTTTTTTAGGATTAGATGCATTACAGTTCAAAGTTTAAATTGTTTGCCCAGTAATTTAGAAGTTCCTGTTCAGTAATAAATGTAAAAAATTCAAATCCGTTTTTTGCTTTTATCACTTTTAAGCTGATTTTTTAAAGGCTTTAATAGAAATAAATTCTAAATACAAACCATACCCTAAAAGCTGAGGCTGTTCTGAAAAAAGGAGAGTTACACACACTTTGTACTTTTTATTACAATTTTACAGCCATAAGATAAAAAAATACCAGGCGGCCCTGTTATAATTATGGTCATAAGAGGGTTATTAAGACGGCGATGCACAAACAGGAAGTGATTCCACTCCAATCCAGGTGGTGACAGTAATGCACCAAATTGTTGTTTGCCAAGTGCCATAAGACCACAAATAAGAATAAGAAGAGAGGCGGGAGCATTCGTAACAAACTCAAAGCGACAGTCAAAACATGAAGCATGACATGGAGTTATCCTAGTGGCTCCAATAAGAGAAAGAAGCAGCATGCTTCATAAAAGCTTTTATTTTCACTTCTGAAAGTGACGTCGTTTTTCGATGTAAACATCAAAAGGAAGCAGAAGAGGAAAGACAATGGAAAATGTTTAAAGGGAGGAAAACATAGACCAAAATGGAAAATAGAAAAAATATAACTAAGGCTAAAGCACAGGAGCACTGACAGGAAGAAGAAAGCACTCAAAGGGAGAGAAAGACAGGAAAAAAGAGGAGGACTAATAAAAAGGGTAAATAACTTGTGTCAGAAGAAGGGAGAGCTTCGCAAATCCAGTTAAAGGTAAGATTGTCGAAAATTTAGTGTAAGGGGCCCCATGTCTGTGCTCGCCTTGGGCCCCCAAATTGCTAAATCCGCCACTGCTGACTCCTCCACTGAGGCTGGTTTGTAAGGTGAGACAATACTCTGGCCTGAACAACACAGCCCCCGGGATCATAAGCCTCTCAAACCCTCATGAAGGTGGTGATGTGTTTCCACTCCAACCAGTGTTGCCAGATGTACGATAATTATCGTATTTGTACCATAATTTTGGGCTCTGTACGATGTACGATCAATAGTTTCAAAAATCCTCAAATGTACGATAATTTCACATTGCATCTAGTAACACCGTCTTTTGCTGTGGCATTCCCAAGTCAATTACATAATTTTAAACTGTTCTGAAGTCAGATTTCACCTCAGTGCTAACAGGTTTATGCTATTGTGTCTATTACAAAAACTGACTCTGGATCTGTACAATAAACAGCCCAATCACATCGATAGGGCCTACTCTCACAAGAAACTGTAAGTTTATATAATGTGGCAGTGGCCCGCCAGTTTTTGCTGTTTGCCCGCGAGCGCGCCGAGTTAAGTCTAAGCTAGGAGGACAGAGCGACGAGACAATGTCTTCTAATCTTAAAAGAAAAACCAGAGAAGGGACGGATGAAGGTAAAGCAAAGCAACACCGGACACAAGCTTATCGCTTATAGGACTGCGCTAATGTGCATATTGTGTCAATGCGTGGAGGTCGGAGTGGTGCCGACACACTCTGCACGTTTATAGGCATTATATTACTGGTTTTAAAGATGTTTAATTAAACAGGGCAATATAAAACACCTTCTTTGTTATATTATATTGGGGTGAGAAGTCGTTTATAGAACGTTGTTATCAAATTTATAATGTACGATAATTTGTACTGAAAAACGATAATTTAGGCCACTCTGTACGATATTGTGGGATTTTGGATCTGGCAACACTGACTCCAACCCTCACCTCACCCAAGCGGCTGAAATAAGCTTCTTCTGTAAGCTAGCCAGGCTACGCTTTGGAGATACCATGAAGGGCTCCATGTGGACGTCTGAGTTGAGCTGCTGCTCCTCCTCATTTAAAGGAGTCAGTTGTGGTGGTATGTATCTGAGTAGGACGTTCTACTGCGGGGAGGCCCTGGGAAATCACCTCCCTGGCCTTGGAGCACTCTGAATCCCCAGGAGAAGCTGGAGAGTCACTGGGGATGGGATGTCCGGGCAACAATCCTGAACGTGTTATCTCCACCAGTCGACCTTGGATAAGTGGTGGGAAATACACGAACGGTGGTGACTTGAAGCGCAGGCACTTTTTGTGTTGAGGTAAACAGGTTAGTCAATGTGAATGTGTCCATCACACATTACTGTCAACAGTGTTTGGTTTCAAATGGTGGGCCAAAGGGATCTGCCTCATTATGTAATCAATAACCTTATCTAGGGTTTGGGTTTTGGTCTTTCCACCTCCAGTTCTCCTCTGCCTCCGCTCGGCCACACCATCATGGAAGGAGTCCCGGTGTTGTGCCATAAATCGACTCGTTGCCAAAAAATGATTAGCCACTAAAGAAAGGAAGGGGGAAAAATCAAATCGCTGGAGAATTGTTTATTTACATTTATACAACGTTTACATTCAATACAGGGCGCCATTTTACATTGTTTATTTATTTTTTAGTAGCAAGGCTGTAACATAAAGAAAGCCAGTTCTTACCACAAACCATCTTTCAATCGCAAATATTGCAAAAAGGATTAATATATCCTCATTGTGAACGTTTAAGACAAATAGCAACACTTAAAACAACTTCCAAACTGGAAAAAACTAAGCTAATCATTTTTTGGCAGCGAGTTGATTTATGGCACAACACCGGCTACGCCGCCGATCAGCGAAAGCAGGAAGCCAGCTGGCCGTTTTTTTACATTTCATATGAAGAAATGTCAAAATTAAGATTGTTGAATAACTACGGACACCAGCCTTAGTCGGAGCTGTTTGAATACATAACAGAGCATCGTCATAGATATAATTGTGTTTTTCCATCAGACTGAGGAACATCTCAAACTTCAGCGGACGGTCCCACTAGCTAGCAACTCAAAAAAGAAGGAGCTAGCGCTGTTCACGTCCGTGCAGCGACGGAGTCGTTCCAGTGCTGCACGCACCCACCTGCTGCACGCACCGCCGCCTGCTTCTGCTTCCTGCCACCCACACAAGCTGAAGTAGGGATTCAGAGTGGCTCAGATCTCAGTAATCTCCAGATGAACATCCTCCCTCTCCCAGCCGAGGGGTTTCCATCAAAGCTGAACGTCAGGACGGTTACAATGAGGTCCGTGATGAAAGTCATGGTGCTGCTTTGCTGACACCACAAGCTGCATTCTGGATGCAGGCCAGAACTCACCTCCTTGTCTTCACTAAACTGTTGCTTAGCCACGCACAGAAGTCTGCAGAGCTGTGTGTGTGTGTGTGTGTGAGGTAAAAGGATCCAACGTGCTGGAGCCTGTACTAATATCCCTCAGATCCTATCTGAAATCTACATCCTCTTGTCGATGTGGCGAAACAAGGTTTTTTCCCTTTAAGGTGACTAAATGGAGGAGGGTTTCGTCCTCTGGAGAACGGCTCCCATTTCCTCCATGAGCTCTTGGGCTCCAGAGTCCCGTTTGTCATTTCCACTTTCATTTCAGCCGCCTCAGCGCCAGGAGCCCCCCCGCCGCACTGCACATTTTCAGGCGTCCTGCTGGAAGACGAGCCTCTGGGCCTGGCAGGAGCAACGGCGCTGCTTTTAAACGCCGATCAGCTCGTCCAACACTCCCATAATCTCCTGCCCCCTCCTTTATCTTCGAGGACGAGCTGAAAGTAATGAAAGCGAGGTCTGCGCCAGCCAGTGTGGCCGTGTAATCTATTCTCCGATGCCCTTCATCAAAGGGAAGGGGCCACAAATAAAATACATCAGATTACTAATTGGCCTTGCGCTGGATGGAGGGTGGGGGGTCACAGCGCTGATGTCTGACCGGGTCATCCAGACCCAGGGGGTGACGGATACCGGCACTTATTATGCTAAAGGTGTGATGGGTGGAGAAATAGAAGCAGAGCTAAGGAGTGGGGGGTCAGGCTGAGTGTTGGACCTTGTGATGATAGGAAGTCCCTAGAGGGAAAGGCGAAACGGCCTCCCACTGCAGATGAGTGCACGTGACTGGTTTTCCCCCCGTGAGCAGAACAGTTAGGTGCACGTTTGCAAGCTGCTGCAAGGTCAGAGCGGGCCTCATTGTTCAGTGTCATAACGGAGGGTGGGGAGGCGGGCCGGCGTGTAGAGGTGGGAACGAGGAATCGTTGTCTCTGGGGGGGCGCAGGAGAGATCCATGCCCTTGTCGAGTCCTTGAACTTCTCCGCTCTCTCTGCACACAAACAGAAAATAACTGCCTTTCTGACACAAAAAGTCCAGAAGACGGAGCGGCTATTACGTGACTCATCGTTCGTCCTTTCCACCTCGAGGCTACCGCGCAATTAGTTTGACAAGCAGGTTTCATCTACAGACAAGCCAAACTACGGATTCTCACAAAACAGTTCAAGTGAGCTCAGGGATCTGCTCTAGAAGCTTAAATGTCCAGGAATCAGGAACCAGGTTTCCTCGGGTGTGCATCACAACAGTCGAACATTGCACCCCTTAAGAATTTGTGAATTTCCATCCAAATATGAAGGTAATTTGAGGCAAGATTTCTCGTCTTTTCCTCTGCAGCCAGCATGCAAATAGCAGGAGTTTATTCACAGACGTAAACAGCCACAGGCCTCGCATCCTGAATTCAGTGCCATTAATCCATTTGTGTTGCTGGGACCACGCTGGAGGACAGGGACGGGTAGAACCGGAGAGGCGAGGACCGTCGTCAGAGTGGAAAGTCTGCTGGTGATGAAGCGGCTCTACTTTAACCATATAAGGAACATTAACGATTAAAAAGAAACTGGTGGGAAAACAGAGGAGTGGGCCCGTCACTTAAAGCCCGGGCCAGACTAATCTCTTGTCGGGACAAAAGACGGTGAACGTTATTGAATTGAATTGAATGTTTTTACGTGTGTCTGAGTGTTTCTGAAGACGAGGATGAAACTCAGCCATAATACATTGATATGGTTTACCTCTAACCCCGGGTTTCCACGGGAGCCGTCAGCAGCACGTTACTGCAGCAGCACGCCTCGCTCGCGTAAGCTGCTGCTTGGCCCTTCCCACGAGACGCGAAGCAGCAGGGGAGCAGCCGTCACCGACCGAGCACGAAGTCACACGAGTGACTTCGTCAGTAAACACAACAACAAGCAGGAGAAAACTACAACATGGTTTGTGTTTTATGTTCTGTCCGTTTTATAATCGCCAATACGGACCTGAAAAACAAAGGAGACCGCTAGCTAGGTGATAACTTCTCACGGGGACGCACAGTTAGTAACGTTTTTTTAAAAGTAAAGCAACCGGAAGGCAGTGCGTTCTTTATTCTGAAAATCTCGGGAGCTCCTCTCCATTTCCACGTCCGATTTCCTGTCTTTCCTTCCCCAAAAATGTCGAACTTGACCCGTTTCAGAGGCGTCGCGCGTAGAAAAAGAAACCGGCGCGTGAAGGCCGCGACATGCTGCTCCTGAGACGCGGCCGACTCGCGCTGCTGACGGCTGCTGACGGCTCCAGTGGAAAGCCGGGGTAAGGCTTTGACCCATTATTTAATCCTCTTAGATTTGAACTAATAATTATTTACAGCTGCTGAATATAACCCCCCCCCCCCCCCCCATGAAGAAATACATTTTTTCATGACCTTTTTACTTAAAATATTGTTACTATCGTGACTTTACCCAAATAAAAATTGCACACGACCAGTTTCAGTGATGTCGATTAACTACTAACAATGAGGATTTGACTCCCCTTCTCCGCTTTATAGCCGGACCCACAGATATAAACCCAGACATTCATGCAAAGCTCAGACGGATGTACAGTCATTGATAGACCCTCGTCCCTCCTTTTGTCTATCCGAAGGCTAAATTTGGAGAAAGTGTGTGTGACGTTTACTACATCTTACCACGGTGCCACAGCATCGCCCCTTTGGACTGAAATTAGCTCTAAATTACTTTTACGTAACATCCCACCGACACAAAGCACTTAGTATGCTCTGCAGCCCACTTTGAGCCACCAGAGATGCTACAAAGCCTGCACTCCCACAGATGGAGGAAAAGGGTAAGGCTGTGTGGCAGAGTGCTCACGGGCAGAACTTTAAACGTTGAGCTGCAGGAAGGAAAAGTTTTCAAATTTTACATCTTTTCAGACAAGATGGAAACACAAGACCGAGCTCCCCAGCCCTCTCTTTACTTAGCTCTCAATTTTTCTTCGAACAACAATGAGCTGGTTGACAAAAGGCCGACGTGACGCGCGAGCATCTAAAACTCAGGCTTTTGAACGGGATTCTAATTTTCTGCAGCATCACAACACTGTTGTACCAAAGTACAAGTCCATACAACGAAGGCAAAGCATTAAAAAAGCGCTTTATGCAGTGTGCTGCCGATGCGTGGAGGGAGGGTCTATTCCTCTGCAGAGTTTAGCTTTATCAGAGTCGTGCATGGTTAAGAGTATGCAATCGCTCATTAAATACACAACAGACTAGAGGATTTGAGGAAGGAGAAAGCTTCACAGCCGGGACGCCTTGGCTCGTTTCATACATCAAACGTCAGCGTTCAAAGAGGTGGTGTGTGCTGGCTCTGTGTGAGTGTGTGTTGAAAACACCTCCAGGAAATGGAAAGTGCGGGGAGTGTGGCAGAGAAGCAGGGGGTAAACAGTCGAAGGCAGATTTACCATACAAGAGGAGCGAAGAATGAAAAATGCACCGGCTGCTCGCCAAAGGAAGCCGTCACGCTCGAATTTCCTCACAACATTTTCTTTTGCACAGTCTCTCACCTTGATACCTTGCCATCTGTGGTTAAGCTCAAACATCAGCGTCTACCGTACACGTGAGCCACAAAGGCGAGCAGTCCGAAGACAGGTGAGCGGTACCTTGGAGTTACGAGCTTCATTTAAACCCGCTGAACATCGAGACCCTGTGAATGGCTCATTGAGTTGTTTGGGTCAAACACGTTTGTCACGGCCAGATTTGGGAATCAAAATAGGAATAAATGTCACAAAACTGTTTAACTTTTAGAGACCATGAATGTTGAGTATCATGGCTGATAGCTAAAGAACAAGAGAACGTTTGTTGAGGAAGAAATCTACTTATAGCGGTATAGTTCATGAGGCTGAAGAACTGCACATCAAACCAGGCGATCAGTAACATTGGAGCACCACAGGGGACTGTACTCTCACCATTCCTTTTCACCCTGTACACCTCAGACTTCCAGTACAAATCAGAGACCTGTCATCTACAGAAATACTCAGATGACTCTGCAGTTGTCGGGTGTATCAGAGATGGACAGTGTAGCGTTATGAATATTATAATTGTCTGCCCTTAACAGCTGCCCCTTCACACAGTAATAACGTGTAGGACTCGCCAAGGTCGGATGCTGGTTTCAGTATGTTTACATTCCAGGAGAAGAGACAGAAGAAGAGAAGAAGAACGCTTTCCATTAATTAATCAAAGTACTTTATTTGTGATAAAGCTAATCAGAGCATATGTTGATCAATGATAATCAGGTGAATGATCTGTGAAATAAAGATGTCATGAGTTATGTGTTTAATGAATAAACAGGACTGCACCAGACAGACTGATCTGCATTACCATGGAAACGCATGACACATTGTTTTCAACCAATCAGAACTTTCGTCTGTCGTAGGGCAGAATCTGGGTTGTTTAATGAAGTTGTCCAATCCGGTTTACTAAGATTTGTAAACAACTAGGGGATATAAAACAAGGCAACGCCATTTTAAACTCAGTTCCATTTTAACCTCAGCTCTGTTCGACCTGAGCTCCAAAGGAGTTACATCATACTCTCAACGCAGTTTTCAACCAGCTCTCAATCCATCACTGCAAAAGAGAGGTGCAGCCTGGCCAGATGCACTTTCTACTTTAAGCTGAGAACTGTCAAGCTGGAGATTTCCGTCGTTTGAACAACATGACGACGTCCCTTCAAAATAAGAGTGAACTCGCTGACGCCTGCCGCTGCTACCGGAGTCGACCCGCAGACGGGCTTGGTAGTGCTGCGACCGCTGTTTCACCAGCTCCAGCACATCTGAAGGTCCGAGGACCTGGCATTTCCTGATCTAACACGGGAGGCTCCATACGGTACGTGGTTACGGCAAAATGGCTGCTCATGTCATCAGCTTTTGAAGCCTCGTGGTTCCTAGTCATAACAACCAGATCCGCTACGTCAGCCTAGAGATTCTGAAACACACACACACACACACACACACACACACCAACACGAAACATCCAAATCCATATGCATCCATCACGGAGTTAGTCCTGGTAGATTGTAAGAATTTATAATTATAGAAATTAAAGATTCTTAAACGATCCCAACTCTCTCTTTTCTTGTCTCTCAGTCAATACAAAGTGTTTAAGTAAACTCCCTGATGATAAAAACAACCACTTCTGATTATAATATTTAGATCTAATTACAGTGTATAAATATACAACTACAGATCACTACAACAGGAAGCTGAGTACAGAGAGCTGGTGAAGCGCTTTGTGGCGTGGTGTGGAAACAATCATCTGACCTTGAACGTGAACAAAACAAAGGAGATGATTTTAGACTTCAGAAGAAACAGGGTGGAGTCAAACACTGTTTCCATCATGGGAGAAGAAGTGGAGGTGGTTGAGGAATACAAATACCTTGGAGTTCACCTGGACAACAGACTGGACTGGAGAAAGAACAGCGAAGCCGTTTACAAGAAGGGACACAGCAGACTGCACTTCTTGAGGATGCTTAAGTCCTTCAATGTCTGTAGCAAGATGCTGCAGGTCTTCTACAAGTCTGTTGTTGAGAGTGTAATCTCTTCAGCCATCGTCTGTTGGGGTAGCAGCATCAGAAGCAGGGACCTGAAAAGGCTCAACAGCCTAATAAAAAAGGCTGGTTCTGTTCTGGGGACGACTGTGGAACCGCTGGAGGAGCTAATGCAAAGAAGGATTCTCCAGAGAATCAAGAAAATTATGGCCAACCCTGAGCATTCTCTTCACAAGACTGTCCGACAACGGAAGAGTGTCTTCGGTCAGAGGCTTCTTCAGTTTCGCTGCAACACTGACCGCTACGTTAACAACGTTCTGGGGAAGAAGGTAAACGGACTGCTGTTTTAGCCTTATTGTCCACTCAAAGCACTTTACATTATATGTCACATTCACCCACTCATACACTCATTCGTACACCCAATTCATAGATTGGCGGGGCAACACGGGATTCAGAGTCTTGCTTTGGGACAATTCAGACCACAAACCTTCTAACTGCTCTTCCCACTGAGCCATAGCCAACCCAAACAGTACTTTTGCAGATGGCAGCAAAGGTACAATTTAATAACAAATAACCAAAGCTTAGAGTAACGGTGTGTGTATTTTCCCTGGTGACGGAGGCAGGAAAGACCTAAATCATTGCAAGCAAGTGGTATTTTTGTGTTTTAATTCAGACCGTACCAACGGATGGTCATAAGGGTCAAAAACGAGTGAAAAGGTAAAGGTGTATAACAACAATGTTTATGAAGGGTAAAGGCTTTGTAACCAATTGTTACAAATCAGTCAATGTGTTTTGATGATATAGATCTTCGTCCCCCCTCCCCCTGCCAAACCGGGTGTGGGGTGTGGTGCCTCGGTCTGCCTGAGTGTTCGTGGCTCCCGGGTCAGGGGGTTTAAGATTTTTTGGCATCTGCCTGTTCAATCCCGGTGGCTGCCTGGTGGGTATGGGTTCCTGGGCTCTGCTGGGTCCCTGGCGGGGGTGGTCGCCCCTGGGTCCCGGGTCGCTGAGTCCCGGGCTCGGCCGGCTAGGGGGTGGGAGGCTGCGGGCGGGCCTGTGGGCTTGCTGCTGATGTCTCCCGGGACTCTGCCGGCTGCTGGTTGTGGTCCCCCAAGGTGATCCTCTGTGCCTCTCGAGGGGGGCGGGGGCCTTTCTGGTTGCAGTCTCCTTGGGGTTCCTGTGTTCTGGGGCAGCGCCTGGATCTCTGGGACTTGGAGCTCCCCCGTCTCCTACGCATCTTTGGGGGGCAGATCTGTGGCCCCTCACACTCTATTGGACGCTCCTATAGAGAAACCTTACATAAACAAGCGCGTGTACACACACAGGTGCTCACATGGTGCTCTCATAAGTATGGACTTGGGCACGTTCAACACATGTCTTAAGGCTGTCGTTGCCACTAAATGCACTGTGATTTATTATTGTGTGATTGTTCAGTTAAACAATGTTGATTTTATATCTCCTCATCAGGCTGAGGCAGTGATAGCTTGCTCCTGATGTATTGTTGTGTGTCCCATTTTTTCTGTTCTTTCTCTTTCTGCAGGTCTAGAAGCAGACTCTTGTTCATTATTGTTTATTTTTGTGGACCCCCCCTTCCCCCCTCTCTCCCCACCTCTTGTCTTTTCCTTTCTCTTTCACCTCTGACTCCATGTCTGGTTGGAATTACAAAGCATTCAAAAACAATAACAATAAAGTTTTAAGTATCAGGCGTGACATTAAAAGCAGATGCTTTGATGCTCCACCTGAGAGTAAATCTGTAAGGCATGTTACCAGCGTTCAGACATCAATTCTGTTTGCTTCACAGCCAGACAGGACACGGTTCTAAAAAACAAAAACAAAAAAGTAAATATGTTTTGTCCCCACGGGCTCCCGTAGAAGGAAACATGGCGTATACTATGGCGACGCCCAGAGACTTAGACCTGCTCCTGTGTATTTTTGACCAAATTTTTACAGACGTATGTTACGGAACCACCAACGGTTTTTAAAAACTGGGCATCATTTTATTCATGTTCAACAAAATTTCGATAGATCTTTCCAGAAACGAACAGGAAAAACTAGTTATTGTCTCTTGAATACCCTTAAAGAAACCCTACACACCTTTAAATGATCTTAGAACCAAACCTGTGTGCTGCAAACACACGCCTTTGGCTCGTGTTTTCAAAGCTACTAAATGTTATTGTTCAAACTGTGAGCCACTTGCTGTATGCCAATAAAATAACCGCCACCCTTTCATTTAATCTGGCAGGTATAATCTTTTGAAATTGCCCTTTCCAACTGTAACATTTGGAAAGCTTATAAAATACTCACTTCATTGATCTAAAGACACTAAGAGGGTTTATTGTTGTTTCCATGCCATAATCACTAAGAGACCCCTGGAAATGGAATAATGCCAAACAATGTCAGTCCGTGAAAGCATCGAGCACAAAAGCTTAACCGTTTTCTCATTGCTACTCAGTGAGCAATCCATCCCCGTGTGTGAGTACCGTCATTGTTTTCCCTTCAGTACATCAGCCGCTTAAGGTAGCCACACAACTGTAGATGGAGTTAAGCTGTCTTTTAGTAAAAACACAGATCACTGTTCATGGTCTGAGTGAAGCAAACGCCTTTGTCTACTCAGCTTTTCACCTCTTACTGCGCCAAAACAGATTTTCTCCCAAGGCTAGCGTTCAGGGTTTACATTTGTAATGACCCACGATAATTCAGCCGAGATTGATCAGGGAAATCGACTAATGAGCTGCAGCTTGCCAAGAAGTGAATCTTAGAGGTCTTTTTAGAAATGCATTAAGCTTTGTACCCCCTCATATCTTCACGCACAGTAAAATAACTCATCACTGTTGGCCAGTATTTGAATATAGTTGGTGTACAAAGCCGTAGATGACAAACTACGCCCCGCGTTCAGACTCTGGGCATGACAGCGCTGTGAGAGGATGTACGAGCTGCTGGTGTAATGTATTCACAGAGGAAAGGATGGAAAAATTGCTTCAGAGACATGATAAAGTGCACCCTGAGATGTCTTTGATAAATTATGATGAAGCAATGCAAATAGTGCCTGCAGTTGGATCAGTGGTGTGTAAAGCTCAATTAGCCTGACAATGAGGTGGCCGCTCTACACTTATTATTGAAGTTGAGGCCAAAGTGATCCCCCAAACTGTAATGACATTAAAATAACTTTCTATTTCATTATTAAAGCATCCCTAAAACAAAGGGGGCCAGATGTAGGGAGATCTTTGAATGTCCTCAGTCAGGAGAAATGCTTCATTCTTACCAGACAGATAAGAAAACATCATCGTAGAGGTTAATCAAAATACAAATCATTTGTCTTGAATATGCCAAAATTAAAAAGTGATTCATTTATTTAAAATCTAATTCATAAAATGCTTACATTTGATACTAAATGATTTACATAGAATTCTATGGTTGTTTGTGGCGGATACCGGTATTAGTGCGCAAAATGGATGTCATCTCGGAGAGCGTCACCGGACGGTATGGACAGGTTTAAAAACCCAAAATTGGCTTCACTGAAGGGCTGGAATAATCAGCTTAAAGACTGAAGGCAGAGAGGAAAATGTTCTCAGCCTGACCCAAAGAAAGTCTTGTTATCTGAATCTGACGCCCTGGTAGCCTTGAGCTGCAAGCAACTAAAACCCCCACGAAGGAATGCAGACAGATGATGTGAACCCCCCCACCCTGTGCCTTCGGATTGGTGGACTTCAGCCTGGCGAGGTCATCAACCTGCAGGAGTCAATATGCTCTTCGCTTCTCCCAAGATCTCCCTCCCACCTGTGACTGTACAGTAGATGAGCGCCGTAGAAGGCTGCTCTCGCTGGGGGAAACAGGATCCCAGCCCCCCCCCCGCCCCCCCCCCCCCCCCCGCCTTCCTATTGGAGTCTCATGTTATATTGTATTGTCTGAAGTCCGTTGCAAATCTGTTGAGGTGTTTTTGTTGCAGAGCAAAGCTGCCCTCCTGGTGGGAGGGTAACTAAAGTGCCTTTTTTCCCTCCACCTGAACCAATCCTCATGTAGCCCTCTTATCTCTATTAAGGTAGCGCGACTCAGGTTGCGAATGACCACAGTCACCAATTCTTGTCATGTGTCTTGCCCATGTATGTCTGATCTCTGAATTGTGTGTACTGAAACTCTAATTTCCCTCTGGGTTTGATGAAGTATTGATTGATTGATTGATTTTGAGGCAAAATTAGATCTTGGCAGTGACTTTAGGTAAATTTGGACTCCCATAAAGTCATACCTAGGCAGCTTTGATCACCCCACACCCTTTTACGTTCTTTCAGTAAAGTTTTACAGAAACCTACATTTGTGATATTTTTAACTGCCACATTATGTCTTGTAACTTTTAAATCTCACCATGTGAACAAGACATAGGGCAAAATACCCACATTTTCCATTTACTCACATTGATATGTAGTGTGACAAAATGCGTACACATGAGACAATACAAACTGTACTGCATCCCCCCCCCCCCCCCCCCATCTCTCTCTCTCCCTGCAACAAGCTATGTTTGACATTTCTCTATTAAAATCCGTTGGTTCAAAAAAAATAAAACATTTGTGTGATTTTTGATTCAATGATCTGGACAGATGGTCTTTAAAGGTTGTAACAACATTTTGTGTTTGTGCTACAACATTTTAAATTGTGTTACAAAATCATCGAACTTTGCAGCACTGGAGCTACGAGTTAAACCAGTTAACACACAGCCTTGAACTGATCATAACCTTTCCCTGAAACCCACTTCAGCACATCTGCAGACAGCCTTCCTTCAGTAAAACAGCTATTAACTAACCGTTCAGCGGAGCAAGAAGCACATTAACACTGGTGTGTGTGTGTGTGTGTGTGTGTGTGTGTGTGTGTGTGTGTGTGTGTGTGTGTGTGTGTGTGTGTGTGTGTGTGTGTGTGTGTGTTAAGCCCCCTTCAGACAGGCCATGAAAAACGGAAAGGTTCCGGACTCTGTCCGTAAGACCTTTCTGTCTGAATACAAACATCCGGATAACGTGTTCCGGAATTTATCCGGACGAAGCCCCTAGTAACAGGTCCGGACTTGTTACGGACAGGGTGGCTGCTTCAGACTGGTGAGGTAGAGTTCCGGACAAGGGGGAGGGGGAGGGGACCGGGGGACGCTGTGCGCACCCAGATAGCCCGCTGCAGTAGCATGCGGTGAACCATGGCAGCTCGCCTCCTACGGTACCGCCTAGACGCGCGACGGAGCGCTTCACACCGCTTCAGTGATTCCTTTAACCATTGAGCTTCATCATCCAGGTCTCTTATGCGTCTTCGTGTGCGCAGAATTATGCTTAAGCGCCTCGTAATTTTTATCTTGAGAGGCGCTACAGAAATGATATTTTCTTCTTCTTAACATAAGTCTGATTCTCCCCCCCCACCCCCCCACCCCCGCCGCCGTCAGACATCCGGAACTTTTCCCTGCTGTGTGAACGCAGCCGAAAGGACAAGTTCCGGTACAAAAGTGGTGTGTCTGAAAACACAGTTCCGGTTAAAAACCGGATTGAATTGTCTGCAAATGTTCCAGAATGTCTGTCTGAAAACGGCTCAGAGAATCAGTTCACTAAAATGATCAGCATCCGCGAGCCTCTCTGGTTCTGATCCACGAAACGTGAAGCAGTTCAAAGCCTGCTGCTGACTCTTCGTCACCAACGCCCATCATCAGCTTCAGTTCCTTTAACAGAATATTTAACTAGAGCACCGTGGGTGAACCCACCATGCATTCAGATTTTACAGTGATGTTATGGGCACATCTTTGATGTGCCCCCCCCCCCCCCCCCCCCCCCCCCCGCGCTGGAAAACATCCCTAGAACCAAAAAGGTTTCCTGGCCAAACCTCAAATGGCCAGTATTTCAATTAGGCTTCCTACGAATGAATGTAATTCCATCTTGGAGCCTTCCTCTTTGTTGGGCTTGGAAACTGGAATTTCTGTGTGACTGGAGCTTTGAACATAATGATACAGCTGAAAACACTATGTGTCTGGCTGCAGAGCTGCTGCAATTAAAAACGACACGTTAAAATACTCTTCATGGTTAGAAAATGCAAATTATATGCAGATTAGTAACATGATTCATGTATTAATTTGCCGTGGTGAGTGGTGATTAGGTGAGTGGGAGTCAGCGGCAGGCACTGAAGCTCGCTAATGGCTAAAAGCCAGTATGGTGGGAGGGGGAGCTGAAGCCAGACTTTTCCTTGATTTACTGAGAGGTGACCTTTGCACAGTTCCTGCTCGTGGCACAGAGGAAGCTCACATATTTAGAGGATCTGAACTTTAGCTTGTGCCGAGCATCTGACATATGTACGATAACTGTTTATGTCTCTGCAGGTTGCTGCTGACGGTGACAGTGACAGCTGTCTTTATGTCTTATTTAAACGAGCGTTAGCTACATTTTGTCTCAATGCCCAAGAGCAAGCCCAAGCTGAAAGATTAATTCCCATCTAGTGGAGTGGAGCTTTAAATCTGCAAGTTGGGTTTTGCATAGTTTAGCTATCAGCATCACTGTGCGTCTAAGGTTTTTGTGACTCCAAACTTTAAAATCACTGGAATACATGAGACAGGGTACTGCAGGTTTAAGGGAGCCAAATTTAAGACTTTTTAAGGACCCGCGGATACCCTGATGAGATCCCTTTCTCCACCCTTTACGGTATTCCCGACGAGGTTTGGCTGTAAGGACTACTGTCCTACTGCCACAACCAATCAAAAACTGGTAGTCCGACATCCATTCATCCATTTTTGTCTGCTTATTCAGAGGCGGGCCACAGGGGGCAGCAGCCTAAGCAAAGAGATCCAGACTTCCCTCTGCCCAGACATGTGGGCCATCTCTTCAGGAGGAATCCCATGGTGTTTCCTGGCCAGCAAAGAAAAATAGTCCCTCAAGCGTGCCCTGGGTCTTCCTTTAGGTCTCCTCCTGGTTGGACGTGCCCGGAAATCTTCACCAGGAATGATTCTAGGAGGCATCCTAATCAGATGCCGGAGCCACCTCAACTGGCTCCTTTCAATGTGGCGAAGCAGTGGAACTACTCCAAGCCCCTCCTGGATGACCGAGTTTCTCACTCTATCTCCAAGGGAGAGCCCAGACACTCTCTTTTGGTCACTACCCAAAGTTTGTGACCATGGGTGAGGGTTGGAATGTAGATCGACCGGAAAATCTAGAGCTTCCCCTTTGGAATCAGCTCTCTCTTCACCACGACATACCCGTACAACGCCGGCGTCACTGCAGATGCAGCATCTATCTGCTTTTCTTTCCCTCACTTGTGAACAAGACCCTGAGATACTTAAACTCCTTCACTTGAAGCAGGACCTCATCCCTGACCGGGAGAAGACATTCTACGCTTTTCCGACTTAAGACCATGGTCTTGGATTTTGAGGAGCTGTTTCTCATCCCAGCTGCTTGACACTCAGTTGCAAACCACTCCGGCAAAAGCTGGAGATCATGTTTCTTTCTTTCTTTATTGAACATGCATGCAAATCAATAGACGGCAGCTTCAATAGTAAGCTCGTGCACGAGGCGCGCATGCTGTACGTGCACACTCCTTAACGACAATAACAGCTGAAACAGTCCTGTGTGTGTGTGTGTGTGTGTGTGTGTGTGTGTGTGTGTGTGTGTGTGTGTGTGTGTGTGTGTGTGTGTGTGTGTGTGTGTGTGTGTGTGGCCCCGAGGACAGAGGACAGGAGAACATGCAGCTAAATAATTAAATAATTTGGTTCTGTACCTTTCTCTTCAGCACAGCCGACAAAGGTTTAAGATGGGTCAGTCCTCCTGCATGCTCAGATCATTCCCTTCCCTTGCTTGAAAAATTGTTCCAAAATGAAAGTTGAACCCACATCTTTTTTATCTGTGAATTCAATGCCGTTCGGCGAGTCTCAAATAAAAATTTGGGCATCTTACTGTAAAAAAATATACCATTAATGTAAAAAAGAAACTCTAAATGAACTATGTTCACATCCAGAATCAAACCCAGGTCTTCTGCATGGGAGTCAAGACATCTTACAAGATGAGCTACACTCTAGTAACATTTGACGTATCTGTAACTTTTATATCCTTGATGACAGCTGAAACAACGCCAAATCAAAGAACGGTTCGGAGCGAAAATGGCTATTTTGTTGCTAATTTGCAGGAAATATCTAGAAGAAAGTTCTACAGAAAGTAGCTAAGGGTCCTCAGAAATGTAGCTAGCTTTGTCACTAGGCGTTAGGAACAGCGACAAAGTGGCACTGCCTCTCTCTCTGCTGCTAAAGCTACGGATAGCAAATGCTACGGGCTATGCCTGAGCGCTAACGCGCATGAAGCAGCCTGCTCGGCCCGAGCATCTCTCTTTTTCTGTGATTTTACAGAAAAACAGGCAATCACAGTAAAAATGCCAGGGCTCATTCTACAGGACCAGGGCATTGCAGGAGAATGTATGAAGAAGACATTTATTATTTCTATACATGTTTTGACTGTCACACTTCCATAACGTCCCTTTAAGTCTACTACTTCACTTTTTAAATGTAGACTATGATTTTCCAGGCTGACTAAAACAGTTAGGTTTAAATGTGAAAAGTTCTATAACTTCGACTCCACGGCATCTTTCAGAGTCAATCCAACAAGAAACGTTGGGTTCATCATTTATAGTTTTAACTTAATCATGTTTTATGATGTTTGAAGATGTTACCACAGAATGGTCCATGTGGAGTAGCTGAAGCAAAAGGTTTGCCAACAATTTCTCTTACTACGTCTAACTTTACATTTTTATTCAGTTCATACATCAAAACAAAGGATTTTCCGTCTTTCACCTGTCATTGCTACCTCTCTAGATTACACAGTGCACTCATCATTAGCTTCCAATGAATGTGAGTTCTGAATATTTCTACTGTAGGCACAGAAATTGTCATGTAGGGCAATTAGAATTTTTTTTGCTGCTGAAGGTTCAAAAATAGTTTTCATTACAACATTTATTGAATAAATGTTTGTTTTAGGTTTGATTTCTTGAAGGTGTTTCTGTTTCCTTCACTCTTATCATGAAATGATACAAACAGGTGTGCAATCACCATGGTGACCCAAATGAATCACTGGCAGCAGCGCTAACATTTCCTTAGAATTTGGGTCCTTGTTACACTTCTCATG
Source organism: Nothobranchius furzeri (assembly GCF_043380555.1). Classification (NCBI taxonomy): domain Eukaryota; kingdom Metazoa; phylum Chordata; class Actinopteri; order Cyprinodontiformes; family Nothobranchiidae; genus Nothobranchius; species Nothobranchius furzeri. The sequence continues at coordinate 57,769,519 of NC_091754.1, forward strand.
CATTTACAGAAACGTTGTGACGAGGTTTAAATTGTAACAAAAGTAAATCCCTGCGGAGGAGACAGGTGATGTGCGTTGAAATTCTGAGCAGCTGCAACATTCATATTTAGAAAATGTGCAGTTCTGATACTAGTTTTTCCCCTGAAACGCCTCTGAAAGCCCGTTCCTTTCTTCTCTTCGCCTGGATCGTAAATGCAACGGTGAACCTCACAGGTAGTAACAACGTTTACTCAGGCTTCCATTTCTGCTCCCGTCTCTGTTGGTGTTCCTCCAGCTAAAAGCTCGGTGATACGTACGACCGCTGAGTCAGCCAATTATGGCGAGTCTTTCTGAAACCAGAACCCGCCAGCACCCTCGACTGAGCAGCGATTTGACAAACGGACAGGAGGGTGAGGTCAGTGTGGAGAGTGCCGTACCTGACACAGCTGGCTCTCATCCGGCACAATTTGGGCTCCGTCTTTTCAAACCGTGTCTAAAAAGGAGGAGAGAAAAGAGAAGAGAGACAGAGGCAGGTCAGGAGATCTAACGAGATTTTTCAGAAGAAATATAGAAAAATACCTTTTAAGGGAGGGAAACATGGGTGTTATCCTAGAAGGCCCAAACTTAAGCTTAGTCTGTCAGGAAATAAAATCATAGATGCAAAAAGCATCCATCCATACACGCTTCCCTTCATGCAAACTGTAAAAACACCTCAGCTTAAAAGTATCTTGACGTGAGTTTTAAGTGCAATCACCCGACGGCTCATCAGTATGCTGCAGCCAGCGCTCCATCTCCTCTCTGAGGCAACAAACAAGCAGCGGGGGTGGGGTCTCTATCACTCTAGACCTACTTACGCCTGCAAAAGGTCAAATGAAATTCTGTTGTATCAAATTGGGTTTTTCACTTGATTAATAAGCGTCCATAGCTAAACACGACAATTCCAAGAGAGCTCGGATTTCCCTCGAGGATGGATCGGCTGATGTCTGCCGGGCTGCCACTGTCAGCTTGACTTTTAGCTGATATCTTTTGATATGGCCAAACCAGAGGCATGGGAGTAGATATTCTCCACTGGCACCCACCTCTGTTTCAGCTAAGGTCGTCACATTCTGAGAATATTTTACCACAGCTTACGCCAAAGCTTGGATCGTGGACTTTCATCCTATGTCGTGAGATCTTACATGATCTTCTGAAAATCTCCAGAAGACCCTGGTGGCCATGTTTATCCCTAAAATGAAGCAACTATGAACATCCAGCAAAGACTCTCAAGAGTTTGGCTAACACCCATCCTCATCAGATATTTTGCAGACAAAGTTGAGTCTAATTGTCATCAATAAAAGGAAAATATGGGAATACCTTAGAGGATTGGTGACGAGACACAAGAGTTTGAACCATGGACGTAATTGGGGGGGGGGGGGGGCACATGTCCCCCCCACTTTTTCAAAAGTCAAGTTTTGACCCCTGCACTTTTTACCATCCAAAAACAATATTACGCTATATTAAATTTACACTGGTTGAGCTCTAGGACCAAGCAGAAAACAACCGCTTGTGTTGAAGCCTGTTTCCCATTAGAACTCAATTCAATTCAATTTTATTTATAGAGCGCCAAATCACGACAAGAGTCGCCTCAAGGCACTTCACATAATAAAAATTCCAATTCAGGTCAGTTCATTAAGCCAATCAGAAATAACGTTTCCTATATAAGGAACCCAGCAAATTGCATCAAGACTATACAGCAATCCTCATACCAAGCAAGCATAAAGCGACAGTGGAGAGGAAAACTCCCTTTTAACAGGAAGAAACCTCCAGAGAATCCTGGCTCAGTATAAGAACATACTAAGAACATAATAAGAACATATTGTAAAGATCCCCCCCCCCCCCCCCCCACACACACACACACTTCTAAAGTGAAAATTACGTCTATGGTTTGAACTCATGGTAGTTCCAGGAGAATAAATTAAACTGCGAAGGAACGCCGTTGGGAAGTTTGGCACCTTCTCCATAATCAGGGCTAACTGGTTGTTTCTAGATCCAAGCCGGTGATTTTTGATGCAATTTTTTACTGCCAATTCAAAAAGTTTCCAGTTGTACTTAACTAATCAAATAGGTAGTAGCCTCCTGGTTGATAATTACGGCATGGCTGATCATATTTCAGCTGCAACAAGTTATTTAACCCAACTGGTGCAACAAGTTGCTTTTCATTTCTTAAACAACCGTGTGGAAAGACAAATCTAGTGGTTGTGGAAAAGATGTTAGTCTGTTTGAGAAGGGTCAGATCGTTGGCATCAAGCAGAGAAAACATCTAAGGAGATTGTAGATATGACTAAAACTGGGTTAGGAACGGTCCACATTATAAAAAACTAGTCTGACGAGTCCAGCTGGACCCTGTTCCAGAGTGATGGTGCATCAGGGTAAGAAGAGAGGCACCCATCATGCCTAGTCTCTGCTGTACAAGCCTGTGGGGGCAGCATTATGATCTGGGGTTGCTGCAGTTGGTCAGGTCTAGGCTGAGCAACAAGATGTGCTCCAAGAATGAGGTCGGCTGACTACCTGAATACACGCAATGACCAGGTTATGCCATCAATGGATTTGTTCTTCCCTGCATGTGGGCCATAGTTGCAAATTATCGCCAAACCTAATTTGGCCTTGAAGCATGGAGATGGAGTATTAAGATTAGTAACTTCATCGGAAACCTGATGATACCTCTAAATACCTTCATCACCATGTTCAGTCCTAAAGGTGTCTACTGCCTTCTGGTGGAGGATCTACAGGTGGAAAGAGACTATTTTAATAGTTGGTTTTTTTAGACATATGTACTGCTATTATATGATAAAGTGGTTATTATATAGTTTTAACATTTTGTAATAGTGTCATTTTAAAAAAGTTGCTTTTTTAGGCATTACGGGTTTAAAACATTTGAAAATCCAACATATAGTACTGAATCAGTGTGGTCGCTAAAATTAGCTCCTAGAATTTCCTGTTCCTACGTTCTAGAACTATTTGCTGTATTTAATCTGGATAAAAGCGGTAAAACATCACTGCAGAGCTAACCTAAGAAAAAAAAGACGGCAGCTAAGGCACCAAATTTCAACGCAGAACTCTCCTTTATCGACGAGCTCCTGTTCCCAAAATCCCCCAGTGGAGGGAAACCAGATGCAAAGAAATCCCTTTGACCACATTCCCAACCAGCCCTTCAATAAAAGCTAATTCTGACTTTTCTCCTGAATAATTACCTCACAGCTTTCCAGTGAAGGTTTTTTTCCCAGACAACTGGAAAAACGGGACATTTGGAATGCATTCCACCCCCCACCCCCACCCCCCCTTCCCCACATCCCATCCCAGCACTAATCAGCATAATATGAATTATTGCTATCATTAGAGGGTGGCTGGGAAATAACAGTAGGTCTTAATTATTCAACAAGGAGAAATAATAAAGAGAACACAAAAGCACCTTTAGTTTAAGCTGCCAGCGATCATTAGACGCTGTGTCTCTCCGTCCTGTGGGAGCTGAACTCGGATCGGAGTCTCTGTCGTCGGAATGGTTCTGAACACCATTACACACACACACACACACACACACACACACACACACACACACACACACACACACACACACACACATACACACACACACACACACAAATCCTACCTGATTGTACCTTAGTGAGCAAATGATCATAGGAACCCAGTAAAAGTGTGATTTACAAATTAGAATATTTGCTGTGTAATTGTTGTTTCCGTGTGCCGTTAAAGCGAGTGGTGGGTGGGTGGGGGAGGGGTGGAGTGAACTTTCCCGTTCACGTCTCAATGGCGGTTTGGAAGTCAGTCGCACTATTAAATCTGCTTTATTTGTATGCGTTCTCTGAGTGAATTAGCTAGCGGTAATATAATTCAGAAGTCTATCTGCGTTAAAATGCGTGCCGCCGACAATTTCAGAGGTTATCTGCAGCTGATGAATACACAAAGGAAATGAAGCGTCGTGAGAAAAGTAATTTATTTACTGCTTTCATGAGCTTGTTATCGGGATGAAGTCGGCTGCTGTGAACCAGTTTTGCATCGGCCATGTTTTACAAACAGGTTTATTCTTAGATATTAACACACTGGAGGAGGAAGTTTGACCAAACTGGGTTTAAATTGGCTTTCATGCCACAGTCGAACCACTTACGTTTGAGAGGACCAAAACTCAACCAGTCATTGTACACAGTCCATCTGAGGTTTGCGGTTGTTCCAAAAAATGATAATCTATTTAAGCACAGCGCACAATGGCATGGTGGCGATACAGATTATGTCTCTTACTGGTCCGATTGTCCTCTATTGAGAACCTTCAGATAAATAGATTTGGATAGTTAATTTTTTGTTTTTACAAAACTGCAACAATTACTATTTTTAGTTTCCAGGCAACAATTCTCAAAACAACTGTAATGAATTTCCCTGTAAAAGGGCCTCGGACAACCTCCAAACCTGTTATTGGCTACATTCATGCATTTTCCTGTATGAGCTGCAAATCTAGAATGCCTACCTTTTCTCCGAAAGGTTAAAACTAGCATGATATAGAACTGTTAACCTCACTGGCGTTGTGAATTTAGAGATGTGTTACCATTTTTCTCAAGCTGGTCAAGTAAAAAACACTAACCTAACCTTTCTATTGGTTTCAGTCAAAGACCAGCAGAATGACATTTTTATTGCATTTTAGAAAACTTTTAAAGGTTTATTAAAATTATCCGCAGGGTGTCTGGGCTTTCCCTTAGAGATAGGGTGAGAAGCTTGGTAATCCGGGAGGGGCTCGGATTAAATTTGCTGCTCTTCCACATCGAGAGAAGCCAGTTGAGGTGGCTCGGGCATCTAGTTAGGACGCCTCCCTGATGAGGTTTTCTGGGCACGTCCAATCAGAAGAAGACCTAAAGGAAAACCCAGGAGACTCTGGAGGGATTACATCTCTCGGCTGGTCAGGGAACACCTTGGGATTCCCCTGGAAGAGCTGGCCCAAGTGGCTGGGGAGAGGGAAGTCTGGGCCTCTCAGCTTGGGCTGTTGTCCCTGCAACCCCACCCCAGATAAGTAGCCAAAAATGGATAGATGGTCGATTTGCACATTTAAATTAGGAGAAATGATTTGTCAAAAAAAGAGACAATGAAGCATTTGTCGTATAAATGTATATTAAGATTCTTGTAGCAGCAACATGGATGAGTTATGCGAGATGAGGTTTTCTATGAAGCTAATGTAAATTTAAACTTTTCCAGTTTAGTTCAAACTGAAATGTCCAATCTCTTTCATCGTCAACCACGACGTCAGACTTTTTAGCAGAAGTGTGGACTCGAGTCACATGACTTGGACTCGAGTCAGACTTGAATCATTATTTTAATGACTTCTGACTTGACTTGATGCAATCTATAAAGCCTTACGACTTGACTCGGACTTGAACACCAATGACTTGCGACTTGAATCGACTTGCATCTGTTGACTTGATGACTTGAGCATATTTGATATTTTAGCACAAAAGTGGCACGACATGGACAACAATCATGAATCATTCTTGGTTCTGGGTTTGATTTACTGCTAAATGCAGCAGCTCTTTGTTTACAATCTGTTTCAGTTGCATTTTTTGCTTGTTTGAACAAATAAACGAAGCTTTAAGAAGCTTTATTTCTGGAATTTATTTATTATCATTGTCATTAAATTGAAGTTGGACTGATGACTTGATTATGACTTGAAAATTCAAAGTTAAGGACTTGGACTTGACTTGGACTTCCACATCATTGACTTTGGACTTGTCTTGGACTTGATTGCCTTTGACTTGGACTTGATTCGAGACTTGAATGGACAGACTGACGCTTACTTGTGACTTGCAAAGCAATGACTTGGTCATTCTCTGCTTTTTAGGGTACAACATGCCAGACAAATGCTCTTTGCATTTCGAATCAGTTCTTACGCTGTTCCAATAAACCTCATGGGCGACAGCCAGACATGTCAGACGACGGCAAAGACATCAGAGAAAATCTTTTAAAAGTTGCCTCTAAAATGAGAGAAACCAAAGGAAAAAACAGCTATTCACTGGCGCAGTGCTCGTCCCTTTTTATACTTCCAACCTGTTGATTTCTTTTATTTTCACAAGACAAGATCGATCTGATTAACCTTGCTTTTTTCTCATGAGGTGTCTGAATTTCTGACATATTTTCCAGTTTAATGACCTTAAGATAAATAGGCTCAGCTGAATCCAAGCTGCATGGATCCTCTGACCTTTCAGAGTCATTTGCCAATCAGGTTTGAGTCAATTTTAAAGTCTGACACGTTGATTACAGCAGATGTGATTCAGGGCTGAAAAGTGCTGCCCTTTAAAGAGAAGATGAAGTTAGAGAGGTGAGTGAAAGTTGTTTCGGAGAAATTATTTTTATGTAACAGGAGAAAATAGTGAATATCTCTGTTGGTAAAGCTCCATGGTTTCTTGTCCCAGCGTCCTTTTGGCACTCCTTCAGTCCCGATCACTGATCCGTGCTGCGGACTGTGGTGTGAAGCACCGCCTTTGTGTTTTGTGTGGTTTGGGACGTTCACACAAATACTATCAGATCGTAAGACCCAGCAGAGCGAATGAGATAATTAAAGTTCAGCTTGAAGGTGTTCCAAAAACTCCCCGTCAGCTGCTGTTAACAGTTTTGAGAAAGTCCAAGAAAAAAAAAAGGGCAAATCTGGAAATTACGTTTGCTAAGTTTTTTTTTTTTGTGGCTTATTCAAAATGATTTAGTAATCGGCAGATCATCTGCAGCCAGCACTGCTCTGCCAACGCTGCTCTCTTCAGGGTAATGAAATTCAAGGTCACATTTCACTCTTGCTGCTCACTGGATTCAGTTTCAATTGAAATTCTGCAGCACATCCAGATCACATATGGCTCTGCCAAAGCAAAGCTACACCTTACACTGTACTATCTTTACACAAACCCCCCCTTCTACCTCATCACACCGCTCTAAAGCCTTTGAGCTATCGAAATATTTGAATTATTGGCACCAGGAGGACACATTTATCATGTTATTATGAAAAGTATTTTAGACTGCTTAAAGACTTGACACAGCACCTGTTTTAATGGGTTTGACACCTAAACTGCACAAAGTAAAACAAACTGCTGCCTTTTACACTTCAGGCCTGTTTGTTGCTGTTCAAAAAGCAAAACTGTTGATCTTTTACATTTACTGCTGTAAGGTTAACCAGAAACTTCAATCTGAATGTGTCAACTCTGGTATTGGACGATATGCAGATGATGTGCTAATTATAATCCTTAAGTCATGCACTATATTTGCTGGTTCCATTTAGGTAGTTTTGGACCTTGGATTTTGTTGGTTTATTTGACTTTCTTCCATTTTTTTTCTTGGCCTGTGCGGCTGCTGATGAGTCTGCTCAACACACAAGACCCCAGAGTTTAGAGCCAAAAGCACCTCCAATGGAAATGTAAGCATTAAGACCAAACTGTGGAGCAACAGGAGATGTACCGCTTGAATATTCTGAGTGGCTGCCTTGAAACATGGTATCAGGATCATCTGTGAGTTTGATGCTTTGCGTAACTGTCTTCTAGGTCTTTGCACCCATGCATATACTACTGAAACAGACCCGGGGCATCAACTAATGGAAATATAATTTACTTGTTACCTTGTCAGAATGGATTCACAGACACAAATTTGTAGTACTTTACAGTAAATTAGTTTAATTAATAGGGGAGCCCATTTTCCTTGCATTCTGTAATGAAAAGTAATAAAGTAGTTATTTTCTTGGTAAGTAGTTACTTTTATAATCTTGCAACTCTGTAAGTAACTGAGTGATTTTTCGACAAAGTAATCAGTAACTACAACTAATTACTTTTTAAAAGTCATGTTCCCAACACTGCTCCCAGGTCTTTAAAAATCCATCCCAGAATTCCATATCAAGTGTTATTTTTATGTATTTGGCAGACGCTGTTGTCCGAAACCACTTCTCTTTGTCCAACATGTCTCTTGGATTTCGTGATTCTTCTACAATCTTGCTTTAAGAGATCGACACGAAGAATCTCCGTTGCCTTTCTGATGCCAGTTTTGAGACCAGTCACTAATCATGACCTATTTAACGACTTTCATTAATGGCGCAGAGTTCTCATAATAAATGATTCTCACCAACAATCTACAGATGGTTAAAACGAACGAATGACGGATTATCTGACAGGCGTCTTCATTTCAAATGGCGAATAGAACATTTTCCACATTTCAAGGCCAAATGCCATCCGCTAGTGATGAACATCGACTAAAGAGCCAACTTATGCTTGTCATGTTGTTTTATTGTGGCGTGAAGCTGAAAACTGTCATTTCTTGTTGCCTGGGTTGACTGAATCTCAAAAGCGTTTCCATTTGACTTCATGTGTTCGGAATCACTGTCACTTATTGCACCGCATCTGTTGCAATTAAAGAAATGGCCATTAAGATTATAATTAAAATGTATTCGTCTGCTTGGTTCTTAACAGTACTTTATGTCCACGTTTAATTGAAAAACATGAATAAACAAGAACAGGACGCAGTCAGTACCCACTCTGTTCCCTCCACCCAAAATAAAATGGAAACAGGACAATTTCCAGGAAAAACTGCAGTGTTTATTATTTCCATTTTCCCCATGGGAGTTGTCCCAACCAACTCCAGCTCGGCCCACCATCCTCCTTTTTCTGTCTGCTGCCCATCCATCTTAGTTCCTCCCTATTTGTCTGGCAGAGTGAAAACCAATAAGTGGAAACTAACAGAAACACACACATATAACCTGGTTTCAGTCCAAAACCTTTTCTTTATTGTTGCATTTTCTGAGCTAAAAATGGTCAAAACTAGAAACTGTCTGATCCAACACCAGATGACCTTATCTGATCACTCCAAGTACACATCTGGAGAAGACAAGAACCCTCGACTTGTTAGAAGGCCTTTCTAGGTGCTATTAACAGAACTATGAGTCTAATTGGTTGACATTTTCCACGTCCAACAGAGTTATCAAAGTCCTAATTATAATTCCTTTTAGAATGTAAAATCCTGACAATTAAGTCCTTCAACATGAAGATTAAGACCTTTCTAAACCTCTCAGCACTCGCTGTTGAGGCCAAATGAAAAGTTCAGGAAAATGGAATGAAAATAGGAGAAAAAAAGTTCTCAGGAGGGGAAAAATTGAGATGAGGATGTTTAGGTAAGGGTTAGGGTGAGAACACTCGCCTAAAAAAGGCAGTTTTGTGTCTGCAGGTTGGTGTTAACCCTCACGGTGATGCCAGACCGGAGAGATGTCCAGTCAAGCATGAGGAAACAGCAGAGTCTGTTTTTGTCTTCGCCTCTGCTTCCACTGTCAGTAACTTTACATGAGAATGCTATGGCTGGCTAATTGTGTTTCTATGAAACGAAAAAGCAAAGTTGACTGAAGCTGCAGAAGTTAAATCATAGAGTGGGGATGCACCGATGGATCGGCATTTGATCCCAATCGGCCGATAGCGCCCCTATTGGTTTTGATCGGAGTTTTCAAAATAGATCAAAGCAGACCGATCAGGTAGGGTTGTCACAGTAACCGTTGTAGCGATAAACCTCGGTAAAAAAGTTGACAATAATAATAACCGTCTTGTTTTAAAAAAAAAACTATATTATCTTGGTGGATTCCGTAGCTGCGGTGTAGGCGCGGTGACCCTTACCAGCCACCATATCATCTGCTGAAGCTGCCGGCGGCACATGCGCGCTTTGCTGTTTACAACCAAAACTTTCTTGAAGCTAAAGCTGAAATAACGGCCAAAGGAGGAGACGGCAGTGCTCAGGACATTTTTTATCCCTCAAAGAAGACAAAGTCGGAAGTCCGGGCATTTTTTGGATATTTTAAGAATGCCGAGGGACAGTTGATAGAAGACGGCTATCCTGTTTGCAGCACGTGCAGAAAAAGTGTCTGTGAAAGGCAGCAACGCTTCAAATCTCATGACACATCTGCGTGACCATCACCCACAACTCTACAGTCAACGCAAGGCAAGCTAACGTTAGCGTTTTAGCTAAAATGCGTGATCCGAGGATTTGGGTTGAGGGAGAATGCAACGAGTCGCTATATAAAGCAGCCGCAGCGCCGCTACCTGCATATAAACCGTGTCGTTTAATAATGTTGTATTTCAAAATCATGAAATAGATAGAAACATATGGGATTACAGGTTCAATGTATACCTTTGAAACTTAAAGAAGTAAATGTGAAACCCACAGAATTACATATGAAACTAACACATTTACACATACAAACTCTTATATTTACACCTGAAACCTGTATTGTTGAATGTAAAAGGAGAACACGTGAATTCACATGAGTTACCCATGCAAATACATGTGAAACCCTTATTATCCATGTGGAATCAACAGATACATGTGAATCTGAAATGATTCCATTCCATTTCCATTTGGATTAAAGAACTTTAAATGTTTTGTGCATCACTTAGAAACATTTTTAAAGCATGACACGTTTAAATATGTTTGGTAAACATATAAAATTACACATGAAACCTTTAGATTTATTCACATGAAACGTAATGTTACATGTGAAACCAATATATTTACCTATGAAAATGTGGAATTAAATGTGTGAAAATAAGAATCTGGAACCAACTAGATTACAAAATCATCATCCCATTATGCACATGCTTCTGAAACATTCTACACGGCTATAGAGTTACATGCAGAACAGGTAATCTTGCTAAACATTGGGTAGAAAATCAAACAATTTTAAAATGTTAATTTTTTTTCTTTGCAAACAACTGCAACATTTTTATACTAACATGTAAAATCCACACAGAGTCACATTTGCATCTTTATAGCTGGTGCAGGATTAACTTTAGCCCAAGTGTAATTTTCTTACACATAAGTGAGGAAAATTGCATCCCATCATTTGGACCGGACTATTATTTTTCTGCTTGTATGTTCAGTCGGAGCAGCTGTACTCAGCAGGAACAAATGGGTCATGTCACCCCAGTTCGCCTTTCTAACCTCTCCGTTCATAATGACCATGTTTAATGAGTTAGCTCTCTTCCGGCAATCTTTAACATGCAAGTGTGTCATTTTCATTGTGCAGCACTCTCAGCCTCTCAACAGCTAAGTGCTAACCCACCCACTTTCCACTATGCAGAAAAACAGACGCCTTGACTGTGATTCTAGTTCTTCTGACAGCAGCTGTAGACGGTCTGCAGGTTTGGTCAGTGCAAAATCACTGGAGTCCGACATGTTGAATCTGACACGTGAATAAACAAACATTTTCGGTCTCCTGAGACAAATCGGTGGAGACTATAGCAATAATGTGTGATAATGTGGCAGTGAGATGTTCCCCCAAGTTTGGTAAAACAAATGGTGCCACAGAATTTCTATAAATCACTTATTAACCCTTATATGTCCTCAGTGCGTTTTATTTTTGGCGCAGACAGATGTAGTTTTGTGAACAATTCTGGCTATGCTACTGCAATTTATCTTTGTTGGGGGGAGAATGTGTACTTTTGGCGTAAATACCCAAATTATTTTTAAAAATTCCCCTACTCCATTTAATGTAACACTGAAATCCTTTTGTAGCGTTCCCGCCCTTAGTGCATTTTTTGTGCCATTGACTCCCATGTAAATAATTTTTTTCTAGTAAGCCTAAATATGATCATATTAATAATATTTATTATTCTGTCTGGGTTCCCAGGGCAGTTTCAGACTCAATTAACAGTATATTTATGTTTTACATTAGATTGCACTTTTTTTTTAGGTATATCGGGAAAATAACTAATGCTAAAAATAAAATATTTTTTAATGAAAATATTTTTATGCACTCCAATGTGTTTAAAATTTGCCCATTAACGTAAAATTCCACTAATGGGTTTGACTATTGGCTGTTTATTATTTGAGTCTGGTGAGGTGGGTTGTAATGCATTTTCTGACCGTTTTAATTTTGCTGGATTTTCTACTGAAAAATGTCCCCAAAAGACATTAAAACATAAAAAATATGATATAAAATATTTCCAACTGTATGACAGGAAACTGTAATTAGCACAACGGCAGGAAATCAAACCGTTCCATTTACAACACGGGGATAATTACGCTGTCACTCAAATCTGACTCAGGTCAATTAGCAATGTGCAGAAAGCATAAAAATCCTGACAAGGCTGGAAGAAGTCAGTCTGATAGTGAGCCAAAATTACCAGCTTATAAATCTTGGGTGTGTTTAGGGGGGAATGTTTAAATTGGACATAATTTCATTGGTATTATTCTTTTTTTTCACAATTTCTGTCAAGTCTTTGGGTTTGTGTGAAAATTTCACACATTCCAACTCACTCAGAAATGTGATCTCAGGAATCCCAACAAGGTCTCCTCAACATCGTCTCGGACACAAAAATATGAAAGTGATGAATGTCTCACCCCTCTGCCTCTTCATTGGCCCGGCTGTCGTGCGGGACTTGTGCACGGTGGGTGCCGTCAGGCAGATCACCACCTCTGCCTGTGGGACTCACTGGTTTGATGATCTTTTAGACGATGCTTTTACTAAAACTATTCTCTGACACTACAAAATTACGTACAGTCTCCATTTTATGTTATGGCCCATCGAGCCAGGTCACAACAACGAATAATACGAAAAACACAAGCATGAACATTTTACGTGAACATCTTTAAATGATGTTAAAGTTGTGGGGAAGGATGTTTTTCTGGAGCATAATGTTATAAGTGTGATGATTATGGCTTAAGGCTTATGAAAACTAGCCTGATCTGGTCGGAATTATAAAGCATTCAAAAAACAATAACAATAAAGTTTTAAGTATCAGGCGTGACATTAAAGCAGAAGCTTTGATGCTCCACCTGAGAGTAAATCTGTAAGGCTTGTCACCAGCGTTCAGACATCAATTCTGTTTGCTTCACAGCCAGACGGGACAAAAAATAAATCAATAAAAAATAACGAAGGCAACTTTATGTTTCTTGTTTATAAATGTGCTTCTGTAGCCAACAAACAGAGCTAAAACACGCCGTTTTACAAGTATTATTCTCATGTCATGTTGTGTTTTCATAGATTTATATTTTAAAGACTTTCTTGTCCATGAAAAGTTCATCAGCTCTGCATCAGCTGAGGTACTTCCTTCAGTTTGAAGCTGTAGCGTGGTTAAACTACACACTAGGATTTAACACGGTTTGCCATCTGTTTGGTTAGATTCTGAGAAAAGATCAAACATGTTAACAAATGAAGCTTCTATCACATATAAATATCTAGGATATTATATATTCGATAGAAGTTCATATGCCAACGAGCTTGGTCTATTTTTAGTCCAAAGATTAATTTTTAATTTTAAGATAATTAAATTTAATAGCAAAAGTTTATTTATTGAATCAGAAGTTTGGAATCTTTGCTTATTCAATAACCAAATATATAGACACCATTCTGTGTTTCCTGACCTCAGGAATTCACATGATAGGGTGGGGCCAGGCTTCACAATGAGCTCACCCGAAACTCTGGCTGAATAGGACCCACACCTACCCTCACACCTTGGCTCATGTGTTTATGTAGAAGATCATCAGGGGGTCTTTTGTTCCCTCTTCGGGGGAAACTCCCACTGGGTTTAAATCTGGGACTCTCCAACATTTGACCTTAGAACTGAAGAAGCCTCTCGGATAAGAGGTGAAACGTCTTCAAGCAACTCAAAGAAGTCCAGACGCTTTTCTTTCAAAGCTCCTTAGACTACAATGACCTGGATGACTGAGAACCTTCACAGACATTCTGTGTTTCATTTCACAGAAGAATCAGAGTTTTTAAAAAGTTAAGCATTTATTACTAACACTTTTAAAAATGATTATTTGAAATGACAATTTTTAACAGACAATTTGAATTTAAACTTCTTTTAAAAGCAAACCTGTGACTGAATGGAAACTTAAATGAAATGCGAGTTTTGGATGAGTGAATCAATGTCAGAAGGTTTCTTTCAGCGAGAGAAGCGTTCTGGGTGGAAAGTAGGGCTGTCGCAATAATCGCAAGAACAATATATCGCGATATTAAGAAATCCACCGCGCTGCATGACGTGCCACCCCAATTACCGCACTTGATTAAATCTCGCGACAGCGCATGCTGAGAGGTAAAGCCCGCGCTGATCGAGGAGATAGTAGGGCACTTTTTTTTATTTCTGTTAGATGTTGCAGCCAAATTTGCATTTCAAAGTTAAACCTCCTGAATGTTGTTTTTAAGTTCAGTCAGAGAATGCCGTTACTGCCCTTTGATCTGCATTCAATAAAGTGTTAAAAATGGCCATGAATTTTTTTCTAACATTTTTTAAATGTGTAAGTACAATGTTTCAAAGGAAATATTGCCATGAGTTTAGTAATTAACAAACAAATTTGCTAAGTACATAAATAAAAACGGGGTGCAATAATATCGCATGTCGCAATATTGAGCTGCCCTGACTCACCGCAGGGGGAATTCCTCAATCGCGACAGCCCTAGTGGAAAGTTGTTTTGCAGCTAACTCGGTTGGTTTAGAGAAAACAGCATCGGACACCATCTGTGTGCTACCTCACCCGCTCTAGCTTCTTTTAACGATTCCGTCACTGCTAACAGAGCAGTTGCAGTGGAGTGACCCTTTCTGAACCCTGATTGGTAAGGGTCAAGCAGACAGTTTTGTGAGTGGTATTCTGTGATCTGCTACCCTTTCAATGATTTTGGACAGAAAAGCTCAAATAGCTTCTCCAGGAACTCCTGCCCTACCTTTAAAAACAAAATTTGCCTTCAGATTCTACACTGAATATTCATGGAAATGAATACAATATTTCTATATTTGGGGGTGAAAATGAAAAATACAACTTCAGATATTTTTTAAATATTATTCAGGTATTAACTTCACTCAGTGTGTAAACACCAGTTTACACTGGTAAAATGGGTCATTTGGCTTCGCTTCTCACAAGCAGCAGGGGCAGTGTACCTAGTTGTGATTGAAGTCAGCAAAAACACAACTCTAACGTGTCATGAGTTCACATGAAGGCACCTGGACTTCTTTGAATTCTTAAACCATCACTTTTCATTTTCAGATCAAGCTTTAGAAGACTCTCTTAAAAGGTCAAACAGATGTCCAAAATCCCTCAAAGGTCACAGGAAACATATATACTACATGCATTCTTAATGGCCTGATAGTGATTTAGATCTAAATGTGAAACATGTCATAGATAAGTCAGTGATGCAGCTGTAAACAGCAGCTTTAATGGATCTTTAAGCATCAAACGGATGAGGCCAAGGTTGCTGCTTTTACCTCTTTTATTTGATAAATGGAAACAAGTTTGTTTAGTATAATTACAAAATATAGAGCTTGTTTGGGAATTTACAGTAGCGGCTCTTGCTAATGGTGATAAGTATATAGACATGGAGTAGAAACTATAGGCCCTGTCCACACGTAGCCGGGGATCTGCCAAAACGTAGATATTTTTCTACGTTTTGGCCTGTCATCCACACGAAAATCGAGTTTTTTCACACGAAAATGGATCTTTTTAAAAACTCCGGCCAAAGTGAAGATCTGCGTTTTCTCCGTTTTGGGTGTCTGCGTGTGGACAAACAAAACCGGAGTTTTAAGGTCCGCAACGTCACTTTCCGCGACAAAAAAAATGCTGACATCACGTGTGCGACCCGTGTTTACACTAGCCGACAGCATGGATGCCCTCAGAGCCGCGCTTGCTTTATCAATTGTCCAAGCGCTTTCTGCTTGTTTGATTTTGCAAGCGGAATTACTGCTCCTTGAGGAAGACCACAGACGAAGGACGAGGTTAAGAACGGGGGAAGTACTGCCGCCTACAGGTCTGGCATGTCCTTAACAACGTATTTATCCGGGTACGTGTGGACAGAGTTTTTTTTTAAACGCGGTGGTGTGGATGCAAGTTTTTGGAGGGGCGGATATTCGTTTTTAAAAAAACCCGGCTACATGTGGACTAGGCCTAAGAATAACGGGAGTTTTAAACAGAGCTACATGGAAGGACAAAAACAGAACAGAGGTCTGATCAATTGGATTAGGATGCTCTCACTTAAAAAAAATGACTGGATGATTTTAGAAATTATTAATCTAACTAGTTATTTTATTTTAAAATCAAGAGGGTGTGTCCTATGTTGATTTTTAACCACCGAGTTTCTGGAAAATATCTGAAATAATAGTTTTTGGTCTGCTGTTTTTGTTATGTTTTAATCAAGAACTAGTTTTCAAATTAAACTCATGACATGAGCCGTGTAGAGGCCGACCGATATATTAAAAATTTTCGATATCGGCCAAAATGATTTTTAAAAGCCGATAAAATAAAAAAATTATGAAAAATCCGGCACCTGTGTGGCCAACTGCCATCACTGCTAGACTTAAGAAAGGACCCAAAAAAACTCCAACACATCATTTTTTTAAATGTTTTGAGTTAGTTTTATATTTGAAGTTCAATAATATTTATATTGCATACAGTGTGTTCAGTTTTCTTTCACAATCAATGTGCTGCTAAAACATATAGATGTATATTGGCCTTAATAATCGGCATTAGTTGTCGGCCATCGGCAACAAAAAATCTTTAAAAATCGACATCGGCCTTAAAAAAAACCATATTGGTCGGCCTCTAGTCATGAGTCACTTTAATATTTCGAAAAGAAAAGGGTTTCTCAGGCAAAATGTTGGTTTGGAGGCTCAGTTATCAGAAAAGTAACTGTGATATTTATCATAACTGTTAGATTACACATGAATCATTTCTGAGAACCTTAAAAAGTCCAGCGGCATTCCAATGAGATTATAATTTAAGGATTTGC
Source organism: Nothobranchius furzeri (assembly GCF_043380555.1). NCBI lineage: Eukaryota > Metazoa > Chordata > Actinopteri > Cyprinodontiformes > Nothobranchiidae > Nothobranchius > Nothobranchius furzeri. The sequence continues at coordinate 57,786,256 of NC_091754.1, forward strand.
ATTCAGACGATCCAAAGAAGGCCTTAAGGTTGGCACTTTCCACGGCCATTATTTCACTCAATGCGTGGTGCTTTACTCATGTAAAATATCCCTCTTCTCAAATTTACTTGTCAGTTTTTAAAGTTTTACTTCACTCTCTATAATAATCTTTTTTAGACTGGTTTTGTGATTACCTTTCCCCATTTCTTGTTCCACTTGCCTCCTAATTACCGGCCTGTCACTCATCTGTAAAGTGCTTGATGTAACACATTATAAAACGAGCAAATACGTCCGGTCTTTTGAGTCAGGAGTGTAGTGCATATAATAAATTAGAAATGCGTACAGCTTTCAGGGAGAGTGTGCTATAGTGCAGCTGCTGGAATATGCAGCGACGCGGCTACAGGTAAATGGATAACCCTGTCGGTATAGTTCTGCAGAGTTCCCGTCTGTCTTGTCTCTGACTTTTCATTGAAGCGCCTCACCTTTTTGCCCATGTCAAAGGCAAGACAAGACCTTGACAAGTACACCTTTGATCGCTCTTCCATGCCCTTAGCTCCTTTCGTCGTCATCCTCCAGCTCCTCTCGAATGAGGAGCTGTCAAGACTTCTGAAGGGCTCAGCCTATCCACTCCCTCACCCCAGCCGGTTACGGCTTCGGACCCTTTCATCCCAAAGCCCAGCCCTTCACAATGCACCTCAAGTCCCCAAATGCCCAGCCATAGCGTTGTGGCTGATTGGAGTGGGCTTTTTGTGTTATTCAAGGTGTGCTTATTAGTCTGTTCTGAGGGCTCATTTCTCCCTGTTAACAGCTAACCGCTGCAATCACTCCACTGAAGCACCAACGTACAGTAAGAGCGCTCAATCCAGCAGCATTGATTCCACTCTAACATTAAACACACATAACAACTCTGTTAGCACATCCTTTATTTGGTTTCCTGTTCATGTAGCGAACCCTCTGCATAAAAACGACCAATCAATTCACGCCCTGAGGAGGCGTTTCAATCATGGCTGAGGCTACGATTCTGCCTCCTTGTTTACATTCTGTAATCCAAGACGGTTGTTTATCATCACTCGACACATCTCAAACCAGCTTCATGTGAACAGCTGGACTCTGGAGCCTCCCGTTTTTGGGATCTGCCACGCCACCCTTCCATTTGTTGTCCTGTAACGGCGACTGTGCCATGCCTCAACGATGAAATGAGCCGAGTCCAACTTCTCTCCCTCGTGCTGTTCCATATTCAATTAAATTTGGGGTCTCATTGGAAATGGTGATGAATATGCGGGGCGTTAATTTCTTTGTGTCACAGCCTCGGATGAGGGAGACACTGGGGGTTGACAAAGCGTGCCAGTTGATTGGCTCCCTCGTCGCTGCAGGGCAGACCGGTGGGGGTTAATACTTGGCGAACAAGGACAAAGTGATCTGAGAGAGACGTTCCTCTGCGCCGGTTCAACTGGCACACTTTGCATCATCACGAGTGGCAGACGGATAATACATGTGGAGCTGAGATGCCTTCCTAGAATCTGTTAGACGGGCTCGAAGATGCAGAAGAAATCCACTTTTAACAGATCAGGTTATTCACCGGTGCAATCAGGGGCGTCGGACTGGGGGGGGAAAGGGTACCGTTTACCCAGGGCCCACTGCAGGGAGGGGCCCTGAGACAGCTTTGAATAAAAATGTTTTATTGTTGTTGTTTGTTTCCCCCAACTTACTTAATGTCTTAATAAACTTCCCTTTACCTGGATAAAGAGGTTAAGAAACAGAATTTTGCCTTAAAAATAATAACTGAATAATCTCTGAGGCATCTATCACCCCTTAAAAATGTGCAAAGTGGTTTAGTCCACACCAGCGGCCAGGGGCTGCACGGCCGCATGTACAGCTAATGAGACATAGCAGATGCCGACAGCCAGAGCTGGAGGCAGGAGAGTCAGTCATGTCTTTTCCCAAGAAAGGGAAATCTGGCTTCCAGAAAAGAAAAGAAGGAGGAAAAGTTAATTGAACAGAAGCAAGTAGAAGGAAGGTGAGCAGCAGCAGCAGAACACGGTTTTAGCTGATATTAGCTAGCTCTCAGAAGCTGCATTCATGTTAGGTGTTCAGTGTTAAACGCCTTTAGTTTCACCATCAAGATCAAATATAAATTAATTAGTGTTATCAGTGAAAACACTAGTTAATATATATATATTAATCAGAATTATTATCGCGGGCGGCCGCCACCAATTAACTGGCGGACCTCGCAGTAAAAACGGGTTCACTCTGTGTGGATATTTCAGCTCCTTCCCAGTCATGGACCAGGACAAACTTGGTATCGATGGATTCGTGGTAATCTCAGGAATGAGAAGCTGCCACTGTTTTTCGTATAGCATGATGACACTGGTGTTAGAGGATTGTTATTGACTTGGTTAGATATTTTAAGCCTATTTTAAATTTCTTTATATTTGATCTTGAAAACGGACAATCTTATAATTTGGCTGATAATGCAGGGATTACAAAATTTAGAGTACATTACATTCACAGAGAGAACCTGGTTTATTTCATGTCATATGTATTTAATATATCAATACATATCAGCAAAGCTTAACATCATGAACCATGACAGACATGACTGAAGAGCAGATGAAGATATCATGCCAGGCACTGATGAGAAAATATTACAAGGATCTCACAGCTGAATTTGAGAATGAGATGCTACACCTGAGAACAATATCTGGTGCCACATTTCCACACATTCGGTCTCTTCTTGAGCTGCTTAATGCCATACAGGATGCAATTACAGAGCATTTTTGGAGAAGTTTGTATTGGACTGAGGATATTTTGCACACTACCTGTGACTGTTGCTGGGGGTGAACGGGCTTTTAGTAAACTGAAACTGGTGAAAAATTATTTGAGATCAACAATGTCCCAGGATAGACTGAACAGCCTAGCTCTTCTTTCTATTGAAAGCCAATTAGCCAAAGGATTGGACTTTAAAGATCTCATAAGTGATTTTGCTAACATGAAGACCCGTCAGTGGGCATTTACTGGAAAATAAATTCCAGGATTTTTGTTTGAACACATTGTTGGCAAATAAAAATAATTATATGTGAAGTCTGGGCATTTCACTTTTATTATGCTGGCATTTGTATTTGCTCAATATAGAGGTTAAACTAAGATCATATTTATTATCTTGTCTTATAGCATGACACAAAATGTGTAAGAGAGATATTAAGTAATTGAGCATGGGGGCCCACTTAGAAGACTTGTACCTAGGGCCCAGAATTTGGTGCTACGCCCCTGGGTGCAATTAAACAGTTTAACGTCCCTAAGAAGAGTCTTGTTCCCAAGATTGAAATAGTTCGCCACATGGACGCATGAGGTGTTACATACCGTTGTACTTGAATCACCATTGCTTCAGTCAATGAAAAATGTGTGCATTTGCTGTATTGGCTGCTTATAAAGGTAAGGGGCAGCAGTAGCTCAGGTGGTAGAGCGGGTTGCCTCATGATCGGAGGGTCATGGGTTCGATTCCAGCTCCCGCCAGGGGTATCCTGCTGTTGTGTCCTTGGGTAAGACACTTCACCCAACTTGCCTGTGTTAGTGGTGGTCAGACGGGCCGACGGCGCCAAATGGCAGCCTCGCCTCTGTCAGACCTCCCCAGGGCGGCTGTGGCTACAAGTAGCTTACCATCACTAGCAGTGTGTGAATGTGAGAGTGTGTGAATGTGAGAGTGTGTGAAAGCGTCTTTGGGTGTCTAGAAAAGCGCTATATAAGTTCAATGCATTATTATTATTATTATTAAATGCACAGTCCTTGTAAAAGTCTTGAATCATTCCTCATTTTCCTGAGCTGTGAATTGAAGAAGTAATTGAAAACATATTCCAAGATTCAAACATCACCTTGGCTTGGAATGCCGATCCCTTTAATCTCTTGTGTGAATTTTTAAGCATTAACACTCTATTTTCCATAATGAAATATATTTCTTGGTAATATTGTTTTTAGTAGCATTCTGTTTATTAGTTCTACTGGCAAATAGGTCTGTTTGAAATGATCATATGTCAGAATATTACACGTACCTCCTCGTTTGTCCTTTTAACGCACTAATCTAACGGTTGAAATGTCTCCCAGCATTCATTAGTGTCTGCAGGAGTGATTAGTCACTAAATCAAACACATAAGCTGCGTTCATGATCTAAAACATTTTTTTACAAGCCCAACAAACCAGACCGACACTTTGAAGTTGCAAATTCGGCATTCTGGCCACAGAGGACAGTGGAGGTCTAAGAGACATCTCGTTAACCTTGTAAAGGTTTAGTTTAGCAGGCTCAAGAAAATTATTTAAAAGTATGAAAAGTTGGTAGTATCCCTTTAAGCTAGGAAAAAGTCAGTTTACTTGTATTTTAGGTGTGCGTTTTTGGAAAGAAGCTGGGTGAAAAGGGAAGATCATGGAATTCTGTCTAAAATGTAAAGCTCGAACGGGTCATTTCCCGTTAGAAGTCTCAGTTAGACCCCCAACCTGACGTGTGAATCAGCTGCTGGTCCGTAGAACGGTAAAGACGAATCCCCGGAGTACGACTGAGATAATAAAACATTGAATTTGTCTTTGCTGCCTGTGCTTTTGCCTAAAGGCATCTTTCCTTCATACTCCATGATCATACACTATTATAGCTCCAGCTTCTACTCTCTCTCTTTCTCTGTGTGTAGATGTGTGATTAGTAGAAATATTCCCATTTCAGATGTCTTCCACAAAGATTGTGACACAAACTACAAAATGTATGCAAATAAGTGTTTTGGCTTCTGTAAGTTTTGAGTAAATCCTCTCAGTGCCAGAAAGCTTCCCTGACAAAGGCTTTCTTCACCCCTCCGTGGCTGCTTTGACTGCACTGCCAAACATATCGAGTTTATCTCTTAAAATTTTCCAAATCCTCCCCCCTCTGTCACAACATCGGCTGTGAAAATCGATTATAGTGACAGAGCGTGGGAGGCAGAGGCTGCCAGAATAGTATCATCCGGAGTCGCTGATGTCACCTCCGATGCACCCGGCAACGGGAGCGCTGCCAAGGTGCGACTTTTTCCCGCTGATTCAGCCGGCGCTGGGCCTGGCAGCCGCGCTGATGTGCACCGGAGAAAGCTTGGGAGTGTCATTAACTGGCACGGACTAGTGTTGGTCGTGACAGTGCCCTGCCACAAGCACTTGGCTTCACACCTCCTTACCAAGTGAAGGGCCCGAGAGAGAGACAGCGGTTAAAAAGATGGGCAAGGGAGCAATGGAAAACAAAGACAAAGATAAAAGGATTATTTAAGCAGGAAAAAGTGGAAGGGTAAGAGAACAAAACTCCGGAGACGGAGTGGAGCGGCTCACAAAACGGTGAGATAGCGAGAGGCTGACAAGCCCAAGGAGTCAGCCTGGCTTTTCCCCCATCGGCTCTTCTGAAAACACTTTATAGAGTCCACAAGCTTTGTTTAGTCAACCTAACCTCCTGGACGTTTCCAACACCCATCGCTGCCTTCTGAAAACTGTTGCTACCAGATCCTCCGTTCATCACAATGCCCAACTTCCAAGATAGAGGATTAGATGGGCTCTGTTTTCTGGATCAATAGGATTAGAGCTGCCATACATCCCTCTGAAATGAAAGAACTGCTAACCCACAGGGGCAAACGGAGAGGCAGTATGAATTATAGATCTTCTGAGTACGGGTGGAAAACAAATGTTACTTATGCAACTAGGAAGTAGACAAAAACCCAAACTGCCTGCAGCACCACACAGAAACAAGAGGGAAATGAAGAGAAACGAAGGGAAACGAGAGCACAAACAGAAACATCACAGATTGACGTCGTTTTATTTAGGGATAATCCGATCCGATCACGTGATTTTTAGGAACTCGGTACTGGTGGGAAAAATAATCCAACTTTATGTGTATGCTGGTGCAGTTGTTAGCACTGTTGTCTCGCAGCATTAAGGTTGCAGGTTCGAAACTCGGCTGTGGCCTTTCTGCGTGGAGTTGTGTTCTCCCCATGCATGTGTGGGTTCCCTCCGGGTACTCCGGTTTCCCCCACAGATCACAACATGCCCTATAGGTTATAAATTGTAAGTCGCTTTGGATAAAAGCGACTGCCAAATAAATAAACATAAACAAATAACAAACATTTTTTAAATTCAGCCTGAGCAGGGGCGACTCCAGAAAATCTTGATTAATATATATATATATATATATATATATATATATATATATATATATATATATATATATATATACACATATATACGTACACCCCATTATACCCCACATATATGTCCCATTTGCTCATGCAAATTGACATGTGATTAAGATAGATTAAAATGATATTGCATTGCGATTAATCTAAACATCCGTGTGATTAATCTTATTAAAAATTGTACTTCCTGAGTCATTGCTGACCACAAAACTGTTTTTAATGCAAATAAAATATTTCAAGTTGAATTGTTTTATTTGTGCTGTCAAAAAATAACCCACATATGCGTGCTAGGCCCTTTGTAAGTCTGACAAGTGAATAAACATAAATGGGACTCATAGTAATAATAATAAATGAAACAAAGAAAATTGTTCATCCACAGCAACAGCCAGCTGGACACAATCCATCACAAACCGATTTAGCACGGGGCCAGGTGCATTTCTTGAATGTGTTTTAGAGAAAATTCAGATGTGTTTTATTTTAATTCGTGGAATTAAAATATTTCTTTAAGATGTCTTGCACTGCTCTGAATTAGGGCTGGGCGATATGGCCTAAAATCAATATCACGATATATTGAGGATTTCACCTCGATAATGACAAATGAACAATAAATGCAGGTATGCACAGAGACAAAAGTTGTCCACTAGACGAGGCTATCACATGTATTACGATGAGTCACATGACTCAAGGTGGCACAGTTTCTTAAAGGGACACGAATGCTGCCAATCTACAACCATCTCTTCAGTTTTTTATAAATCGAGTTTAATGTCATGAGAAAAATTATCTCGATAAGTCACAAATTTCGATAACGATAAATTTTAGATTTATCGCCCAGCCCTACTCAAAATATGTAAACTACACTGAAGCTAGTTTCCCACTATAGACCTTAGCCAAAAGAGATGTTTGACTTTTTAAGACTTCAGTACTTCGTACCCTACATGTACCCACATGACTTCCAACCAAACCCACTTTGAGCTGCTTTCAGCTTGGGCTGGGCAATAAATCGAAAATTTTTCGTTATCGAAATTTCTGAGTTTTATCGAGATAATATTTCCCATGTCAATAAATTTGATAATAAAAAAATGAAAAGGTGCGTGTAGGTTGGCAACGTTCATGTCTTTGTAAGAAGCTGTACCACCTTGAGTCGCGTAAAAGTGTGACTCAACTATTACATGTGACAGCCCCATCTAGTGGGCAACTTTTGTTTCTGCGCATACCTGTAGTTATCGTCCATTTATCGTTATCGAGGTGAAATCGCCCAGCCCTATTTTCAGCCCATAAAGGCAAAAGTTCCATAAGAAACTTACGGAAAAGCTCTGCGGCAACATTTATCCCTTCTCTACTTGCACTCCAACTCACTTATTGAGCAGACTCGGTGCAGTCATTCTTCTGAAACCCCAAAAATTGGAAAACTTATCTTCCCAGGTGTTTTGGTGCATTTGATGCTTCTCTGTGTGTGTGTGTGTGTGTGTGTGTGTGTGTGTGTGTGTGTGTGTGTGTGTGTGTGTGTGTGTGTGTGTGTGTGTGTGTGTGTGTTCCCATCAGTCCCTCACCCTGAGCTGCACCAGATGGATCCTCTGAAAATAGCCAGGGAGAACATTAAGAACAGCAGCTGTCAAATGAGAGTGAGGCTCACAGAAGGGGAAGAAAGTAGAGGGAGGAGAAAAAGCACACAAAAAAAAAACTTGAGAATTTGCAGTCACACCTCGCGCAGGTAAAGCCGGATTGACATTTGGCGAACAGCATATTAGGAAATTTCATGGGAGTGTTGAAGTGATTATCCTGAACCTGTCAGCTGCAAGCAGCGTGTCAGGAAGCCACCCAGGCATCTCACCCCTCCAGGTGGCTGACTCTCTGCTGCTATGAAAACTCAACATACGCTTGCAAGACTGATGGCTGACGACGACGGAGGGGTAGGAGGGGGACGTCTGCGGAGTCCAGATAGAATCCAAACAGAATACATCACCCCCCCTCCTCCTGTAAACTGACTCTAAATACGAGCTGCTAATAAGCCCCTCCCCAGCTCTTGCATCCCGCCGAGCTGTTTAATCATCACAAATCATCTATAATGCATCGCAATCCACATTTGCCAGGGGAAGCACCTCACTAATACACAGTCAGCTCGAAACGGGGACTCGTGTAATGACGGCCAACAGGATCGGCTGGCTGTCTGGAATCCGGATTTCTCAGAATTTGCCAATTCGTGAGAAAAAGGAGGAGAAAATATAAAAATGTACAATTTATAGCAATGTAGCAGTTTAAATATGGTTTTCTGGCCGGTCCTATTCAAGGGATCAATATGATGTGTCTGAGTAACGGCTTCCTAAAGCCACATGCTTTACACTAATACATATTTTGACCAAAACCATTAAAAGCAGTTTGTTGGGATCAGTTTACGTACACATTCATCCCATTAAAGGGACATTATGGAAGTTTGACAGTCAAAACATGTATAGAAATAATAAATGTCTTCTTCATACATTCTCCTGCAATGCCCTGGTCCTGTAGAATGAGCCCTGGCATTTTTACTGTGATTGCCTGTTTTTCTGTAAAATCACAGAAAAAGAGAGATGCTCGGGTCGAGCAGGATGCTTCATGCGCGTTCACGCTCAGGCATAGCCCGTAGCATTTGCTATCCATAGCTTTAGCAGCAGAGAGAGAGGCAGTGCCACTTTGTCGCTGTTCCTAACGCCTAGTGACAAAGCTAGCTACATTTCTGAGGACCCTTAGCTACTTTCTGTAGAACTTTCTTCTAGATATTTCCTGCAAATTAGCAACAAAATAGCCATTTTCGCTCCGGACCGTTCTTTGGTTTGACGTTGTTTCAGCTGTCATCAAGGATATAAAAGTTACAGATACTGTTAATGTTACTAGAGTGTAGCTCATCTTGTAAGATGTCTAACTCCCATGCAGAAGACCTGGGTTTGATTCTGGATGTGAACATAGTTCATTTAGAGTTTATTTCTTACATTAATGGTATATTTTTTTACAGTAAGATGCCCAAATTTTTATTTGAGACTCGCCGAACGGCATTAAATTCACAGATAAAAAAGATGTGGGTTCAACTTTCATTTTGGAACAATTTTTCAAGCAAGGGAAGGGAATGATCTGAGCATGCAGGAGGACTGACCCATCATAAACCTTTGTCGGCTGTGCTGAAGAGAAAGCTACAGAACCAAATTATTTAATTAATTAGCTGTGCGTTCTCCTGTCCTCTGTCCTCCGGGCCACACACACACACACACACACACACACACACAGACACACACACACACACGCACACACACGCGCACACACACGCGCACACACACACACACACACACACACACACACACACACGCACGCACGCACGCACGCACGCACACACACACACACACACACGGGACTGTCTCAGCTGTTATTTTCGTTAAGGAGTGTGCACGTACAGCATGCGCGCCTCGTGCACGAGTCTACTATTGAAGCTGCCGTTACGCTTTTGGCCTGAGGGGGCAATCACGAGCATAAAAATTCAAAAGTCCAAAAAGTCCCTTTAAGCGTGAATAACAGTGATGAATGTTCCGGACAGCTAACACATGGATTTTCTGCTTCCTGATCACGTGACATGTGACGTTTGCGGATGGAGATCGGCCTCAGAGCTGGGATGTTTGTTTTCACAGTGCGGGGGCTCGTCCGACGCCCACACAGTTAAAAAATGCAAATGACGACTTTTGTTATGATTGGCAGTGATGATTGGCAGAGTTAAGATGGATGACATCTCAATTGTGCCAATAGTATTATTTTATGATATACTGTGCCAACCTTTGCTCTCAAAGAACACTAATCTAAAAGAATAGCATTCAATAGCATCATTACAAGCTTTTACACTGTATTTGTGCATGTGAAACAGAAGCTAGCTGTGGTACTTTCTGAATGAATGTGATTTTTTCCCAGAGTAACACAAACTAGAAAATCTAAGAGTTTATCATTCATTCAATCAGAAATGCTTTGAGATCCCCCAGGAAAAGAAATGGATAGACGGAGGTATGGATGGATGGATGCATAGCCCAACACTTACATCCCTTCAGCAGTACCAGGATGTCTAGGGACAACTACTTAAGAAATCCAAAGAAAATATTTCTAACAGACAACAAAGTCTTTCAAGATTTTCTCAGGAGCATTTTGAAGTTTCATATCTTGACTTTTCTGTGGTTCGTGAACTAAAGAGCACCTTTCTGCACTCGCAGAAACAATTTCAATTATTTTCTCTAAAAATGACTAAGTGGGCTTGTTTTTCGATCCGACACTTTCCCTCCTGGGAACGGAGCAAACATATGTTTGCAGCTGTGCTTTTCTACCAGGACTGCCATAAGTACCCTACTCTTCTTCCACACAGACTGAATGACAGGTGTTATGCATGGTTGGTCGCACTGGATCGTGATTCAAGCTCAACTCGAACACCGGTAACACGAAGCAGGTGGATGTGGTGTTGGGTCGGCTGCATGTCAGCCTCGTGGGTTTCTAATTGGGGACAGAAACAGACGATACAGGCTTGTTTCAGACTTCACATGGGAGTCTATCGCTGCTTATGATAATTCTTAACGTGCAAAATTCAAAACCTTAAAGACTGATTAGTTATTTTGTTATTTGGTTTTGAATCTGAAACCAAAAAGTTTTTTTTTTCATAGTTTCACATTCAGACTCAGATCAAAAATATAAAATGGAACAATTGACTCATTTGTATTTACAACTTAATAGATTACATTTAAGCCCTTCAAGTACATTCTGGTACTGTATGGTGGTTTTTGCTCCCATTGGTAGATGGACTGCATTTGTATAGGTTTCTTCTAAGGTTCTCCAACCCCCCCCCCCCCCCAACCCCCCCCCCCAACCCCCCCCCCCCACCCACCCATCCCACCCCCACCCCCCAAGGTGCGATTTGTACTCGTGACAAAATAACATGAGGTGATGACTAAACAGTGTAAGGTAACTTGTCTGCTCCACATAAACACAACTCGGCTGAGAAATGGACATTTTGATCAGTTTTATGGCTTTTTGTCAGACTCTGAACCAATGGCTGCAGGCCGTGAAACAGAAAGCGAAAAAACTCCGGAGCTATCATTGACTCTGCCCCCTAACAAATCGGCGGCCAGAATCACATCGCTGCCCCGACTCAGTCTTGTCAGGTACCTCAACGGTGCAGGGACTAAAAACAGTGGTCAGGCCGAGCTGCTCCGAGTGGTTATCCTGGAAAGCCACCTAATGTAGCCACAGCTGCTCTGGGGCGCACTGACAGAGGCGAGACTGATGAACACTTGCACCACCGGTCCATCCGACCACCACCAGCCGGCAAGGCGGGTTAACGATTGTGAGCGGGATCGATCTCACAGCCCTCCGGTAATGAGACAAGCACGTAACTCCTCGTCCACCGTTGTCCACATTGAAACAGACCATGGACGTAATTTTAGTGGGGAACAGGGGGGACATGCCCCCCACTTTTAATAAAGTCAAGTTTTGGCCCCTGCACTCTTCGCCGTTCAAAAACAATATTATGCTATAATAAGTACATACTCGGTGAGCACTAGGACCAAGCGGAAAACAACCGTTTGTGTTGAAGCCCATTTCCAATTAGAACGCACTGTAAATACCAAATAGCCAACCCCCCCCCCCCCCCCCCCCCCCCGGTCGTGTCCCTCCTACTTCTAAAGTCATAGACTACATCCATGAACCAAATACACACCAAATGTATGAGTGTAAATCATGACTCCTTACCTGAAAGTTACCCTTCTCCAATGACTATTTTACATTCTTTTAGTTAAGCTTGAGGTTTCCATATCGGAATTATTATTATTATTATTATTATTATTATTATTATTATTATTATTATTATTATTATTATTATTATGGGACATCACTTTGTTGCTGACTTTCAAGAATAAAGCCAATAAAATGTTTTGCATAGAAAGGTCAACAATTGATCATTGTTTTAAAAACTCTTTTCTGTATCTAGATTCTAGATCACCGTATCAATGAATGTATTTCTGAGACTTTGGTTTTCTGTTGCTCCTGTAACCCCCTCGCCCAATCAGAAACAGTTGGTGTCATCTACACTCAGCACTAATTCAGGAATACGTCATACCTTACACACGTTATTGTTCCTGACCGAGAACTGACACCTGAGGAACTCCAGAAGCAATGTCCAAACAGAATCATTCCTGTCTCAGTAAATCATGTGACGTGGTAACAGCTTCCCACACTGAAGCTTTTAGCAACACAATAGTTTGATCCCTACAAAATAAAAGCTGTGAAAATCCACTCCATTTTTCTGCCTTTACGGTGTCTTTTATCTATGGGCGTTTTTTTAAAACACTCTCTGGAACCTGCTTCCCCGGGAAGCCGCGCCACGATTTATGAAGCAGAAAATATTTTGTTCCACACAGAAAATTCCCCAAGTGCTCTGGTCTTTTTATTACCTCTCCTCAGGAGCCACAGACAAATGTAGGGATTCTGTTGATGTTGATGAACTGATTCAATCTAACATGAAGCAAAGCTCCTGGATGGGATTTTAAATCACAGGAGGGGCGGGGATAATGATAAGCTTAACCTGATCTGGTATCCTGTAGAAGACTACAGCCGACATAGTTCCAGTGGAATTCTGAATGGAAAGAGGAAAGCAATGGGAAAAGAAACACCAGGCAGGAAGATGGTTGTGTGTTTGTGCGAGGTGGTTTGTATTCTGCCTCGGACTCTGGCTGAGCGAACTGATTAGCAGAAACATCTTGTGCCAAACTGCTTCTCAGCTGCTCTGATTTCACGCTGCTATCTGTATTCATGTATGCATAGATGACGAGGGCTGTGCAAAACAGAATGTCTTCCTTCAGAAGGATCTCTACGTCTCCTCTCAGTGAGCACTGCCTCTGAACTTTTCCTTTCCCCTGCTGTTCCAGTTCAATATTGTCAGAAGTAACGCGTCAGACTTCCTCGTTTGTCCTTCTTTTTGTGTTTGGATTACTGATTAAAGCAGCAGTGTTGGGTGTTCGTGTTTCTATGCTGCTCCATGTCCTCCTACTGTGGAGGAGCAGTCTTAATGGAAATAATAACAAAATGACTTTTGAGTCGGAGCAAAACATCGAATGGATGCAAACTGCTGTGCTCTACACATCATCAAGCTTTCTCTCCGCTCAAATTGGGTGTCATTTTGAAGGTGGTTTGAGAAAAGACAACAGTGAGCATTTGTGTGTCTTCAGAACTCGCTGGTTGCATTTGAGGCCTGCTGGTAGCAATAAAAGACAAAAAAAATGGGTACACACACACACACACACACACACACAGGGAGGCTAAAGGTTGGTTTATGCTTGACGCGTCCGCGAGGATCGCACTGCTCCGCACAGCGAAATTGCGTCATTTTAACAACCACGCCCCTCCACCGCGCCTCCGCACGGCCCAAACTTTCCGCACCGTGCACCTAAGAAATTTTCTAACCACGCGGACGGTCGGATGCGGAAAAACATGTTGGACTGGCAAGAGCTAGTATGGCAGAGGTTCGTAAATACAGACATTTGTATGATTCAGCTCTCAGAGATCACCGTGATCAACATGTTGTTAATAATTCTTGGAGAGAAATAGCTCGCACTGTCGGAAAAGACGAGGACGCTGTTAAAAAATGCTGGAATGCCATGTTGTAAACAACAGTAATTTTTACTTCTGCTATGGTGTAGTGTTGGATGCATGCTGTAGAGCTCCATGCTGCCCCCTACAGTTTGGGAGAATATTGGCTCACCGCAGAGACAAGCCGCATGAACCATAAACGCTGCGAGTTGTGAAGCGCGTTCCATCCGCGAGCCGCATCACCAAGCGGAAAGTAAATGCGTCAAGCATACACCAAGCTTAAGTCACGCCCATCTACTTCCGGACTATGGGCAAGTCAATGGGGCTAAAAATGCAATTTTCTAATTCCGCTTGTTTTGTGTCATGGATTTCACATACAATGTCCGTGAATTTTAAACACACATTTTGAAACCAAGAATGAGCTTATTTTTGAACGGGGTTAAAAGTAATTTTAGGTTTCGTGTGAAAATACGTCCAGTACTACAGATGAGAATCACAAAAGTGATGTCTTTGAACCAGACACGGAGAAAAGGGCTGGAGGTTCAGCGAACTTTAAATCTTTCCTTCAGGAGGAAAGAACCACCATAAATCCGGCCTATCAGTGAGTCGCAGCTACGCTAGGGGAGAAGAGACTATGTGGAGACGTCATACATGCGACGTACCGATGTACCGTAGTCATGCTAATTACAAACTTTTACAAGCTCAATCTCAAAGTACATGACAGGTGTGGTCGAAACTCCCATCATTACTTTTCATTAAAGTAGAAGTACAATCCAGGGCGATCCAGGGCGTAAGACAAAACGGATTAAAAAAATAACTCTTTTAGCCCCGTTGACTTGCATTAATTTTTTTCCTTCTTTCAGGGACACATGAGCCGACCGGAAATGGAGAAGACTTAAGCTCCCTATTGTCACGAATGATGTAAAAAAAACGTTTTCTTACCAGAAAACTAGGGTCCCCCCTTGGTGGATGAGTGAACATGTGAACACGGCCAATAATCAGAATATGCTGACTGAGGACATTGCAGTTCCTGCCTTTACGTCAAGGATTGGTGCACTATAGATTCAAAAGACAAAAAAGATCACAAGTCAAACTATTAGAAGAAGAAAAATCACAAGTTGGCTGGCCATGACCCAAACTATCAATCATGGGGTGGAATCTACGATTGTCTTTAAAACTGTCTCTCCACGCAACTGGACAGCGCTAGGACCAATCAGAGCAACAAACAACGTAATGTACTCATCGCTACGAAAAATGGAGTAGTCCGCCATACACAGAAGAAGAAGAGAAAGAAGAAGAAAAAATAAATACATACATTTTCTAAAATAAAGGACTTAAGTACAGTGGTGGTTCTTCCATAGGGGGCGCTACGGCACTGCCCCACTGGTCACACAGGAAGAAGAAGAAGATAGGAATCAAAAAATATATTTAAAAAACATGGAAAGTAAACTAAATGATCTATACATAGTACAAACTCTAAATTGCGTATAATCTGCATTTAAGTTTAGTTTAAGGGGACAATGTGTAGTTTTTATTGTTAATCTCTGAATATCCATCAAAATGTTGTTGAAAAATATTGGCAGCTTTGTAACATATAACCATAAAAATCTGGTCAAAAATACATGGGAGCGGGTCTAAGTCTCTGGGCAACGCAATATTTGATAACATGTTTTATTCTACGGGAGCCCGTGAGGATTTAACACATTTACTGATTCGTAACAACTGGTTACAAAACTTTCAGCATTAGTAAACGTTGTAGTTTTATACATGTACCTCTTCACTTAATGCCAGTGATGAAAAGGAGTCTCATGTGCTTGTCATTTTGCTGAAGTTTGCACTCCCAGGCCTTTTTGACCCTAATGGGCATCTGTTGGTAAGGTCTTACTCCAACACAAAAAAACAGCTTGCTTGCATCAATTTAGTTTTTTTATTGAAAAAATATATTTAAAAAAGCACAGAATGAACCCTCAGGAATAAGCTTAGTGTGACATTTGGACATGGCAGTCTACGCACAGAGTGCAGTGGATTTTTTTAACTATAACAAATTATTATGACCATTAATCAGCAAAGGTAAGACTGAATTAATGCTGTTGACTTTTGACTTCATGAAATGAGCTTTGTTCTGCTTGTCATTTAGTGGCTTGTTGTTGTAAAGATTAAATTTACATATTATTTAATGAACCATAAGGTGTGAGATTCCATAGGAAATATGAAATAAATCTTATGGACCTTTGGGTAATTTTAACCAGAAGATTGGAACTTTTAATTGCAGGGATTATGTAACACTTCGTATTAACTGAAGGACAAGAGAAGAGAGAGTCACCTTTAAAACGTTTAAGAAGATTTATTTCTAAACAATTTTAAACAAGACGAACTCTAAACTCTAAGTGATGAATGGATCCTGGTGTGAAAGAGACGTGAGATGGACGGTGTATGTGTGAGTGATGTTGTCATCAGAACTCTCATATCCGGAGAAGCAAGTCTGAGTGGGAAGTGATGTTTTGCTCTTAAGCTATGATCGGAGTTTCATAAACACATGAGACGCCATTTTGTCGCTCCACACATACCCTTAGAATGAGACCTCTGTACAGATCCAGAATGCCAGGTCCTCAGAGCCCCCTTTCTGTACCGGAGCCGATGAAACAGCATCAGCAGCACGACAGACTAGTCTTGGGATTGTCTCGAGGTAAAAGCGACAGTTGGTTGACAGCGTCAGATGGACCCTGAGGGTCAGTGAGTTCAGCTTTTATTCTGAAAGGAACCATTGCTTGGTTGGTAAAATGCAACAGATTTTATCCAGCTTGTTGATTCTTTGCTTTAAAAGGAAGTCCAGGTGGCCGGTCCGGTACTTCTCTTAGAATGCGGTGAACTGAACTAAGATGGCGTGGGGACTGGTTTTATTAATCTGGATGTTTTGATTTACGGTCGAATCAAAGTTGGACAGATTTATAAACACCACAGAGACTATGCCACGCTTCAGAAAGGAAGGTTCCGATTGGATGAGAAAGAAAATGTGTCATGTGGCTTTAAGCATTACGTGGATCAGGAAGTCTGGTGCAGCTAGATTAAAGTCATATTTCTTATTAAAACTTACTAATCATAACATTGTCATTTCACAGATTGGTTCACATCTTATTATTGAACTAACACTTTGTTTGATTAGCTTTATTAAAAATAGAAAGAGTTTGTCTTCTTTCTTCTCTTGAGCTGGAAAGGAAGCAGTTTAGAAGCAAATGCATGACCTTGAGGCAGTCTCATGCAGATTAGTTCTGTGTCAGAGACATCTGAGGAGAGAGGGTAATAGCACCTTCATCATGTTACATTGTCATTGGGTGTTGTTCAGGTATAAAGCATGGATTCTATCATTTAGATCAGTAGTTCCCAAACTAGGGTCTGTGACCCCCCAAAGGAGACCCCACAAGATTGCTGGGGTTCCCCACAATTTTGTAACAGTGTGCAATTAATAATTTCTGAAGTGTGTATAGGGGGGCCCATGGGAGGGCCCAAAGCGATCTCCTAATTCATGGATTTTCTGTTTCCTGATCACGTGACATGGATGAAGATCAGCTTTAGAGATGTGATGTTAATTCTCACGGTGCGGGTGCTCCTTCCGACACCCGACCTGTAAAAAAATGCTATTGACGACACGTCAGTGGCAGTGAATTAACGTGTTTTTGGAACAACGTTGTTGCTAGAAGTGCTGTGAACCTGATACCGGGTCTGTCGGGATGTGTAACGCATAACAAACGTAAGGTGGCACCCCCTAGTGGTGATGTGTGGTTAGCACATCTGAAAACCTGACTTGCAAAAATACACCCCACCGGAAATAATTCACCAACCGCCACAGCCTAAGTACCTCTAGCTACTCATGTCACAAGTAGAAGCCCAAGTCTACATCGTCCAAAGTTGATGCCACAGTTGTTTCAATTGAGCGCTGTTCCTGAGCTGACGCCATCTTTGTAGTTTTCTCTGTCACAGCTCTGGTGCTAAGCCAGCCCAATGTCTCTCTACAAACACAGAGTGCTGTGATTGGCTGGACCTAAACTTGTTCAGGCCAATGATAGATCTGCAGAGGCTACAACAGAGCGTGGCTAAACCACCATGCAGAACAAAACCTTGGCTCTGCTTAGACTGAACCTCTATGCATCCAAAGTGAAGTCAGTTAAAGAGCTACAGCAGGAAAGATCCTAACCTTTTATCACAAAAAAAAAATACGGTAAATCAATAAAAAAAGATTCATTTTCAGTGTAACAGTAGAAGCACCTTTTAGATCTAATACAGCCATTTGTCCTTCCACATCCACTCCAGTTCTGTCAGGTGTGATGGTGAACGTTGGTGGACCGCTATTTTAAGGTTTATCCATAGGTGCTCGATTGGGTTCAAGTCAGGGCTCTTGTTGGGCCATTCAAGAACATTCAGAGTTGCAATGAAGCCACTCCTTAGTTATTTTAGCTGTGTGCTTAGGGGCATAGTCATGTTGGAAGGTAAACCTTTGGCCCATTCTGAGGTCCTGAGCACTCTGCAGCAGGTTCTTGTCCAGGATATCCGTGTACTTGGCCAAATTCATTATTCCCTCGATTGCAACCAGTTGCCCTGGCCCTGCAGCTGAAAAACACCCCAACTCTCTGAGCTCTTCAGGCAGTTTCTTTGACCTCATGATTCTCATTTGCTCTGACATGCACAGTTAGCTGTGAGGTCTTATATGGACAGGTGTGTGGCTTTCCTAATCAAGCCCAATCAGTATAATCAAACACAGCTGGACTCCAGTGAAGGTGTAGGACCATCACAAGGATGGTCAGAAGAAATGGAAAGCACTCAAGTAAAATATATGAATGTCACAGCAAAGGGTCTGAATACTAAGGACCGTGTTATATTTCAGTTTGTCCTTTTTTAATACATCTGCAGAAATTTCCAAAATTCTGTGTTTTTATGTCAATATTCAAAGATACTTTATTAATCCCAGAGGGAAATTATGTGTTATTATGTAAATAGAGGTGCTGTGTGTACATTATCGAGTGAAGAGTGAAAAATTGACGGGAGTCGGAATTCTTTCCATAGCCAATATACTATAAACTATAAGCTTTACGTATGAACAACACGTGATTTTAACCAAAATAAAAATATGGCTCCATGCTCACAGACAGAAAGGTCACTTAATAAAATTGACAGCTCTTCAATATGAAATTGATTAATTCTGAATGAGTTCATCCTTCAGTCGAAACAAGAGTCAAAGCGGAATTTAGTCCATCTTTCTGACAGCAAGTCTGCATAAATATTTAGTTAAACTCGAGGGAGAGGTGGTGCGTGGACTAAACAACAAATCCATTAAATGTTGGTGTAGATCCAAGCCACTTTCCTGGCAGAGGATCGAATCTCCAAGTGGCCGTCTAGCTGATGTCAACATTTTATCATATTGTGTGAACTTGGAAAAATTTAAAGTTACATTAAAAATGACCAACTGATTGTAGTTATTTAAGGTGAGAAATGTTAAAGGTTCCCTATCACGCTATTTGAAACCTTTGAGAACAAAGGTAGGCACAGTATATGATAAAATATTACCGTTGGCACTCTTGACATGTCATTTATCTTAAATACGAGTTATTTTCATCAGATTTATACCCAGAAGTAAAACTAATGGTTTCATAGGTTAGTTTCAGTGAAGTCCACCCATGTGCACCCTGACAAAAGGGCCTACAACAAGTTGGTCACTGTATTGGCTTTGGTAGTCCAGTGGTTTAGGTGTTTGTCTGCCATCTCAGTGTGGCCATGTTCTGATGTGGGTTTGAATCCTGGTGATGTCAGCAGTCATGTTTTTAGCCAGCTGAAGCAGATTTCATGTGTTTATTGATTATTTTCTGCAAAATATGATGTGTCTCTAAACATCTTTAAAGTTACATTTAGATATTTCCAAGTAGCATTTTAGTTATTTAGTCTGCTCACCCCACATGGACTCACACTGGCTAAATAAACAAAGACAGCAAAAAAATAAATAAAACATTAGTCCTTATATTTTAAACAGCTTACCAATAAAGGGAGAACATACTGGCAAGTGTAGCTGAACTAAGAAGAAAGGTACTGCTGAGACCGGGATGTGAACCTGCACAAAAAGGCATGCCAGCACACGAACCACTAGAATCAATAGATTTGAAGTGTTCTCTAGTAGGAATGAAGGCCTTGCAGGCTGTACTCAGGGCACCAAAAACCCACAAACCTGGCTGGCGCATGCACGCAGACAAATAGACATATATAAGAAATATGACCATATAAAAGCTAATACATAAGAAGTATGACTATTTAAAAGCTAGTATATATAAACTATGACCATATACTGTAAAAGCTATTATATAAGAACTATGACCATATAAAAGCTACTATATAAGAACTATGACAATATAAAAGCTACTATATAAGAACTATGACCATATAAAAGCTACTATATAAGAACTATGACCATATAAAAGCTACTATGTAAGAACTATGACCATATAAAAGCTACTATGTAAGAACTATGACAATATAAAAGCTACTATATAAGAACTATGATCATATAAAAGCTACTATGTAAGAACTATGACCATATAAAAGCTACTATATAAGAACTATGACCATATAAACACTACTATATAAGAACTATGACAATATAAAAGCTACTATATAAGAACTATGACCATATAAACACTACTATATAAGAACTATGACCATATAAAAGCTACTATGTAAGAACTATGACCATATAAAAGCTACTATATAAGAACTATGACCATATAAAAGCTACTATGTAAGAACTATGACCATATAAAAGCTACTATGTAAGAACTATGACCATATAAAAGCTACTATGTAAGAACTATGACCATATAAAAGCTACTATGTAAGAACTATGACCATATAAACACTACTATATAAGAACTATGACAATATAAAAGCTACTATATAAGAACTATGACCATATAAACACTACTATATAAGAACTATGACCATATAAAAGCTACTATGTAAGAACTATGACCATATAAAAGCTACTATATAATAACTATGACCATATAAATGCTACTATATAAGAACTATGACCATATAAATGCTACTATATAAGAACTATGACCATATAAAAGCTACTATGTAAGAAATATGACCATATAAAAGATACTATATAAGAACTATGACCATATAAAAGCTACTATGTAAGAAATATGACCATATAAAAGCTACTATATAAGAACTATGACCATATAAAAGCTACTATGTAAGAAATATGACCATATAAAAGCTACTATGTAAGAAATATGACCATATAAAAGCTACTATATAAGAACTATGACCATATAAAAGCTACTATGTAAGAACTATGACCATATAAAAGCTACTATATAAGAACTATGACAATATAAAAGCTACTATAAACTATGAACACATAAAAGCTAATATATAAGAAGTATGACTATTTAAAAGCTAGTATATATAAACTATGACCATATACTGTAAAAGCTATTATATAAGAACTATGACCATATAAAAGCTACTATATAAGAACTATGACCATATAAAAGATGAATAAAGATGACGCTGCAGGGTCTGTGTTACTGCATAACTGCTACTCTTTCGTTGCTGTCACCATTCCCGCTACTCTTCCTTAGAAAGTACAGCCGAAGAAATTTAAAGAACAAAACATTTTTTAAGTTTCAACTGTTAACAGAGAACAAACGGCACGGGTATTTTTTAAATGTGTTTTATGATTTTTATACAATCGTAATTAACTTTTTTAAACTTGAAAGAATTTCCCACATGATGTTCATTAAAATGTGAGAAGTTCATGTCTAATCTCTACCTAATGTTGGAAAAGTACATCTTCCCACACTTGGTACACAATTTGTACATCAAAATGAAGACATTGTTGTCTTCTTCCGCCCAGCTGTGCGGTGCCCTCCCACATTCTTGCAGCTGAGTTGCCAAAGGAAGTTTCTCTGAGCATTTGTATGGTTTTACATAAACTTAAGAAATCTTGCATTTAAACAGATAAAATTAATCTTTGTCATTTGTTTCATATTGAATACTGTTTGTGTGCAAATCTTGTGTCAATCTAGCTAGGCTAAAAAAAAAGAACCACAGAGAGACATCACCATTTGTTCTATTAAAGGTGCAATTTGTAGACTGACATGTGGTCAAATGTGGTTACTACAGTCTGTTTCTTAAGCAAAAATATACTTTCACTGATGTTCCGTGAGTTTCACGGTTGTAGCCAGTTACGAAATCAGCACCGGAAGATTCTAGTTGACAAGCAAAAGACAAACACAGTAAGTTGATAAGTGGATGAATACATAACCAATCTGACATTGATACTTTTGGGTGTTTTACAGTAGGGAGCACCTTCTGCACTTATTACGGTAGTTTGTCTCTGGCATTACGGGAAGTGGTGTTTGCCATCTTGCTGTTAGCTGGCTGTTGTTGTTCTGAACGATTTATTAAAAGATTAAAGTAAAACACAGTGATTGACTCATTATTCACTTCACACACATTTCACTGTAACATCGAGCTGTTGGTAAATAAAAAAGTAGCTTGAGATACTTGAAGAGGTGACTATTTGCTTCTAATTCAACGTTAGCATTGTTAGCGCAACGTTAGCCTCTAGCCTGCTTCACAAGACATTTGAGTAAAACAAAAAGATGCAGTGGCTTCTTAGGGAGACAAGAAATAACTTCTGGGTCGCTCTCGTTTACTGGCTTCGGTCCTTTAAACAACTCTGGAGCTTTTGTCTCCTGGTGTCGGATTACAAATGCCGGCGCTGCAGCACTAGCTCGCTGAAGATTCAGCAACCTCACAAATTCTCAGTGTGACCAGTACGTACATCCTGCTTTCTCTTCTTTTTCGAAAAGAGAAAAAATGACAACACCCCAGCCAACTGAAAATTAAATTTGTTTAAGTATAACCTTACATCCAACATGACTGAGGCGTTAAGAGTATTTTGTGATTATTTTACAGTAGAATTCTTACATATTGCTCCTTTAAGCAGTGTGAGCTGAGAAGAGGTTTTCTGTAGACTTCCAGCATTTATCAACTTTAACACAATTTTTTTTCAGTGCACAAACTGAAATGTAAAATAATGTGACGAACCACACGCAAGCAGGAAGTAAGCTAGCTTTAGCCTCTTCTCCAACTGTTTTACTCAAACAATTTACAGACAATGCACTACTGAGTAATGTGTCAATCAAGATAGCAATCATTTATATTGGCATATGAAACTGTTGTCGCAGCACACTGTCCTGCGTTACCATGGCTGCACTTATGAGGAACTGGAAGCAGCATCAACAGTCCTTTACATATTGGTTCTCTAAACCCCTCTTTTATGATTGCTGGCCCAGAATAGAAAAACTTTATCATCACCTAGCGTTTTACAAAAGAAAGCCCCAGATCACTATTGAGGAAAATACATATAAAAAAAACTGATGAATGTTGAAATCCCAAGAGTTTCTCTTTGGTTTAAGCTTAGCAGCATTAAAAAAAAAAATCTAAGTGCTACGAAAAAAGATTAGGGATGTTTGCACATCCATCCATCATTCAGTTATCTAAACTGCTTCATCCTCAGTAGGGTTGCTGGTAGCTTGGTGTCTGTGGCCAACGTGCAAGAGGAGAGGGACACCCTGGACAGGTTGCCAGTCCGATACAGGGACACACACCATCACCTAGGGACTATTAAAGTCTTTGTCAGGATCTGCTCCTACCTCTCTGACTCTTGGTCTCATCTGCCCCTGATGGTCTCATCTGCCCCTGATAAGATGTTTATTGGACTCACCTGCCCCTTGTTATCCTGCCCATGTGTTCCTGATTGTTCCTTGAGTATTTATACTCCCTGTTTGCTCTTGCCTTTTGTCAGGTCATTGTTGGTTTCCACCTCATTACGTTGCTCCTCTTGTATCGTCCCACCTACCATCATTCATTAAATCCGTTTTATGTTACCTGAGCTGCATTTCTGCCTCCTGGTCCTGCTCCACCACACTTGGGTCCACATCCACCCACACCACATCGTGACAGAATGACCCAACCAACCTGGACCTGTGGTGAGCTCTAACGCCTGCCTGGAGGATTATTTGTTTTATGCTTTGTCTCCGTTCCAGCAGAAGTTCTGTTTCGAGGAGTTCGGTGTATCCTACCTGTTTCCGGGGTGGTTGAACCCATTCTCCTCTCCTGCTGTCTGCCCTGTCCTGTTTTTGCCTCGGAAGCTTAAGAAGTCCTGGAGTATCGGATGAGTAAACCCCCTATGCACGCCAACGTTCTCCGGGTGGTAGGTCTCGTCTCCCGGCTCCTCTTCTGTTTCCATTCACCTGAACCTCTGCCTGTGGACCCAGAGTATCCTGATGTGCACCTGCTCTGAACGGATTGTCGAGTAGCTGCCGCTGATCCTGATTCCCTTGCTCCGCTCCTCTACAGTTCACCAACCTTCTGGCTATCTCCAGTTCTCCTCTGGATCTTCATCTCCGGTCCAGCCTGGCCAAAGGGCTCCGGTCCAGCCTGGCCAAAGGGCTCCGGTCCAGCCTGGCCAAGAGGGCTCTGGTCCAGCCTGTCCTAGAGGTTTTGGTCCAGCCTGGCCAAGAGGGCTCTGGTCCAGCCTGTCCTAGAGGTTTTGGTCCAGCCTGGCCAAGAGGGCTCCGGTCCAGCCTGGCCAAGAGGGCTCCGGTCCAGCCTGGCCAAGAGGGCTCCGGTCCAGCCTGGCCAAAGGGCTCCGGTCCAGCCTGGCCAAAGGGCTCCGGTCCAGCCTGGCCAAAGGGCTCCGGTCCAGCCTGTCCTAGAGGTTTTGGTCCAGCCTGGCCAAGAGGGCTCTGGTCCAGCCTGTCCTAGAGGTTTTGGTCCAGCCTGGCCAAGAGGGCTCCGGTCCAGCCTGGCCAAAGGGCTCCGGTCCAGTCTGTCCTAGAGGTTTCGGTCCAGCCTGGTCAAAAGGGCGCCGGTCCAGCCTGTCAAAGAGGCACCGTCTGCAGATGTTCCGACTGTTTGGGAAGTTCTTCCCCCAGCCCAGCAGGTCCAGCTAGTCCGAGAGTCCTCGCCTTCTGCTGCGGAGTCTACTCTTGCTGCTGCGGATTCTACGCCTTCAGAATTCCCGAGTCTACGTCCCCTCAGCCTCCCGAGTCTACAACCCCTCAGCCTCCCGAGTCTCCTGGTCCTCTTGTGATTTTGTGTGTCGTCTGGGCGTCTGGTATCCGCCCCTTGAGGGGGGTACTGTCCGGATCTGCTCCTACCCCTCTGACTCTTGGTCTCATCTGCCCCTGATTACATGTTTACTGGACTCACCTGCCCCTTGTTATCCTGCCCATGTGTTCCTGATTGTTCCTTGAGTATTTATACTCCCAGTTTGCTCGTCTTTTGTCAGGCCATTGTTGGTTTCCACCTTGTTACGTTGCTCCTCTTGTATCATCCCACCCACCATCATTCATTAAATCCGTTTTATGTTACCTGAGCTGCATTTCTGCCTCCTGGTCCTGCGCCACCACACATGAGTCCACCTCCACCCACTTTCAGTCCATCTAAATCTAAATCTGAAATACCTCACACAACAAAACACATTCAACAGCCTAAAGTAGAACTCCCAAGAACAGGTTTTCTTCTCCATTCTGTTCTTTGGTAAGAAATTACGCGTTGTCTCCTTATTTCCTCTGGCATTCGCACTAAAGCATAATCTCCAAAGACAGCTGCTCACAGTTGCAAACTCCTAATGGCTGCAGGTCTTCCTTTGAGCTTTCAGCCCTCTCTTCCCACCCTCGGTTGCATTCAGAGGAAATCAGTACATCAATGAATCAAAACACAACAGTTTAGCTGTTTTCCTCCTGCTGCGCCTACACAAGCACAACTTTTACTCGGTGTAGTGCAGATGTTAGTTCGCTTACTTTAATGCCACTCTGTGCAGACAGACAGATGGACAGAGAACTGCATACATGCTGCTCACATCTCATCAAAATACTATTATATATGTATGTATATAAGTATATATATATTTATATGTATATATATATATATGTTTATATATGTGTGTGTGTGTGTATATATATATATATATATATATATATATATATATATATATATATATATATATATATATATATACACATATATATGTACATATATATATATATACAGACACACACACACACACACACACACATATATGTATATATATATATGTATATATATATATATATATATATATACACATATATGTATATATACATATATATATATATATATATGTATATATACATATATACATAAATATACATATATACATATATATACACACACACACACACACATATATATATATATATATATATATATATATATATATATATATATATATATATATATATATATATACACATATGTCCATGTCGTGTCACTTTTGTGCTAAAATATCAAATATGTTCAAGTCATCGTCAAGTCAACAGATGCAAGTCGATTCAAGTCGCAAGTCATTGGCGTTCAAGTCCAAGTCAAGCCGCAAGTCTTTATAGATGTTATCAAGTCAAGTCAGAAGTCATTAAAATAATGACTCGAGTCTGACTCGAGTCCAAGTCATGTGACACGAGTCCACACCTCTGATTATAGTTAAACAAATAAATCAGGCACCACTCCAGTCCTAATATCATTTTTGTTACAATCCAGGCTGGCTAGAGGGCCTGGGGTCACAAATGAGGACGTATGTTCTTGTGTTATAATTAACAAAATATTTATTTACATAAATATAACACAAAATGCAGATTATCAAAAAAAGACATCAGCAGCAACGCAAAACTAGTAACGACTAAACTCGCTCATTAACCAAATCAATACCAAAACTTTGAAAGAGCATCACATAACTTCCTTAACCGAGTGGTGTCTTATTTAAAGCAAAGCAAAGTGCAGTTAAACACAGAGTTTTTCAAAGCACCCACCAAAGTTGTTACATTAAACTTAATTTAACAAAACCAAATGCTGCTGAGGAGACAACAAACCAGACAGAACCCCTGGTCAGCTGCTCCCCGCACGCCTAATCATTTTCAAGGGAAGAAAAGTCAGAGATGGAAAGATGAGAGAGAACAAACATTGAAATAATTAAAAACAACGTGTCTCAAAGAAAGATTTGAAATGATTTACATATTTCTACCTCTATGCTTCATTATGCCATTCAATCTGGAGGAATTTTTCAGTGTAAAAACCAACGGTTCAATGCTCAACTCTGATCTCTTAGATGGTCCGGCATCAAGAGCATCCATCTATAGCAGATATAACCATGTTTATTTTGACTTTAGGGAAAAATAAACTTTAGGTCATCGTCGTCTTCCTCTGCTTATCCGGGTCCGGGTCGCGGGGGCAGCATCCCATCTAAGGAGCTCTAGACCGTCCTCTCCCCGGCCACCTCCACCAGCTCCTCCGGCAGGACCCCAAGGCGTTCCTGAACCAGATTGGAGATGTAACCTCTCCAACGTGTCCTGGGTCGACCCGGGGGCCTCCTGCCGGCAGGACATGCCCGAAACACCTCCCCAGGGAGGCGTCCAGGAGGCATCCTTACCAGATGCCCAAACCACCTCAACTGACTCCTTTCGATCCGGAGGAGCAGCGATTCTACTCCGAGTCCCTCCCGAATGTCCGAGCTCCTCACCCTATCCCTAAGGCTGAGCCCGGCCACCCTATGGAGGAAACTCATTTCAGCCGCTTGTATCCGCGATCTCGTTCTTTCGGTCATTACCCAAAGCTCATGACCATAGGTGAGGATTGGGACGTAGATGGACCGGTAAATCGAGAGCCTGGCTTTCTGGCTCAGCTCCCTCTTCACCACGACAGATCGGCTCAGCGTCCGCATCACTGCAGACGCCGAACCAATCCGTCTGTCGATCTCCCGACCCCTCCTACCCTCACTTGTGAACAAGACCCCGAGATACTTAAACTCCTCCACTTGAGGAAACTTCAGGTCTATAATCACAAATAAAAAGTAGCCCTTTAAAGCTTTGTCCAGAGGAACTCGACATTTCAGTGTCTCCATAATGTAAATGTCTCTAGGTTGTAAGATGTACATATCCAGCATCGAACGCCCTTCGAAACGAAGAGTCTCATACCAAATCCAGTCCTCCGTAAGACCACGACTCCAACAAAACAATCAACCTGTATGTTTGAGTTCATGGTTCAGTTCAAATGGAAAATGTTTAGACTACAAAAAGCCAATATTAAGTCTTGTTGCTTTTATCACCTTGTATTAATACGTGAACGTGAGATTTTGGCTGCTTCTGAAGAGCGGCACAAACAACACATGTACCATTAAAGAGCGAGCCGTGACGCCACCACTCCCTGGCTCACGAGCATATTTTGATTTATTATCGAGCCGTGCCTCACACTGTATGAAGTAGGAGTCATGCTGATGTATCCCTGGAGACACATTGCAATAAAATGAACTGCCATTGTTTTCTCACGGAACTATACAAATTGCCTCATCAAAGCCACAACATGGGTCCTCCACCTCTAGACATTAATCCTTTAGAGAGACTCAAGCGCCACAAAATGCATTTTCCCTAGAAGAGCATCAGGCTGGCAAGTGTTGTTGTTTCTATGTTTTATTTAAATGAAAGACCAAGTAGCATCGACAAGGCCGAGACGTCTGAATTCATCCACGCCACTTGGAGACCGGGTTTTATTTAATCTGTAAAGATTTTTCTTCAGGTTCTAGGAAACAGTGTGTCTGTGCATCAGAGTTCCAAATGACATTCTGCCACGAAAATCCTTCCTTCGCCCTAAAATTGGAACAGATCCATAAATGAACGACACCACTTTGGGAATAAATTAAAGGCCATGCGAGCTGAATTCAAATGACCGTGTTCACCTCTGCTAACAAAGTTCCCACTGACTTTCTTTGAAGAAGCCCAAGAGGAAGAGGGCTCTCTGTAATTTTCCATTTACACCCAACTGTCATTTTAATGATTTTCTAACTTTGTGTTCACATTTTTCTTTTTCCATTTTCTAATTATGAGGAGAGTCATGAGGAGAAGACACTCGAGTTTTATTGATTCACTTAAGATTGGTTTCATTTGACTCGGTCACAGTGCTGCCCGACATTTGTTGCTCAGAAACATGCCCGACCTTCACCTTGTATGCATGCCTTCATTTACATTTATGCATTTGACAGATTCAAAACAACTTCACAGAGGTGAGGCAGCAGGTGGGTAAAGTGCCTTGCCCAAGGACACAATGGCAGAATCACTACCAGGGCTGGGCAATAAATGAAAAATGTATCGTTATCGAAATTTCTGACACTTAGAGATAATTTTTACCATGTCACTAAATTTGATAATAAAAAAATGAAAAAGTGTGTGTAGGTTAGCAGCGTTCATGTCCCTTTAAGAAGCTGTACCACCTTGAGTCACGTAAAAATGTGACTCAACGTAATACATGTGACAGCCCCATCTAGTGGACAACTTTTGTTTCTGCGCAAACCTGTAGATATCGTCCATTTATCGTTATCGAGGTGAAATCCTCAATATATCGTGGTATTGATTTTAGGCCGTATCGCCCAGCCCTAATCACTAGGAATGGGCTGGGATTGAACCAGGCAAGGCGTTTCTGGGATGAATGAGAATCTGCACCAACATAACTTTGTTGCTGATCTTTGCTGAGGCAGGAAAGCAAACGATCTTATTGGGCGCCATTTTCCTGGCTCTTCGACGACAGATCCTCACACGTAGGATCACTTTCTTTCTCGTGTTTGTGTCTCAACTGCAATAGAGGGAGAATTTGTGCAACTGATGCAAAAAGCCCACGACACACACCATTGTTCAAGCTCTGCTGCTCTTAGCCAACAGAGAACAACAAAACAGACGATCCCCAGAGCCACGGCTGGCCTGGTCGCTCAAGTTAAACACACAACATTCACAGAGGCAACAAAAGAAATTGTCTGCGACAGACTTCCATTATCAACGCCAACAGCATCTAGAAAATACACTAGTGATAAGATAAGAAAACATAAATAAATCAGATAAATAATGTTGTATTTAGATTTAAAACCAATCTTCTACACAAGAGGATAGAGTAGAAAAAGCAACATTTCAAGTTCAAACATGTCTGAATCTTGTAAAATACAGGTGTTTGATGCCATTTCTACTGCTCTAATGTAGATGTCATATTAGGGGTGGGCAATATAAACGATATAAGGTAGAAACGACATAAAATTGGGTAATGATGGAGTTTTTGGCTACATCACAGTACCACGATATTGCGATAACACATGACGTCACTAAAGGTGCTTTTATAGGACACACCATGCCGGCATATTGGCGTAATATTACCGCAATGGTATGTCTATAAACGCGCCAAGCTGGCACATGGTGTTGCGCGAATACTGCGGCATTCATTCCGCCTCGCTTGGTAGTAATATTGCCGCATCAGCCCCTCGCCTCTGACGGCTAAACGCGTTGCAGCCCCGCTAATCCCTTTGGAGCGACTGTGGGAGGCCCCCCGCAAAAGAGGGTGGTCGCATTAATCACGTGTCTCCAACGCATCCTGGGTCGACCCGGGGGCCCACTGCCGGCAGGACATGCCCGAAACACCTCCCCAGCGGGTGCCGGCCATAAGGAAAGCCGGGTGGACTGACGCGGAGACCATGGAGCTTTTGGCCGTGCGAGCGGACGAACAGATTAGTCGCCTTTTTACGGGGACGGTGAGAGACAGCCAGCTGTTCAACAGAGTGGTGAAAACACTGGCTGAGCAGGCGTCAAGCGAGACAAAAAGCAGGTCACATCAAAGCTAAAGGTCCTGAAAAAGAAATTGAATCTGTCTGATGTGTCTTCCATCTGAGGCTGAATGCGCGACCCTGTACGTCATATGCGGGACCTCCCTATATCCCGTCTTGGTTGGAGAGGTGTCTGATGGCAGTTTATTCTAGCTTCAGCTTTGCTACTATAAATGCCAAAACCCTCCCCAGGGTGCCGCGGCAAATCCCGTTATAAAAACGCTATGGTCCTATAAAAACAGCTTAAGATGTGCACCCTGCTGACATTGGGACAACAGAATGGCAGTGACTGCAAGCATGGAGTGGGCGGAGGAGGAGGCCTATAGGGCTCAAGTGGCATATATTTGCCTCGTGAGGATATTTAAAAGCATGTCATTTTGACTTATATATACAGAGGAAAAAATATATTGCAATATATATAGTTACTGCACATGCTTCAGATTATATCGCAATATAGATTTGAGGCCTTATCGCCCAGCCCTATGTCATATAATCATTATAAAATCTAACTTATGGTGGAATACATTTTTCACACAACCCCTAATTACATATAAATCATACATTTGTTTTGTACAGTTTACAATACAACTGAGCCTGTATGTGTTAGAGAAGCAAAACACATTTATATTTACAATACATAAAGTCATTAACAAACATTAGAAAACTAATGAGGAGTACACTTCCCTTTTCCTCTTTCCCTAAAAAATTCATGGAACTTGTAGTTGTTGGATCTGTTGTTTTAACTGTTTGGAAGATAAAATAATTGTCTGTACAGGTCATGGACTTTCCAGTACTTCCTTCCACTGATGCCAATGTGTAGCTGTTGTATCCTGAATCAGTTTACAGCAGGTGTCACCCCGGGTTTCCACGGGAGCCGTCAGCAGCACGTTACTGCAGCAGCACGTCTTGCTCGCGTAAACTGGTGCTTGGCCCTTCCCACGAGACGCGAAGCAGCAGGGGAGCAGCTGTCACCGACAGAGCACTAAGTCACACGAGTGACTTCGTCAGTAAACACAACAACAAGCAGGAGAAAACTACAACATGGCTCCAAAATGTTTGTGTTTTTATGTTCTGTCCGTTTTATAATCGCCAATACGGACCTGAAAAACAAAGGAGACCACTAGCTAGGTGATAACTTCTCACGGGGCCGCACAGTTAGTAACTTTTTTTAAAGTAAAAGTGTTCTTTGTTCTGAAAATCTCGGGAGCTTCTCTCCATTTCCACGTCCGATTTCCTGTCTTTCCTTCCCCAAAAATGTCGAACTTGACCCGTTTCAGAGGCGTCGCGCGTAGGAAATAGAACCGGCGCGTAAAGGCCGCGACATGCTGCTCCTGAGACGCGGCCGACTCGCGCTGCTGACGGCTGCCGACGGCTCCAGTGGAAAAGGTTTTGTTGACCACAGCCGTTCCTATCAGCAGCTATGACGTGCTGCTGCAGTAACGTGCTGCTGACGGCTGCTGTGGAAAGCCGGGGTCACAATACTCGGAGTTATTGGCATTGATGCATCATTTATGGCAGATTTAATTAGATGTTTTCTATGATTTATGTCAATGTCACACACCATAACCCAGTGTGTGTGTGTGTGTGTGTGTGTGTGTGTGTCTTGTTTTTGTTACCTGTTAGTGATCTTGTCTCGTATAACCACCGACCTAGTCAGGACCGTTGGTCTTTACGAGGACCAAAGTCCAACTATGAAGAGGTTGAATGTCACTTTGGGGTTAAACTAGTTAAAATAATTAATGACTGTGACCATTTTAATTAGAACAAGACACACGTTTTGTCACCTAGCGAGGACTTTTGCTGGTGTTGACGCCAACCTTGTCAGGACAAGTCGTTGTCCTTAAAGGGACAAAAACCTGGTCTTGATGCATTTCAAAGTAAAGCTTTAGAAATTTAAAAAAAGTCAACCTAATGTGCTACGTGCATTCATGTTTGTCCAACAAAGCTTGCCAACAGTAGGCTTTACAAATTAAACTTTTTCATATTTTGAAATCATTTCCTTGAGCCAGTATGTGATAAAATGACTCTTTGCAGGGTTGGAGAAAGGCCAGCCAGCCCCTAGCACCCTCTGTGGCCAGAACACCGCACTTGCAACTTCAGGCTTACTTACTTTTCACAAACTCACCCATCTTGACTAATGTTGTTGGTTTAGCATCCCGGAAACAGCAGAGAACGTCTCGGCTAGTAGAAGCTAACTGTTAGCATTAGCAACTCCACCACACAGCCGAACTCCCTCAAATTTTTGTTATTTCTGGAGATAAAACATCAACATTGTAGAACAAACAGAGGGAATGGTAAAGTTGCGTTGCCGTTAACCAATGAGAGAAGAGATGTCTGAATATCAGGAAATAAGACTCCAAATCCTGCTGTCTTCTGCTGATTTCTGCTCCGGCTGACCTCTGCATCCCGAAACACGCAAAACGAGCATTTTTACCTAGCGTACAACTTACAAGGCCTCCGTTCCTACTACAGACAACTGCACACGTATTAGAAATATTACTCAAGTTGACCTTTAAGCTACAGCGCTCAGCATAAATGAGTACACCCCACTAAATTAGTCAGAAAACCTTTAGTTTCCTTTCAGAATCAACATTTTCTATGAGATACCATACTACTAAATACTCCCACAAATGTTGGCCATTGATTGCAAACAAGATTTGTTCATTTTCACACACAAAAGGGATTTTTCTAACAAATCTATTGAAGCCCATGTTGTAAAAATGAGTACACCCCAATGATAGTCTGAGGAGAAAAGCCACACTTAAGACTATAAATTTCTAATTAACAGGTGTTCAACCACAGGTGAGTCTAATGATTCATTTAAGAGGTGTCCAGCAGACAGGCGACTATAAAAGGGCGTTACTTAACAAAGAAAAGCTCCTCCCATTTCATGATGTCAGCAACGGCTCCTCATGGAAGAGAAATGTCACAAAATCTGAGAAAGAAAATAATTTCTGTACACAAAAAATGGTGAGTGGTACAAAAAGATCAGCAAAGTTTTACACTTCAGTCAAAGTACTGCAGAGTGATCCAGAAGTTCAACCATCTTACAGAGAAGACCAGGCCTTCCATGGAAGTTAGCATCTGGACTGGAGCATCTTCTGATGAGAAGGGGTGAAGAAACTGGCCATGCAGGTTCACTGCAGTTAGCTAAAGCAGTAGAAAGCCAAACTGGAGTGACCATTTCCCAAGACGCTGTACGGTGCACACTGCTTGGGTATCGTCCACGAAGGAAGCCCCTCCTAAAGCCCATGCACAAAAAAACCACACCTAGGATTTGCTAGGGCCCATGCTGAAAGAGATGAAGACTACTGGGACTCTAGACTCTGGAGTGATGATACAAAGATCAAAGTTTTCTTAAACTAATGGTTTCAAAGCTGTATGGCGTCTTAAAGGTGAGGATTTCAAAGAGGAATGCATGGTGCCTACAGTGAAGCACGGTGGTGGCAGTGTCTTTATGTGGGTATGCATGAGTGCTGCTGGTGTTGGGGAGCTGCGTTTCATTGATGTCATCATAAACTCAACAATGTTCTGCTCTGTACTGAAGGAGGAGATGCTGCCATTGCGCCGTGCACTTGGTCGTCGTGCACTTTTCCAACAATACAAAGATCCAAAACACTCATCTAAAGCTGCTGTTGCATTTCTGAAGAAGAACAGGGTTAAGGTGATTGAATGACCAAGTATGTCTCCTTATCTGAACCCAATCCAACACCTGTGGGGAATTCTGCAGCAGCAAGTTCAGCATCACTCTCCATCCAGCATCCAGGCTCTAAAATAGGTTCTTCTTGAAGAACAAAAAAGATAGATGTTGCAACATATTGCCAACTTGTTCATTCCATGTCTAGAAGACTTGGTGCTTTATTAAACGAGGTTCTTTTGGCTTTGGAGATGAAGGTGTTTCGAGTTACCTTTACATGTTTCGACCGTCGTTTGAGGTCTTCATCAGAAATGTCACAGGTGTGTCTGTGACACGATCAAACAAACCAATAACGTTTCTGGACATGAACGTTCACCACACGGACGACGGCAGCATAAAAATCACAATGCACAGAAAACCCACACACACAGACCAATATCTGCTTTGGACATCTGAACACCCCACAGCACGCAAACTATCAGTAGTCAGAACATTACGCGAACGGACCAGCTTCATTACAGATGAAACAGGAAGAAGAACACATCAAACAAGCACTAACCCTCTGTCAGTATCCAAAATGGGCCATAGAAAAAGGAAAGCAACAAGTTAAAGAAAATTAAAAAAACAGAGAGACAAAAAAAAGAAAACAAAAACAAAGACCAGACTACACGCACACTGACACCATCACAATTCCATACGTCCGGGGAGTCACAGAACGTATACAAAGGGCCATGAAAAAACAACAAATCAACACAACCGTCAAACCTCACATGAAACTCAGACAGCTACTAATACACCCCAAGGACAAAATAGAACCAGGCAAGAAATGCAATGAAATGAAATACCCTGCATGTTGTGCAATAAAACATAGGGGAAACCGGCAGAACATATGACATAAGGAGAAAAGAGCACCAGAAGGAATGAGAGAAGGAAACAGCAGAAAGACTCACAAGGACAACAAAGAAAAAAGCAGGGGAGCAAACCCTCAAGTCTGCCATCTCAGATCATTGCAAACGAAATAATCACATCATGGACTGGGATGAAGGGAAAATTATCAACACGGAGAACAACCGGTTCAAACGTTGGGTCAGGGAGGCAATAGAAATAAGGAAACGGGAACATTTCATGTAACGGTAACTCGAAACACCTTCATGTCCGAAGCTAAAAGAACCTTGTTTAATATTTGAAAAGAGGACATAATGAACATTGTAAAAGACTTGGTGCTGTCCTTGAAAATCATGATGGTCCTACAAAATACCAGATGTCGTAGTTTTTAACTTTTTTTTAAATTGTGTTGAACTTCGAAGACCAAAAGTGGTCAATTCCTACAGTAAAGCTGCAAAAATAAAAGAAAAATGAAAATTTGTTTTAGGAACTATTTACAAGCTAAATGCTGCTTCAATAGAACCAAAGAAGACTTCCTCCTTTCTCTTAACTCTTAGGCAACAGTCTAACAAGACGGCCTCTTCCACAGAGTCTTCCACATGAAAGAGCTGCTTCCCACCCGTTTAATTAATAAAAACTCCAAAGCCACACATCACTACTCTTCCACTCACGTCCCGGCTCGACCGCTGTCCATTTCTTGTAATTACCACGTCACGCTGGATGCCCGCAGCGTACAGCTGGTTTTCCACCAGGGTTCCTGTTGACTTGTCTCCATCAGCTGAAAGGGGCGAGAGATCAGCCAGAGACAGGCAGGATAGTGCCAGCATTTCACACCTCAGTAAGCAGGATCAAAAGCAAATGGGGGAGGGCATTACTCTGGCTTGATTACATTAGATGGGGACCTGCCTACAAAACTGACAGCAAACAAGAGAAGGTAGCTGATTTAAAGTGATGTGTAAGTTAACTTTCCGTGAACCGTATTGTTAAATTATCATTTGCCATAGGCCTGATCAAAATGTCAAGTTCCCTCTGAAAAAAATACCACCTTAAAAACATCAAAGAAGTTGCGTCAAAAGCAAGCAGCTCCGCCACCGAGGGGTTAGAAGCAAACTCGGTGATGCCAATCAATGGAAACCAATATGGTGACGAGCTTCTGCTGCAGGCGCACTAAGCCAGAGCTCCTTATTGCCTCTGAGTGTAAGAGTTAAAAGAGCATTACAAAGGCACACAGTGGAAATTATGCTGCTAATCTGTCTCGACAACCACACTGCCACTGATTATTAAAGACCCGGGCTATGATCCAAAAGCACACAGCTTCTCAAAGCATTATTTCACTACAGGAAATCTGGATACATGCAAGCAAACTGAGTTGTTTGATAACATGTTTGATCTGCTCACATGGGTATTAATGGGAATCTTTACCGATGCACTGGAAATCATCGTTTAGAGTTTTAACTTTTGAGTAATTTCTAAAACATGCAACTTTGGACACTAGGACTGTTGGAGCTTGAGACCGAATCACTCACCTTCCAGTCAATGGACAACATCCCTGATATCTTGGCCCCATGCCCTAACCCTAACCCCATGGCCTAACCCTGACCCCATGGCCTAACCCTAACCCCATGGCCTAGCCCTAACCCCATGGCCTAGCCCTAACCCTAACCCCATGGCCTAGCCCTAACCCTAAAGGAGGTAATCAAATCAACACACGCCAATTCCACCGAGTTGAATCCATAACTTCTACAAAATCTAGAGGCTAAAATGCAGTCTTCCAAGTGTCTGACCTGCCAGCCAAAGGGTTGAAGAGATATCTAGTCTATAAGGAGACGCAGACAGAGATTCACACGCAACGGGGGTGGGGGGCGGGGGGGGGGGGGGTGGGGGGACTGGACTCCCTTACAGTCAGACAGGAGGGACTTTGTGATCGATCTCAGAATAAAATAATACAGAGGAATTTAATCAGTGCAGCTTAAGCAGAAGACATTAAACTTCCATCAGCCATCCATCCCATAATGATTGGATGTTGATAAGGACAATTTTATGGCTATAAAGATGTCACCTCTAAAATGAAGCTAGATTAGATCTGAGCAGTCACGTTCTGTTCTGAGTGAAGCGTTGAAGCCGGTCCAGCTCACAACGCTCCAGTCTTCTGAGCTTCCCGTTTATTTCCGTTATACTGAAGGAAAAATAAGAGTCATCTAGGATGGATTCCCCTTGTTAGGAAAACACGCTTCCACCGGTGGCAGATGAAGGAGGAGCACATGCCTGCCACAATTAATATCGCACCATTTCTCCACCGTCTGTTTTATTGTGACGGGTTATCATTTGTTGGCGCACATGGCACCTCTAGGTGCCAACGCCTGAAGGCCAGAATCCATCTTCACCCCTCCAGACACCTGTAGCGTCACCCTCTCGGTACTGCACATCCATTGTTTTTCCTCCTCCTCCATTATTCTCCCAGCTTAGGAATTCTCTTCTCATTTCTTCCTTCATCTCGTGGGCTGCTGAGCGCCTGCAGACTTAACAACCCTCGACAAGCTTCATTCCATACGAGAGCTCTGAGCTCTGCTTTTTTTTTTTTGTTTTGTTTTGCCTTCGTTGCTGCACAGAAGGGAAACCTGGGAGACATATTAGGCTAACAACAACTACAGGAGAAACAGCAAACGGGAGGATTGTCTTCATTTGTTAGGGGACCCCAGCTCACTCTGGCTGGTATCTCTGCACCTGCTTCTGTCCCTCCTGGCTTCCTGGGCTTTACTAAATTAGAGCCAATCCTTCGGAGCACCTGCGCCTCACAATCGGCAGCCGTTGTCTGCATTTTCCACTCGCAGAGGAACGCAAACATCCAACGGCATGGCAAAGACCATCTTTTTATCTGTCTCGACGCTCCGTCTCAACCGCTTCATCAGTAAACAGTGATCAGAAATAGATACGTTATCTCATCCTCGCAGGATTTTGACTTGAAAGCGGTGAAAAATATTGTCGCTGCTGATGCTTCTTTTGTCGGTTAGATAAAGTGACATTTAGGTCCGAGTTTGCCTTTCTGACTCCTAACCAAAAAAGGGAGGTCTCCGCGGTTCCCTCTTCATGAACAACACTACGATGGCCAGCCTTAAGGAACTGACACCCACTGACTCTATATCATGAAACACAAGCCCCCATGAAATTGAAGAAAACACAAAGTACAGATAACACAAGCAGAGCGCGGCCCTGTGGCACAAAGCCAGAAGGGATTTATGCTCCAGGAGAGATGACTTGCAGCGACACTATAGAATGTTTAATCCCCCTTTTGTGTCGACCGTGTGGAGAAAGCGTGCTCAAGCGGCTTGTTTTCTGCTGAGTTTTTGTTTGGATGCTTTTTGTTAACACCTCGACACAAAGAAAAGGCTAAACGGGCAAAGATAAGACAACGCAAAAGCTTCATTTGAATCAGTTAAAAATTGTCGTATTTTCAGTAAGAAGAAAAATATAGGAAAAAAATGACAGCAGCCAGGGACGTAGTTTTGACTTTTGAAGTGCGGGGGGACACAACCAGCATGAGGACCGGGAGTTGGTGGGGGGGCAATGTAATATTATTTGGATGGTAAAAAGTACAGGGGACAAAAAATGACTTTGGATAAAGTGCCCCCCCCCCCCCCCACCCCCACCCCCACCCCCCCAAAACAACGTCCATGAAAGTAGCACGTAAGCAGTAATGGACACATGAAGAACCAAATCCTTGATTTTATAAAACAAATCCTTCAACTATCTGGTCAGCTGCTCTGTAAAGGTTTCCCTCTAGAGCTCATTTAAATGTTGTGATCATTTTCCAAGGAAGTAAGGCAGCAATGATGTCTGACTGGTAGTGAGATAGCAGTTAGGGATGTGAGTCTTAGAGCAACTCACGATTTGATTCGATTCCGATTCTTGGGGTGCCGATTCGATTCAGAATCGATTCTCGATTCTCAATTTAAAACGATTCACAATCAGTATTAAAGAGCAAGTCACCCCTACCAGAGTCTAACTCCACTCCCACTTCATGTTTGAAAAAATGCAACAAATGCTGTTGCCTGGCAGACCGAGAGGGCGGAGCTGCTAACAAATACACACACACACAGCATTGTGACATCATAATGTACTAGTTTACATCATAGCATACCTCTTAGCCAATAGCGACGGCAGATTTAAATTCAAATACAGTGCAGAGTTTTTACCTGACAACGGCACAACACTGACAGATTTAGACAGAATATTTAAATTTTAACTAAGATGCACTGAAGTGCCAAACTATTGATGACACACATCTGCAGCACGATTAGACACTCGTTTATTTAGTTTATCAGCAAAAAAAAAAAGTTTATTTGGGGGTGACTTGCTCTTTAACAGAGTGTCAGCTCCAGGATGAACCACTTTGTTTGTACAAGTTAGTTAAAGCTATGGGACATTTTTATTTGACTTTAAACTGGTCATGCTTCAAAAACACAGATTTACAAGGTAAAATAAAGTGATTCTAAAACTGTGAACAGAAACAATCTTTTGACCAAAAGGCAACATTTATTTTTGCTTACCTTGTAAAATATAACAAATCTGTAGTTACCTAACAGTAGCTTTGAAAGTAATACAGTCAAATACTTTTCAAGCCAACCAGACAGCCAACCAGGAGGTGTAAGAACAGCAGCGGTG
Organism: Nothobranchius furzeri; assembly: GCF_043380555.1. NCBI lineage: Eukaryota > Metazoa > Chordata > Actinopteri > Cyprinodontiformes > Nothobranchiidae > Nothobranchius > Nothobranchius furzeri. The sequence goes on from NC_091754.1 coordinate 57,825,920, forward strand.
TGCTGCTATATTGCATGCTGGTGTAACGACCCGCCAGCAGCAGACACCCCCCCCCCCCCCCCCCCCGGTCAGACAGATGAGCTGGTGAGGAAGGGACAGCTGTGCAGCGCAGTTTCATTATATAGTGAGTAGGGCTGTCACGGTAACCGCAAAAATGAAATATCGCAATATGAAGAAGCCCACCGCGCTGCATCATGGGCCACCGCGATTACTGAACTTGATTCAACTCAGTGATGCAAGTTGAGAAGGATGGCTGCACTGGTATCAAAACGAAACGTTACTTCGCTCCTTTGGGAGCACTTTGGTTTTCAGTACGTCAGCTGCTGCGCAGCCAGAGTCCTTAGCCGAGACAGAGCTGCCACCAGCGGCAAAAAAATAATAATAAATGCTCGGAGACCTGCTGAAGTCCCGGACAAGCACTGCTTCTGCAACCGTCCCGAAGAGAGTTTGAGCCGAGCTGGAGCTCACTCGCTACCTGCAGGAGGAACGCATCCACCCTAAAGAAACCCCCCTGACATGGTGGAGCAACAACCGGGAGAGATTCCCTTTGCTCGCCAGTCGCACGCAGGTACGTGTGCGTTAGTGCAACGAGCGCACCATCCGAGAGGGTTTTCAGTGTTGCTGGAAATGTTGCCACCCCTCTCAGATCCTCTCTCAAACCGTATATGGTTAACATGCTTGGTTTTCCTTGTAGGTAACAAGGACGTGACCGAGCTATAAAGCACCGTCTTTCGTGTGTGTGAAAGTGAAATGATAGTGCCCCGCGCCCGGTACATGTAATTTTTTATGCTTGATTTTAAACAACTAAACAAAATGGGGACTTGTTTCTTATTTGTTAGATGCTGCAGCCAAATTTGCATTTAAAAGTTTAACCTTCTCCTGAATTTTGTTGTTTTTAAGTTCAGTCGGACTCCGACTGTCGGAAAAACAAACGTCACTGCGATCTGTGTTGTTACTGCCCTTTGATCTGCATTCAGTAAAGTGTTATAAAAGAAGGCACGGCAATTTTTAACCTTTTTTAAATGTGTAAACATTATGTTTAGATAGTACTGCAATAAAAAAAGTGCTGTAATTATATCGCACACCGCAATATTAAGCCACCCTGAATCACCGCGGGGGGAATTCCTCAACCGCGACAGCCCTAATAGTGAGCTTGTGTGTAGAACCACCACAACCAAACGCCACACCCCTCCTTCCCGGTCCCGCAATCCAGCAGCAGCACCACCTGTTAGTGTTTAGCACTATCTCGATCCCTCTGGTATCGCAGGTGTCCGGTTCCAGCAGAAGTGTCTAGCCGTGCCCAACCCTAGTCGTCGACACCCCTTATCCATCATGCTTTAACCTGTTTCAACGCACCTGATTTGAATTGGTGGTGATTAGCAGTGTTCTGCAGAGCCCGATTAGCTGTTGAACAGGTGACTCAGCGACTGAATCAGCAGGGTGAGGTATAAAACAAGCTGGATAGGGGATCTGGAGGACCAGGGTTGGGCACACCTGCTTTAAATGCTGGGTTAGGGTTCATCTCTATGAATATGCAAATTAGGCTGCGTTCTAATTAACTTCTAATGAACACTGTTGTATCGATCAGCAAAACAGACGTTGCACATTGATGAAAACTCAAACTCTGATACAAATACAAGCCTAGAGAAACACTGAAATATATTTTGACACTTGACATACTCTACATTGACATCACAATTAAGAACAGGACTTTGGATGTTATATCCAACTAAATAAAGACCTTGACTCTGTCCAGCCTTTGCAGTTGGATTCAGAAGTCGTGTATGGTGACGCTTAAGTGCCTCCTAAACTGTCACAAAGACTCCAAGGATCCACATCGTCACTCTGCCTGCCAAGGCGATCCTCACAGGAGCATGGTTTGCATCACCACAAGAAAGGATTTCATTCAAGCAGAACAGATTTCACCATATAAAAGGCCAGTTGTCATGGTACTCAGATTCATTTAGTCTAATTGTCACTAACAGTCTGTATAATGGATTCTGCTGCTTTAAGTAAAGTGTATCTATCGAGCTCTGCCCTGGTGTTGGTACAGAAAACATCAGCGCCATTTGTCTAAATGTTTTCTGTTAGTTCTTTAACGGTAGAAGTTAGGAGCGTTTACGTGAGGCCGCTGCTTTCTGACTCGTATGGAAGCAGACTGTAAGACTGTTATTATACCCAGAGCAGACGGCTAATTGCTTTCAAATCTGCCATGCATACCTACGATCCATCAGGAGAAGCTGATGTAAGATCAAGTGTTTGCACACGGATTTGTTCGGTAACATTTAGTTCAACATTAAAAAAATAAACAACTATTGATTAATCCTTTTTGATTGCTGGTCATATAAAGAGGAACCTGCTTTTCACTGGCATTCAACTTGACATTGAGTTTACATTATAATCTGTGACCAGGGGTAATTTGAGCCGAATCCTGCCGGAACAAGATCTGGGTGCTGTCTTATTTTGAAAGGGCTGTTCCGGCAACTGTCTGCTAGGTCTCGGCAACTCACACGATCAACTTGTGCTATACGCAGGGTTCGAATTTCGGGTGAGCTAAAGGGAGCCCGGCTCACCTGAAAGGACGACAGGCTCCCCTGGAAGCCCTCAGCTTCCGCACCCAGGGGGAGCCCGAAAAAGATCCTGGTTCTACTGATACTACGTTATTCATGTAGACACCCCGGGGATTGTTTTGAGCTGAGAGGCGCAGAGCTCTGATCGTTGGCGTGCTCCAGACAGATGCGCCCTGAGCACGGCCACAGTAACATTCTCAAAGTGTCGCCAAAAAAACAAATTTAACACGCGACCGTTTATGTCGGCTCATATCCTTTTATGTTTTCTGTTTTTATACGTGCCTGATGCGTTTCGCTGCTGCGAAGCGGAGCACATCACCAGTTTCGTCCTCTGGTGACTTCACCTAACTGGTGCGGCCGGTGTGCACTCCGCTATTTTTGCCTAACCTGACCTTAACAGCCCCCCATCTTGTGCGTGTTCCTGTGTCGGTACAAGATCTGCTCGGTTGCAAAATCGGCTCGGGGTCCGTCGACTGCCGATGACGTCTAAGTAGTTGATTGGCTGAACATGAACCTTACGCAATCACGTTACGTTGTTATCACGTTACGTTGGTCCAGGCAAATTTTTCTGTGGGAAAGACGGACAACTTTTACAAAGAAATCCATCATTACCTCTTTGAAAATACACTTTTAGCATAGAGCTGCATGTATATTAGGGCTGAACGATTAACGGCATGTGCAATTAAATTGCGATGTGACAAAAGGAGATTTTCTAATCGCAAAGGCTGCAATTTGGCAGCAAGTGGTTAGCGCAATGCTAATATACATGGAAAAACCCATAGGAATGCTAATGCTAATATCGCTGATCACATTATTACAAATTATGAATTAGAAACGTGCCAAATGATTACATTTGGAGTCTAATAGAAAGTAAAACTACCATCAATCAAATAAGTACAGACAGGTATTTTAGTAAAGCCAGAAAACTTTTAACTCCAGAGTTTTGGCTAGCAACTATGAGCGTAACTGAACTACGCATGGACAAGACGTCAAAAACTCTAAACACAAAATACTTCAATAAACGGGACACACTTCTTTCCTGCAAATTCAATTTCACAGGTGTTGTTAATACCTATGATCCTTCAAGGGATGTGCTCAAAGAGGAGTTCAACATTATGAATACAATATAGTGTTTATTTTACAAATACCATTATAAACACAAACTTACGTCTTAAGAAATATTATTTTAATAACGAAACTGCTAAATTCTTTCCAACAGTATTGATGTGTAGTGTATTTTGTCCGAGTGGGTTTGCCGTACTTTGACGTCAACGGCAGTCGAAGGACCCCGAGCCGATTTTGCACCCGAGCAGATCTTGTACTGACACCGGCATCTGCTTTGCCTTTAGTGAACTTTGGTTTGACATCAGTATTTGTGTTCCGGGAATGTTTGATTTTCAAATTAGGCACTGCCTGTGACCATCTTGCCGAAAGCCAACTAAGGCCTAGTCCACACGTAGCCGGGGTTTTTTGAAAACGAATATCCGCCCCTCCAAAAACTTGCATCCACACCACCGCGTTTTAAAAACAAACTCTGTCCACACGTACCCGGAGAAATACGTTGTTATGGACATGCCAGACCTGTAGGCGGCAGTACTTCCCCCGTTCTTTACCTCGTCCTTCGTCTGCTGTCTTCCGCAAGGAGCAGTAATTCCGCTTGCAAAATCAAACAAGCAGAAAGCGCTTGGACAATTGATGGATCGGGTAGTGACAGAGTGCAGCTCTGAAGGCTTCCATGATGCCGGCTAGTGTAAACACAGGTCGCACACGTGATGTCAGCATTTTTTGTCGCGGAAAGTGACGTTGCGGACCTTAAAACTCCAGTTTTGTCCGTCCACACGCAGACACCCAAAACGGAGAAAACGCAGATCTTCACTTTGGACGGAGTTTTTAAAAAGATCCGTTTTCGTGTGAAAAAACTCCGTTTTCGTGTGGATGACAGGCCAAAACGTAGAAAAATATCTACGTTTTGGCAGATCCCCGGCTACGTGTGGACAGGGCCTAAGTGACCACCGTGCAGCCAGAGACGGTTTGTGACGTAGGGAAGTTGATCCGAGACAAAGGTGAATCTGACTTCCACACGACAAATTAGCAAATCATGAGGATAAAATGTAGATAAACTGCAACAGTTTGATGAGTGTGTGCCAGCTGGTTCTACACCTTCTACTGAATTTTTACATAATGCTACAAAACTTTCAAGCTCCTTTGCCAGCTCGCCATTTTGGCTTTTCCCGCTGACGCCACAGCTGACCCCGAGGGCCACTCCTGCACATGTTGATGGCTGAACCCCACAAAGTGGCGGAGGTTACAGCGGCAGGTTGAAGACAAAAACAAAGCTTTTAACAATTAACGATGAACCTGATTATTAGTTTTGTCTGACGATTTTTGTAGTCATCACAGTCGTGATTAATCAACTCATCATGGCCGCACGAATGAGCACAAAGCAAAGGCAGACACAACCAGACGATCCCTGATCTTTGGGAAATAAAGTTGCCTTTAAACTCACTCTACTCACCATGTTTGTAACAAAATGAATAAAAGTCATTCATTTAACAGGCTATTGATTTTCTATTTAAAAAGATAGTAGCATTTGATTAACGTACATAAAGACTCGCTTTCTTCGGTCCACTGCTGTTTTATTTGTTTTTGACAGCCAGTGAATTACATGGGAGTCCCTATGTATTTCAGGGGCAGGCCCCTGATCATCATTTGTAAGCAGAAATGGCACCATCTCTCCACTGAGGCATCTAAGTGTCCCAAACACATACAGACTTTATAGCGCTGAGAGGAAAGGGTTAGGATTACCAACAGGTCCACACTTGTGGAAGGCTGTTTGCTGTTGGTAAACACTGGCTGGTCTGATATTACAGACTGCTGGCTGGTCTCATCAGCATTCACTCTGGGGAGCTCCGGCTGCTGAGGCGGAGGCTCCGCAAGTTATTGGATTGCTAATCTCTTCCTGGGAGGCCTTTTCAGCCAAGCCGACAGACGAGGGCAGAAAAGGCAATAAGTCAACTGTGGAGGGAAGCTGATGATAAACTTGAGTGGGGAGGCAGAAACGGAGACGCGGGGTTGAGAAGCATGTGTCCGTCTACATGGCCGAGACGGTGGGGTGCTGTCTGGTTCGCCGGGACATGCCTGCCTCTTGATTTCCACAGTCGGAGAGTTATTGCTTTTACTCGAAGACAGCTCCAGCTTTCTCCCCCAATAGATCACGGCGCTCGATAAAGTGGTGGAAGTGGGAGTGGGGGGAGGGGAGACGGGAGGGCTCAAGGTGATTGAGGATGAGCGGGAAAATCCGGAGCTGCCATCTACACCGTGTGCTTCTCGTGGCTCGAGCCGGTCTGTGCTGGGCTGATTGCGGTCTTAATGGTGATGAATGCTGGGGAAATAGCAAGCCTAGTGCCACAGATGCAGTGATGGAAGGTAGCAATAACTCTACATCAGGAGACCCCCGCTCCTCCACAAAGTGCATCGCAGAAACACTGAAAGGAGCCGTGTTAGGGCTAAAGCTCACGGTTTTACTTGAAGAGATGAAACTCAGGCGAGACATAAAGGGTTTCAGAAGCAGAAGCTCATTCTTCACGCTATAAATGGGTCCACGCATCTCTCACTTGGAAAATGATCTGATCTGACAAGTTTCTAAATATTCATCTTCAGCTTCAAATCAACAATTATTTTTCTGTAAAAGTGGTTTTGATTTATTTAATGGTCAGGAAATCATGGGACGGGAATTCTTCGATGATGTACACGTCTGACACATTAGTCAATAAAAATCAGTCTAGTCGGCTTCTTAATGAAAGCTGTCACTCAGCCAGACTTCAAGGTTACGGATGTTCAGCTGTAACTTAAGCAAGAGGAGCTTTAATTAGCTTTGACCTTTTTGGATGTCTACATCTTTATTCTAGTGTCTCAGGAAATAAATGGAGTCATTGGGAGGTTTTGTCTAAAAAATACAAGGAAATTTAGAAATAGCGGCATCCACCGAGGCTTATTTGTAGGATTCAGGCTGATTGTTAATTATGAGCTAATTAAGGTTATTGTATGCGAAACCACAAGATGAGAAGTTTAGAATAAACAAAGCAACAGTTAATGACTAAAGACAAATTACAGGTAGAAATACAACATATTTGGCAAAAGTGTGTTTCTGACAATGACTTGCAACATTTTATTAGAAAAATCACCAATTTTTTATTAGGCCCGAGCAGCGAAAGCGCTGCGAAGGCCTCTTGTTTTTGCTCTGTTTATATCTTATTTATTATTCTTAGCCCGCTTTGAATGGCCTTTTGAGGACCTTATCATACCCCAAAACTCACAATATTTTGCAAACTTGTCAGGCCTGGTGAAAATTTTGATATTTTAAAGGTCCCAAAAAAATCGCAAAGAAAATGGCTGAACAGCGCCCCCTAGAAAGCTAAAAAAAACCCTCTCCATAAAGCTTAGTTTATCGTACAGTTATGAAATTTTGTACAGTTGTAGTACTCAACAGTCCGCACAGAAAAGTATCTTGCAAGCATGGTCAATATCAAACAGGAAGTCGGCCATTTTGGGTTGAAATGGCGATTTTTTGCCGTTTTTAGGGTCCGTCTCTGATTGGATTGCTCGATAATTTTTTGCACGATCGTCTCAAACATTGTGTAAAATTGCTCAGAAGGGATGGGCGAACAAAATGAGATGAGGATTCTGAGTTTTCGTATATGATGAAGGGGCGGGGCCAGGCCTCAAAGTTTGACTACTCGCCAAAAATATTTAAATTGCTATAACTTCATAACTGAATGGAATAGAGTTACCAAACTTTCTGTGGTCATTCGTCATCCACCCACAAAGTAAATTGAATGGTCGGATGATGGCATCACACAAGCCCCGCCCCCTCAGGAACAAAAAGATCAAGTTTTACTGTGAAAGGTCCCGAATTGCTCCACTTCACTTAATCACCACGGATTTGTAGATGGTAACTCAAGACAAGTGGGGGTTGCTTGGCGTCACTTTATGGGAGTTTTCGGCAGAGGGCGGGGCTGTGGCGGCGCGGCGAAGTCAGGCGTACCGCCGTGGCCTTACGTTTGCCTCCCATTTCGTCATTTCTAAAGATACCGTCACGAAACTTCTTGTGAGTGATCCTAGTCCGGCTCCCCAAAAGATCTGATGTGAACATCCGGTGGGCGTGGCCTATTTTCTGAAATGGCGCCCCCTAGGACCATTAAAACTGTCAGCCCCAAGCCATGCTTTGACTGAGGATTACGAAATTTGGTACACTAATGTGGTGTCTCAGAACCTACAAAAAAGTCTCTTGGAGCTAAGTACAAAGTCGCACAGGAAGTCGGCCATTTTGGTCCAAGTGCGCGATTTAGTGGTTTTCGCACACGTTGTTTGGAGAGTGATGCTCCGTCGCCCTTTCCACCAATCTCCTTCAAACTTCTGCCATATACTCTTAAGTCATTGGGGAAACAATTCAACCGTCGGATTTTTCAAAAGTTGAAAGGTGTGGGCGTGGCTAAGCCTCAAACTTTGACCTGTCGCCACACCACTCTTTTTTTCACAGCTCCCTACTGGACTCCTTTTACCCAATCAGCAGGAATCTCTGGCAAGTAGCAGTAGACAACGTGAGGTCACTTGGTATCCAGTACTGGCAGGTTTCAAAAAAAGGTGGGGCTTTGGGAGCATGGCGAAAATCGCCATCACGCCATGGACATACGTTTGCCTCTCATTTCTTCAGTTATCGTGATATCGCTACGGAACTTCTAATGAGTGATCCTAGTCTGACCCCCAAGAGAAATAGACAGCTGACATATGTGGGCGTGGTCTAATTTCTGAAATAGCGCCCCCTAGGACCATTTAAACTAATAGCCCCAAGCCATGCTTTCACTGAGGATTACGAAATTTGGTACACTCATGTGGTGTCTCAGGACCTACAAAAAAGTCTCTTGGACCCAAGTGCAAAGCCACACAGGAAGTCGGCCATTTTGGTCCAAGTACGCGATTTAGTGGTTTTCGTACACGTTGTTTGGAGAGTGATGCTCCATCGCCCTTTTCACCAATCGCCTTCAAACTTCTGCTATATACTCTTAAGTCATAGGGGAAAAAATTCAACCGTCGGATTTTGCAAAAGTTTAAAGGTGTGGGCGTGGCTAAGCCTCAAACTTTGACCTTTCGCCATGCCACTCTTATTTTCACAGCTCCTTATTGAACTCCTTTTACCCAATCACCAGGAATCTCTGGCAAATAGCAGTAGACAATTTGAGATCACTTGGCATCCAGTACTGGCAGGTTTCGAAAAAAGGCGGGGCTTCGGGAGCATGGCGAAAATCGCCATCACGCCATGGAAATACATTTGCCTCTCATTTCTTCAGTTATCATGATATTGCTACGAAACCTCTGGTGAGGGATCCTAGTCTGACCCCCAAGAGAAATAGACAGCTGAAATTTGTGGGCGTGGCCTATTTTCTGAAATAGCGCCCCCTAGAGCAATTAAAACTGTCAGCCCCAAGCCATGCTTTGACTGAGGATTACGAAATTTGGTACACTAATGTGGTGTCTCAGGACCTACAAAAAAGTCTCTTGGACCCAAGTGCAAAGTCGCACAGGAAGTCGGCCATTTTGGTCCAAGTATGCGATTTAGTGGTTTTCGCACACATTCTTTGGAGAGTGATGCTCCGTCGCCCTTTTCACCAATCGCCTTCAAACTTCTGCTATATACTCTTATGACATAGGGGAAAAAATTCAACCTTCAGATTTTGCAAAAGTTGAAAGGTGTGGGCGTGGCTAAGCTTCAAACTTTGACCTTTCGCCATTACATTACTTGACTAAATAACTCCCATGTGCATGATCAGATCTATATCAATCTTTGTCTGTGTGATCACTGACCACATCTGAAGACAATGTCAATGTGGACAGCTGACATCACCTAAGCCCCGCCCCCTGACTACAGGGCGTTTAGTTGTAAATGGTCACAGCGCCCCCTAGATGGGTTCAAACTTTATTAACTTCTAAAGACAAGGTTAGAATGGCATTATACTTGGCTTGTGACATCACGTGACTGAACCAAACACATTGGAGTTGTTGGTTCAAATCCCTGTAGCTCTGCCTCTTTCAGCTCACTGGCTTTAGATAACACACATAACGTCCGATTGATGCCAAAATAACAGAAAACCATCTTTGTCAACCAAAGCTGACCTCAATGGGACTTTTCTGTAGTTGGTCACAGTGTCCCCTAGTTAACTTTAACCTTCGATAACTTTAAAAAACGTGGTCAGAATAGCATTAAAGTTGGTCACTGTCATCACACCACCAGTGTGGCAAAGATAGAGTATGCCCTAGTGGTGAGACGTGTAGTATAATGGTGGGCTCAGAGGGGATGCTGAGTCAGGGTGAGGTGCGGACGAGGTGACCGTTAGCGGCTTCGGTGGTGGACGTTTCTGTTCCGGGGACGTACCCTGGTGCCCCTGGCTGCCGGCCAGGCCGGAGCGGCGCGGAGCTGCGAGGGCCGAACGACGCTGCTTGCAGCTTTAATTAACAATTATTTTTGTAAATGTTTTGATGGTAAAAACTTTTGGGGTCTGTTAAACTACAATTTTTTTTTTATTTAATAGGCAGATTAACTTTTAAAGGCGGATCTACAATCCAGACAACTTCTGGGAAGTCCAATCAGACTGGTTTATGTTTCATGAAAAGACATCAGAATTATTTCTATGCAGATGACACAATTCTATACTTTGGTGTAATTTGAAGAAAAGATAAAACATTTTCAGTTCCTTTTAAGTCATTCTCTAAAAAAATGTTCAAAAGCTGTCAGCTAATTTGTGAGAACATCCATAAGAGCCATCACACGTTTGTGATCTTCTCAGTCCCTACGTCCCTGAAGTCCAGTGGCCAAAGCCACTGCAGAGCACCAGGCTAAAGACCAGAGGTGAAATAACATCTCTTTCTTTGTCATTTTTTCTCTCTCTCTCTTTCCTTAAATTAGTTTTAATCACAATATTTTTTCTAATTTTAAACATATTTTTATCGTTTTTTGAAATCTTTTTAAAACTTTAATTTTTTTGTGTTTTTGTGAAGCGCCTCGTGATTTTTATCTTAAGACAAGCTATGTAAAAGACTGTTTTCTTTCTTTCTTTTCCATGTACAACAGATAAGATGTTTATTACTTTTACTTTTTCCACAGAACCCAATTCCAAAGACCAGAGCTATTGATTTGTTATAAAATACCATCCAACCCCGCTGAAATGAGCCGCCCTATACATCCTGTCGCTGTACACAAGCTTACGACTTAAAAAACTAAATAACAGTAAATTATTTAATGCTGGACGTCACGTGTTTAATTAATTGACTCAATTATCAGCCGGTAAACTGAGTCTTTCTGTTGTGGACGTCTCTGGCTTGTGCTACTTGGGGACACCTGTGTGTTTCACTTTCAACCCTCAGGACTCCTTTGGCTCCTTTAGATGTCACAGCTCATCAAACACACTTCCCAGACTGTGGGGAGCCTCGGAGCTCCAAACCATCATCCTCTGGTTCATTTCACAGGGGCTGTTTGCATTAATGTGAATATGGGGACTGCCAGCAGACAACAAACTGATGACGGTATGTTTGCTTTAAAACAGGTGAATGCTTCTTTCATTGGGAGAAATGATTTTCTCTACAACAGGGTGGAACAAGATGGTTGTTACACACAAGATGCAGCTACTGCTAGCTGGGCCGCATCGGCGTAAATAAATGACTCAGCTACCAATTTCCCCCCAAAGAAGAATCTTGGTGGAAAGGTCAGCAGGTAAACGAGGGAGACACCACTTCAGCTTCTCTCAGGCAAGATGGACGACGGCAGTGATGAATTAATGAAAAACAACCTCCGACAAACATCCAATCACAGCACAGCCGTGTGAAGAGGCACGACTAGTTTAGGGTTTTGCATAAATCAGAAAAACAAACAGAATGACGCTTTCAGGTGCAATTTTATATCCTCATTACCACTTCAGGCTTCACATCATTATCTCCATGGGGACCTGATAATATACCTGTCATTTCAGACCCAGACTACAAATACTAAAGATGAGTGGATGCACAAGCAGAACTATGACTACTGACTTGAAGGTTTCAACAGTGTTGTGCAGATTAATAAGCATTTAATTTTAACATAACAACCTAAAACAATGTATATAACTCTTTACATTTAAGCAGCTAAGTTTAATGGAAACGTGTCTTAATCGAGTACCACTAGGTTATTGCTGGATACGAGTCACTGACGTTCTTTACCCCTCCCACTGTCCTAATGGGTGTGACCCCGCGAGGAAAGTTGACCATTGAGCAGGGTTGATGGTTTATCCCTTGGGGTCCACATGGCAGGGGTGAGGAGTGAGCACCACCTCACCCCTGCCACGTGGACCTCAAGGGTTAAACCATCAACCCTGCTCAATGGTCAACTTTCCTCGCCGGGTCACCCATAAAGACAGTGAGAGGTTTAATTGTTTTTTGCAGATTTTTATATTTTTAAAGTAAAAATTTTGTACATTTACTGTGGCTTGTTGTACACTTCTAAGTGTACCATTAGGTTAAAAAACAAAACTAGACTCATGGTCACACGTGTGGACTTTTTGCATTCTTTATACATTAGATGTGGTATTATTATTCATGACTCGGACTCGGATTAGGAGCAAAAAAAATGTTTGGAACATCCGTACCTCAAACATTTTTTATAACTCTAAATAACGTTCTAAGATTGTATAGCTATGAATAAATTGTGGTGAAAAAAAAAGAATGAAATTATTTTAATCAAGTGGTTCTCTCGCATTTGTCTAAAAACCTTCTCCAATAACACGGTTCGGACTGAAAGCAACCACTTACCGCCCGGTTGTCGGGCTCGCCAAACCGCTGCACTTTCCAGGGTCCTCCATTGATTACACACTTTAGCAACAGAACACTGGTGTGAGAGGTTCTCCGCTCAATATCAGAGAAGGTCTGTTACCACTTCAACTTTAGGGCTAAATACCAGAGTCCCAAAAAGTAAAACACCATCTGAAGTCACGGATAACAAAAGACGTTTGGACCTAGAGAACTGTGACCGGTGTTTAGCGCTATATCGTTTCCTCTTGCTTCGCGGGTTTCCAGTTTTTGAGAATCTCAGGGAAGATACCTGACGGGAGGGGTCAGTGTTCTGTGCCCATGTTTGCATTCAAAACCTAGCTTGTTCTGTAGATTCTCTAAAGCAGCTTTAATCTTTACCTATAGAGGTGTCAATCTATCATGAGTTTTTTTGTTAGCTGTCATTTGAGTTTTTAAGAAGTGTGGCCTTTTTAAATATTTGTAAGCATTTATTCAAGTGACAATGTGTAGTTTTTATGGTTAATCTCTGAATATCAATCAAAATGTTGTTGAACATGAATGAAATGATGTGCTGTTATTGAAAATATTGGTAGCTTTGTAACATATAACCATAAAAATCAGGTCTAAAATACATGGGAGCGGGTCAAAGTGTCTGGGCGATGCCGTATTAGATGCATTGTTTCCTTTTACGGAAGCCCATGAGGACAAAACACATTTACTGATTTGTAACAAATGGTTACTAAACTTTCAGCATTAATAAACGTTGTTTTACAAATGTTCCTCTTCACTTGTTACCAGTGAGGAAAGGGAGTCTGATGCGCTTGTTATTTTACTGAAGTTTGCACTCCCGGGCCTTTTTGACCCTAATAGGGCATCCGTTGGTAAGGTCTCACTCCAACACAAAAATATGGCCTGCTTGCATCGTTTTAGGTATCTACTGCCTCCTATCGCCAGGAAAAAGTACACACTGTCACTTTAACAGCCGACAGCTAGAGCCAGTGAGTATTGCTTGCCAAAAAACATTGGAGTTTGGGAACTTTGCTGGTTTTGCATCAACCTCCAAAAACAATCTGTCTGAGAATTGAAGGATTTCAGCGGTAAACCCTGAAGATTTGTGCCATTATTTAAAAAGAACCGTCAAAGACATTTTAACTTTTCCAATTAACAGATCATGATTTTAAAAACGTGCAAACAAACATACTTGTTGGTATATTTTGTTACTTGTACCAGCCCCGCAGGAGCTTCTCATTACTGTGGATGAGATTTCTTAACAGGCCGAGTATAATTACTACAACTCATTCCACCTTCATCCTTTTTCTGACCTCCACACATGATTCAGGAGATAAAATCCAACAGCTAACTGTAACTCAGCCTGATTTGGTACAGCCAGCACATTAAAAGGTGACAGATACTTTAACACGCCACATTACAGCATCACGAGATGCTGACTAATCAATAAATGTCTGCACAGAAGCTACCAGAAGGACTGGAAGTGTATAAGCCAACGTGAAAGCAAACTAAATAAAAGCATGTCTCTAATAACGGCTGAGTAAGAGCCGTAATGCCTGCAGCCGGTTAAACGTGAAAAATCATCTGGAAAACGTAATCAACCGTTTGGTGAAAAACGCATGGAGTGTTCATCTCCGCATTAGCCCGGCCTTGTTTCCATCATTTTTTTTTTCTTTAAAGGGACTTTATGGACTTTTGAATTTTTATGCTCGTGATTGCCCCCTCAGGCCAAAAGCGTAACGGCAGCTTCAATAGTAGGCTCGTGCACGAGGCGCACATGCTGTACGTGCACACTCCTTAACGAAAATAACAGCTGAGACAGTCCCGTGTGTGTGTGTGTGTGTGTGTGTGTGTGTCTGTGTGTGTGTGTGTGTGTGTGTGTGTGTGTGTGTGTGTGTGTGTGTGTGTGTGTGTGTGTGTGTGTGTGTGTGTGTGTGTGTGTGTGTGTGTGTGTGTGTGTGTGTGTGTGTGTGGCCCGGAGGACAGAGCACAGGAGAACGCGCAGCTAATTAATTAAATAATTTGGTTCTGTACCTTTCTCTTCAGCACAGCTGACAAAGGTTTAAGATGGGTCAGTCCTCCTGCATGCTCAGATCATTCCCTTCCCTTGCTTGAAAAATTGTTCCAAAATGAAAGTTGAACCCACATCTTTTTATCTGTGAATTCAATGCCGTTCGGCAAGTCTCAAATAAAAATTTGGGCATCTTACTGTAAAAAAAAAATACCATTAATGTAAAAAAGAAACTCTAAATGAACTATGTTCACATCCAGAATCAAACCCAGGTCTTCTGCATGAGAGTCAAACATCTTACAAGGTGAGCTAAAGTGTCAGTGACGTCTTTTGTGTCTGTAACATTTATATCCTTGATGACAGCTGAAACAACGTTCAAAGAATGGTCGGAGCGAAAATGGCTATTTTGTTGCTAATTTGCAGGAAATATCTAGAAGAAAGTTCTACAGAAAGTAGCTAAGGGTCCTCAGAAATGTAGCTAGCTTTGTCACTAGGCGTTAGGAACAGCGACAAAGTGGCACTGCCTCTCTCTCTGCTGCTAAAGCTACGGATAGCAAACGCTACGGGCGATGCCTGAGCGTGAACGCGCATGAAGCAGCCTGCTCGACCCGAGCATCTCTCTTTTTCTGTGATTTTACAGAAAAACAGGCAATCACAGTAAAAATGCCAGGGCTCATTCTACAGGACCAGGGCATTGCAGGAGAATGTATGAAGAAGACATTTATTATTTCTATACATGTTTTGGCTGTCAAACTTCCATAATGTCCCTTTAAGGAAACCAGATAAGCCGGACGTTCCTGAAGTCATCCAGAAGATAAAAGGATCTTTAGAGCTATGACTGCAGAGAAGCCGTTTATCATTTGCAGATCGCAGCACCCGTGTTGTAAAGCATGTGCGCCGTCTAAACTCGGAGGCTAATGGAGTGCAGCAAACTGTATTCAAATCTATCCACAACACATTTACGGGCCTCTCTGGGAAAGATCAGTCTGCCTTGAGAAAAGAAACAACAACAAAAAATCTGAGCCTAAACCTGCTCCTAGAAAACCTCCCGTGCATTTCCGTCTCTATCCTTCTGTTTCCTCGGGTGCTCAAGGGGAAGACTTGTTGGTTTATGTTTTCCTTCTGAGCCTCCATGAGGGGGAGGAGAGCGAGAGCACGCTGAAATGGAAAATAAAGCATTCCCGCTGCAACAAATAAAGAAGAAGAATTGAGTGTGTGCACCTGCCCTGATAAACTCCCAGCATCGTTTCTTCTTTGTAAATATTTCACACGCGCGAGCTTCAGCGGTCTACGTGCTCAGAAAACAGCTTGTTGTTGTTTTTTTCAGTAAAAAGGATTATTCAAATCAATATGACAACGGTCCAAAACAAAAGGCTTTATAAAGAAGAAATTTAAAAGAGCTTAAAGGACAGATAAACACTGGGTCCAGACAGGAACGACTTAACTATGATTAACCAAGTCTTCTGGAAAGCTTGGTGAAGCTCCACTGAACTCAACAGAACCTTTCCAAAAGCATGAACTGAGATAAAGGATCTCAAAAAGCAACATAACTGCATGTAAACAAAGTGTATGCTAGTAAAGTCCTGGATTGGGAATGTGGTCCAGGGATGCAAATCCCTCAGGAAAGGCCCCTGCAGGGTGATAGGCGGCCATAAGGACGCTTGTCCCAGGAGCTACAGGCGGATCGAGATGGATCGGATGGAGAGCACAACTGGAGTTGGTGACAAAACGAAGACTGGAAAGTAAAAAACTAAAGAAAAGGATGGAAAATCTGATATATGGGAAAGTTTGTTATTTTGTAATAAAATGATAAAGATTTTAAAACATTTTATAAATTTTAAAAGATATGATTATTTTTAAAAGACAAAAGCCTGTATTTGTTGTTAGAAGACAAATGTTTTGAGTTTTACCAAATCAACTTTATTATTCATTATGGGCTCGACACACGAGAGGCGACATCGCCTCTCCTCCATTCATTTTCAATGAGACATGCGCGACAAAGCGATGATCGCGGGTCTCCCTCCTAAGCGAAACGCGAAAAACGTGCGTGTGAAATTTTGCGCTTGTGCACGTGTCGTGCACGGACGACCCAGTGACGCGATCCCAGAAAGTTGAAACATTTTCAACTTTTCATCGCTGTCGCTCGGACGAGGACCAATCAACGGAGATTTCATTCACTGACCAATGAGCGGACAGGATGCTCCGCACATCTCCGAGCAAACATGGAGGAGAAGTTGATTATTATTATGTTTTATAAAGTAAAATCAGAAGTAATATTTCACATAACTCTAGCAGCACTTTGTGAAACATCGTATCTACCGCTTTATTAACTCTGAACCGCTTAAATAACCTTAATTCCCTCCAACCTGACACAGCCAAGCAAAACAACGGAAGTTTCGATTTCGCCATGGAACAGAACACGTAGACGGCTTTGCCGCTGGCTGCTGCCGTGGGTCGCCTCCCGTGTGTCAGGTAATAAAAGCGACAAATTTCGCTGATCGCGGTCGTTTGTCGCCTCCCGTGTGTCGAGCCCATTAGAGTGTAATGTGGGTAAGAGCTAGGCTGGCAAGCCGGTGAATATATAGTTCTGTCACAGTCGACAGAGCGCGTGAGCGGAGTCTACGGCTGTCTTTCAAACTGTCTCCAGATGATATTGGACAACGATCAATGAGACATGCTCATCGCTACAGATGTCAGTCAACGGGGCAGTCCCCCATAAACCGCTGAAGAAGACGCAAATACATCCTTTTTCTAAGTAAAAGATTTAGGTACCTCTATCTGCTCTTAACCTAATGAGAGCCCAAATCTAAATAATACAAATAAGATGCCGTTTCAAATACGCCATATTTGTTGTTCCGCTCCGTCGTGTCATTGTAGCCACTAGGGATGAGCGAGTACACCACTATCTGTATCTGTATCTGTTCAACCGTCTAAATGATCTGTATCTGTACTCGGAGTGGGCGTGGCCTAACCCGGAAGTGGGTGTAGTTTAACCGGAAGTGGGCGTAGTTTACATCAATATGTTATTTTGAGTCTGATCAGAAGTTGCTATGTGTATTGTTTATTTGAAAACTATTTACAGAGCAGCCTCAGAGTTGAGATTAAATGTTTTTGATCACAATAGTAAAGGAACTATTACAGAACAAGTTTTTCAATAAAATCAGAACATTAATATTTAAGTGCATGAATTAAGAGAGAGAGAGAAGAAAAGATCTTTTCTATAGCGCCTCTCAAGATAAAAATCACGGGGCGCTTCACAAAAACAAAACATGTAAAATAGAAAAAAGAATTTAGAAAATGATTAAAATATATTTAAAATGAGCAAAAAATAGACAATTGTGATTAAAAATGTAAAGAAAGAGAGAGAGTGAATAGGAAAGAGGGAGTGGATCCTGAGGAAGAGGAGAGAGAGAGAGAGAGAGAGGAAAAAAACCTGACGGGAGCGGAGGCAGTGACTGACGCAGCACGAGTCGTTTTCAGCTCTGTCTTGTCAAATGCACTACGTACGTTACGACAAAAGTAACTTTAAATAACTTTAAAGTAACTTTAAAAAGCGGTGAGCTGAAAAAAACATAGGGAGTTCTGAAGAAACGTGAACAGTGAAGCAAGCACTGAGAGATCCGTTACTGTGTGTGTGTGTGTGTGTGTGTGTGTGTGTGTGTGTGTGTGTGTGTGTGTGTGTGTGTGTGTGTGTGTGTGTGTGTGTGTGTGCGTGCGCGTGGATGGACCGGACGCGGACTGAGCTGTGAGCTCCCGGTTGGAGAGTTCTGTGTGTAGGGAGGGGCGGGCGCTCTATGTGACTGGCCAATCACAGAGCGTGAAGACAATCAGTTACCCAATGAGGATTTTCCTTCAGCACGATTACAGATATTTATGAGTTTTACTCGTTTCACGCTCGTACTCGTCAAAAATGCTTTATCCGGCTCATCTCTAGTAGCCACCGAACCGATAGCGTGCCGTCATTGGCGTAACACAATACTGCTCAGACCAATGGCAGACCTGCGGAGGCTCATATGGAGCGTGGCTGCAGGTCAGTCTAGATATCTAGGCTAGATAAGATCTGTATCAGATTTTTTCTTTTTTTTCTTCTTATTTATCTTATTTTTTCCTATTTTTTCTTTTTTATCTATTTTTTTCTTTTTTTTATATTTTTAATCTTTTTCCCCTTTTTTCTCCTTTTCTGTAAGGATCTGTATCAGACTTTAAAGTGTCATAGTTATTTTTACGTTATTTTAAAAATAGCATAAAGTAACATGGATTGATGTTGGAATTGACAACCAAGAGCTCATAGATTGTCCTTAAACTTACTCCTTAGCCTGCAAGGACACCAGCAACTGTTTACATTTAAAAAGCCTTATTAGTTCAGTTAGATAGCATTCACCACAAACAATGATAATAAAATTCAGAAAATATGTTTCTTTGCTCTTACATTTTTTAGGTGCACTAACTTCAACCCCTTGTTTCACATCTTAATGCATATCAAAGAGGCTAAAGAATAAAATCAAACACTCAGCAGCAGCTTAACTTGCTACTGTGACCTTTCAAAACTATTTCCAGGCAAGAAGAAAGGCTATAAAAGAATCAAAACTGTGAGAAAACAGTAAAAACGCCATCAGGTCCAGCCTCCTGCTGCATGAATGCTTCACAACCACAAGAGAATCAGTGTGTCTACCCTTCAGTAAACTCCGACCTTGCAGCTGCACAATAAAACTAACTAAGAGTATACACCTCTGCCTAGGCTGCACGCTTCAACTGGAACATGAAAACAAGGCATTGTTTTAATGGCAGCTATGGTCTGTAACAGAATGAAATGACTGTTTTCCACCAAAAGTCATTTTCCCCCTCTCCTCTGACACAGAACTAGTCTGCATGAGATATGACTTCAAGGTCTCATGCATTTGTTATAAACTGCTTCTTTCCAGCTCAACAGAAGAATGAAGAATGGACTCTCTCCTTTTAATTAATCAAAGAACTCTATTTTAATAAAGCTAATCAAACAAAGTGTTAGTCAATAACAAGATGTGACCAAACTGTGAAATCAAAATATTAATTACTTTATTATAATCCTATAGAATATAATAAGTAATATGACTTTAAATGTTCCACTAGGACTGATCTCACGTAGCGTTAAGAGACGACACATTGCTTTTACTGATCCAATCAGAATCTGCCAGATCTGACGGAGGCGTGGTTTTGGTGGTGTTTGGTAAATCTGTCATCTTTTCATTCGACCATAAACCAAAACATCCGAAGTATAAAACTATGCCCACGCCATCTTTAATGCCAGTTCAAAGCGTTCTAGAGAAGTTGACGGAGTGGCTAATCCGTAACTTTCCTCTTCAGCCAAAAGAACCAACGACAAGCTGGATAAAATCTGTTGTTGTTCCAACTGCTGCAACGGTTCCTTTCAGAATAAAAGCTGAACCATCACGACCCAGGTTTGGGTCTTGCTAGATGCCAACAAAACCGTCGTGACCCGGAAGTATCTCAAAGACTGGTCTGGTCGCCAACCGCTGCTTTTCCTATCGGCTTTGGTTCCAGAGAAGGTCCAAGCTGGACCTCTACACCTCCTGATCTAGACGGGGACTTCCGCTAAGGGTACATAGACCGACAAATGGCGTTGAATGTGTTTATGAATCTCCTAACCAAAGCTTAGCGCGAAGACATCACCTTCAGTTCCCATCAGAACTAATCGCTTCTTCGGATTTGCTGGATCTGAACAACATTCCACACTACACCATTCTCTGTCTCACTCACCTTAGTTACACCATACATTTAGTGTTTAAGTTAGTCTAGTTTAATATGTTTAGTAATAAATCTTTAAACTTTTAAACTTGACTCTCTCTCTTCTGTTGTCTCTGAGTTAATACGAAGCTGTTATCTAATCCCTGCAATAAAAAGTTCCAATTTTCTGGTTAAACAGTACCCACAGATCCATAAGGTTGATTTCATATTAGAGAAAAAGGCTGATTTCATATTCTGATCTGTATCAGAAGACCAAGAAAAGTATCAACCCATCAGAATCAGGGAACCGTGAATTAAACTAGAACCTGTTGATGTTTAATTGTCTGACCAAACAAGTATTTATGCTAAAATACAGCATATTTATTATATTGCTGAGCTAAAAAAATAAAAAATAACATATGAAATCCAACCAGGTGATTTTGGCCAACGTTCTCACACATCTAACACCGTTCTAGGTCCTTCAGCTGGAGATGCAGATTTTGAATCACTTATGATTTCTACACTAAAATTATGTAAAATTAAAATAAGTAAATGGCTTGTTTTTCTAAAGCGCCTTCTAGGGCTCTACAACCCCCCAAGGCCCTTCACAACACATCCAGTCATTCACCTACACACACATATTCACACACTGGTGGTAAGATACTGAGAGCATGGATGAACTCATCTTCATTTCTAATATTTTTCTCCTCTCTTTTCGTTTATGCAACAGGATTCCGGTTACTGCATGCTCTCGCTGTAATTTGTGACCTTTTTTGTTCAGAAACTCGTTTTTCTTTGGTATAATGTTAATGACATTTAATTATGGTTCAAATGTCTTATATCAGGGGTATTCATTTCCAGTCCTGGAGGGTTGGTATTAGGGATGGGTACCTTTGGCATCTGAATCGATTCGGTACTAATTCCCGGTACCTAGGAATCGATACCGGTACTTAACGGAACCAATTTTAGATACTTTTGAGTGTTTAATATTTTAATTCTCTTTTATAATTAAATATATATTTTTCTCAATAAATAACCATATTTGATAAATATCACGATAAATAACATTCAACTGTTTGTATTTTAACATCGTCCTTGTAGTTTTATAAGCTGATAATTAAACTGAAGCAAACATCTTTACTGTGAACTAAATTTACTGTGTATCTTCATTCCTTTTACCGTCCTTTTTCATTTGATATTTCCTACTGGGGAGTTAGAATTTCCGAGGAGAAAGCGAACGCACCATTAGCTGATAACAATGGTGGCAATGGAGGCTAATTTATCAAGCTAACGTTATCTTAAACAGTTTATTTAGCTGCTGGAGCAGATTAAAACGATGATGCCTCACACTTAGATTGTTGTTGCTGGTTTCATCTTCACCCAATCACCCGTCGCATTTAGTAAAGTGAAGCCAAACTTTAGAGCGCGTTCATGTTCTTCCAGTTGGAAATTTGGAGATCCGAGGAGAAAGCGAACGCACCATTAGCAGAACGGAAGCTAACAAATCAAGCTAACGTTATCTTAAACATTTTATTTACCTACCGGAGCAGATTAAGATGAGGATGTCTCACTTAGATAGTTGTCGCTGGTTTCATCATCACCCAGTTATCCATCACATTTAGTGAAGTGGACCCAAGCTTTAGCGTGCGTTCTTTCTACCATGCTGCTCGGTTTACAACTGGCTCACAGCGACCGACATAACGCTCTTGCGCATGCGCAGCTGTCTAGGCAAGTTCTCGTTATGAAGGACGGGTACCGAAACGAGGCACCGTTTCAAATGGTGTGAATCGGTGCTCAGTCGGCACTATGGAATTCGGTCGGTACCTTAAAAAGTACCAGATTCAGTACCCATCGCTAGCTGGTATATATCGCGTTTTAGTGGTTTTTCCACTCCTACACACTAGATTCAGTGGTTGATTCACCTGTCAGGTGTGTTGAAACCGAGTTTAAGCTACAACGTGCCAGATAATGGCCCTCCAGGCCCAGAATTTAATACCCCTGTCCTATATCATGCACGGTCTGAGTGTGTGTGTGTGTGTGTGTGTGTGTGTGTGTGGGGGGGGGGGGGGCAAATCCTCTTAATTCAAGATTGAAATAATGGCTTAATAAAAATGACATCTCAGTTGTACCATCAGTAATATGTTATCATGTATTGGACCCAGTGTAAAGCAGCACGACAGGTCCTTTAATGTCACAAACTTTAGGATTGTTTTGGTCTGGTTTTCCAGATTCTCTAAACATAGTATCAGAATAGTTTGTCCGTCCATTTGTTTTCATTAGCATGTCAGGGTCCAGGGGGAAGCAGCCCCAGCAGAGAGGCCCAAAACCACCCTCTACCCAACAACCTCCACCACCTGCTTTGGTGGGACCCAAAGACATTCCATGGCCAACATGGAGGTAATTCCTCCAGTTTGCCTTGGGACAATCTGGAGACCTCCTGGCATCCAGAAGACATTCTCAACAAATTCCCAAACCACCTCAGCCATATTGCGAGTCCCCTCTAGATTTTAAAGCTCCTTACCTGATCTTAAAAGCCGAAGGAAACTCGTTTTGGCCATGTGTCATGAGGATGGCGCTCAACCGGAAAAACTATCCCAGTAAACAACATGGCGAAGCAAATGACACATCACATCCCATCATTATCCTTGAGGCTATCTAATCACTAATCACCGTCTAGCAAAGTCTTTCAATTAGTCTTTTAAACTCTATCAAAATCAATATTCACAGAAAATCTTGATTTTCTAATTTAAAACTTCTATTCATTTAACATCAGCATTGCATCACCGCTCTCATACTGGAGGCAGATGCTAGAATTTAGGTAAAAGTATTTCCGTCTCATCCCGGCCCTCTGTGTGAATCCTTTCTCTAAAAGCCCCACATGGGTTCCAGGTTTTGGGGGGAAATGGGATGAAAAGTGAAAGTCTTTCTGTTTTTAGTCCTTCAGCCTGATTAATTAAATTCAGAGAACAGCATGCCCCTTCCATTTTGCCACAGAGGAAACATTTTAATTTTATTTTTGGAGCCCGCGCTCCTACGGCGTTAGGTTTTATTAATATCTCGCACGGTTGGTATCAATCTGCGTCTGCTCAGAACGAGCACGTATTCCTCGTTGGACCTAGCTTACCTGTTTGACTCTTAGACCTTGTTATGGCATCTGATCTCTCAGTGTGTGCAAACACCAACCAGTGCATCATTAATCTTCACTTAACAGGATGCAGCAACAATTATGTAGATATGTTTGATCCACTATATGCGTGTTAAAGCATCTTTATCCTGTGGTGGATATTTAAATTTGACATTCATTTCTCAAAAGGACGTCTCCCAAATTAATTTTGAGGGAAAGCAGATGTGAAGTCGAGCAGTCGTACACTCCCTGTTGGTCTTGTTAACAGCCTCGACCAAAGGGAAGGGAAGTGTGTTTACACGGAGCTTACACCATTAGATCATCAACTTTTCCTTGGCTGATGAATTTCCTGAGTAGAACGGAAAAGTGGTGATTCAAATCCGAAATTTCTCTTCAATGCTTTATCTCGCTCTCAACGTTCTACAAATCTTGCAATGGTAAAAACTTCATGGTTGATTTTGAGCCAATCTGATCGTTGGGTTTGAAAACGAAGGACAAACGCATCAAAGAGAAATCAGAACACATAAAAGAGTGTGTGACCTGAGTCGGCTTTAACCCTCATCTACTCGATTGAAGGGTTTGGACTAGAATGCATGTGCTGTTTCTAGCAATGTCTTGTTATTTTCAGCCAGTTAAAAAAAAAAACAAGACACCCCTCATTGGTACGTCAAACACGCTGGTGGAGGAGAATCAGCAGGTTCTGCAGCAGAGCCTCCCGGGTAGATGGGAGGCAGAGGAAGTCGGCATGCAGCCCCAGCTGCTAGAGGATGTGACACTGGTAGGGGGTGGGGCATTGCCTGAAGTGAGCCCAGTTTGCTGTGAGTCACAACTATTACCAAAAAGCAGGATTCGATGAGCCCATCAGCAAAATGCAAATGATTTAAAAAGATTTTCTATTTAAAGGAATTATGACCTTGTCTTTAATAATTTAATTATCTAGAGTCACTTTGAGTAAAGATGTTTTTAAGGGATTTGCAATGAATCACGTATTGTTAGTAGCTGCACGGTGAAGCAGTTTGTGGCACTGTTGCCTCGAATGAGGACGGTTGTAAAATCCTGGCAGCACCTCCATGAATGCATGGGACTTCTCTGGGTACTCCGATTTCCTCCCACAGACCAAAGACATGGCAATGTGACTCCTGAGTCAGTGTGTGTGTCGTGCCTCCTTTATCTGTTTTGTGACCCGGTGATGGACCAAGAACCCACTTCCCGCACAGTACCTCCATTAAGGCACCAGCTCCACATGACCCAACTCAGGATGAAGTGGGTTCACAAAACGAGTGAATGAGTGAGAAGGTGAATGGTTGAACATAGACTTTTCTCGCAAAAAGTTGGGAAATGTGTGCTTGCTTGATTAATCCTTTGTCATAACGACGCGTCTCGGCAGGAAGACCCCAAACGGTTGGAAAGCCTAATTAGTCTTTACTGTGAGGTAGAACGTTTAAGTAGGGATGTCCCGTTCCAGTATCAAAATCAAAAATAATTTGATATCGGTCAAAAAACAGTGTATCGGATTATATCGGACGGCATCAAAAATCTCCGATAAAAGCAGTCCGTTAAGGTTTAGGTTTTTGCAACCAATGGTTAAAAAATTATTGTCTTTTCTTTTCATACTTACTATTATTGGCCCTTGTTCTCCAATTGAGTAATATCACTTAATGAAACCTTTCATAAATTCCACACTATGAATTAGGTAAAAGTACGTACGATTTGTGCTGATATCGTATCGGATTGATATTGGTATCGGTCCATACTGAAGGCTGCAATATTGGTATCGTATTGGAAGTGAAAAAGTTGTACTGGGACATCCCTACGTTTAAGGATCAACCAGAAACACACATGTACTCATGGATAATGCCTCCAAGTACTACCAGGTGTGTTCCACTCACAGGTGGAACCTGATTGGCTCCTGGCTGATGGCTCTTTGGTGGCTTGGGCATGTTGTTTGTGATAGGCCCAATTCCGATACTCGCACGGCTACCCTTGCACTCTTCAACTGCGCGATCCCGTCCAAGAGTGCAAGTGTGTGGGGTGTCCAGATTCTCAAGTGCGGAAGGTGACCACGCCCCTTTTGCACCCTTGATCTGCACTTCGGTCACAATTCATTGCTGGGGGTTTTGAGAGGAAGGCAGAGGAATGGCTCAAGTGCCCTGTCTGAAAAATATGTATTTTCAAATGAAACAATTCTTTTTAGGCAGATTAGTGATTTTTAAGCATGCTCTGAACGTTTAGACTAAGACTCAATGTGGACAGCAGTGAATGTACAATTTTATCAGATAATTGTTTGTTTGAAATTTTGTTAACAAAGATTTTTTTTAAGTAGCACGAACAGCAACCAGCATCCTGGCATGCGTTGCCAGTTCGGCATGTTTGTGTACTACGCACTCGAACCCTACTGTGAACTTCCTCCAAGTGCACTTCACAGAAAACCGTAGGGCGCACGCAGGGTTAGTATTGGGACTGGGCCACAGATTGTTACAACAAAGAATCTTTAAATTATGTTTGAAGACTCGCTGCCCTTAATGTTCACACTTGACTTAGACGATAGTGGCCAAAATAAAATGCCTACAGGAAGTCTTACCAGAGTCAAGTGAAGAGACTGATTATTATAAAAATATGTAGGCTTGTTCTAATGCTTTATAATATCCGGATGAGCCATGATGCCTTTATTGTTTGAAGCCTTCAAACTATTGTTTTCCTGTTCTTCTTTATTGTTTGAATGCTGTTAACCAACCAACCAGCTCTATACACTTAAAACTAGCAGCATAGTTATCATTTTAACACTAGTCAGAAGGCAGGAACCGCCCCCTCCTCCTTCGCTGCTCTCTCATTGGCTGAGAGTTTGAAATCGTCTTATGCCTAAAAGGAAATGTGCACCCACACATATGGTACATCAATTCAACCTGCTTGGTCCCAGGAGTCTTGTATTAACTTGATATTGTGTTCTGCGTTACCATGGCAACGTGCTTAGCAACAACGTTTAACAACATTTTAGACACAACTGTATCAACATACTTTAATATAGAAATGTTATTCAAAGTTTAAATGAGTCGTGTTATTGTACATAGCTTTATTAATGCAGACTCCTGTCATCTGTTACCATGGCAACACAAAGAACTACAAATCACTTTAACCAAGTCTCATAGGAATGAATATAAAAAGCAGGATATTGAGCCATTAACAGACTCCTGTTTTTGATCTTTTTGAACTGTTTGTACTTAAAACTAGAAACAAGTTCAATTTGATTGACCGTCAGAAGGTGGGAAAGTGCCCCGCTCCCTCCCAGCTCGCTGATTGGTTGAGAGAGGTCAATCATCTTCTGGCTAGATGGAATTACACACCCACGCATGTGAGACATCAAATCGATCGGCTTGGCCTAAGGAATCCATCCATCTACATATAAATCCATACATGCTTCTATCCATTCAACCATCTAACATCCATCCAACAATCCATCCGTTATTTCAGTCATCCAACATTCATCCATCCCATATCAAATCTGAACATATGTTAATCTATCAGTTTCAGATATCAGCAAATATTTCTAAATGCACATTTCAGCCAATTGTAAAAATGTACCTGTTAAACTATTCTCATTCAAATGCCAGCTGTTTAACATTTCAAATTTCAAGTTTTTAATAAATGTTCAAAGATTAAAGTTTTGTGCTGTTTAGCATTTTTTTTATCCATTCTTCACCTATATTCTGAGCTTTATTACACTTGTTGGTGATTTTTGCTTCTAAATCTTTAAATACATTCAGCTCATTTTGACAGTTTAGCTTAGTTTCAGCTTCACTTCAGCTATTCAGCAGCTTCAGCAATCCGTTTCTGAATTCGGCTTATGCTACTATTTCACAGTTCAACTAAATATAAAAATTAAACTGTTAAACTTGTCCTACTGAAATAACAGGTGTTTAGACATTTTTGCTGTCCAGGTTTTAAATAATGTTCAGATTTCAGTTTTCTGCTGTTTAGGATTGTTTTCTCTGTTCTTCACTTTTTGTGCATTATTTACATTTTGGTGCCTTTTGCTTCTAAATCTTTCAAAACATTCAGCTCATTTTAACAGTTTAGCTTAGTTTCAGCTTCAGCAATTAGTTTCTGAATTCAGCATGTGATGCTAATTTCACAGTTCAGCTAAATGTAAAAGTATAACTGTTAAACTAGTCCTACTGAAATAACAGGTGTTTAGACATTTTAGCTGTCCTTAAACAGTGTTCACAGATTTGAGTTTTCTGCTATTTAGGATTAGTTTTCTTGATTCTTCACTTACTTGGTGTGCTTGTTTTGCTTCTTGGTGCTTTTTGCTTTCACATCTTTCACTACGTTCAGCTCATTTGACAGTTTAGCTTAGTTTCAGCTTACTTCAGCTATTCAACAACTTCAGCAATCAGTTACCAAATTTAGCATAAACTGCTAATTTCACAGTTCAGCTAAATGTAAAGATTAAACTGTTAAACTTGACAAACTGAAATAACAGGTGTTTAGACATTTAAGCTGTCCAGATTTTTATTCATTGTTCACAGATTTAAGTTTTTTTGGTATTTAGCATTATTTTTCTCTATTTTTCACTTACTTTTTGTGCTTTATTTGCTTGTTGGTGCTTTTTGCGTCTACATCTTTCAAGACATTGTGCTCATTTTGACAGTTTTGCTTAATTTCAGCTTCAGTTCAGCTGCTCAGCAGCTTCAGCTTACAGTTTCAGCTATCCAGCATTCAAACAGCATTTGTGCAATAAATGCAATTTTTCTAGTTTCGCATTTATTTAGGTCTATTCTGCTTTTCAAATTTTCATTTTATTTGACTCAAGTGCCACCACTCAAATAATTATTAATAATTTCTGGACTGAAAGATGAATTTAAAAAGGAACCGTGAGATCCATCCAGGTTCCTGCAGACGTGTTTGTTCAAGGAAAATCCAATTAATAAGAAATGAGGGAAAATCATTCAAAACCTAAATTATGAGACCTGAATATTTGTCTTCTTTACACAACAAAAAACTAATTAAAAGGCAAAAGATAAGACAAATACTTGTTCTCTAGGGTCTCAAATTAAAAGAAATGAAAGCAGTTTCCAAAAGATCCTTGAGATAGTTACATCAGGTTACCCTCAGCCTTGTAGACGGATAGAGAGAGAACGTGTCGGAGACAGTAGCCTTCACAGGATTGCATATTTCTGCTTCTTTTGTAAACATTTTAATCTAATCTAATCTCTCATCTTTATGAACTGACGGGTTTTTTTCCAGGGGAGAAAAAACGCTGTACTTTTACATCAGTAACGTGTAGTTTGTAAAAGTCCCTGTCTATTTAAAGCACTTAAAGCCTGCTGTGCACCAACACTGAGCTGAGAGCAAACACTCGGGATGTGACTGACACACACACACACACACACACACACTTCATAACTATTAAAGTAATAAATTGTTATTTACGTTTGTTCGCTGGTTGCAAATGAAAGGTCTAACAAATGAAGCTGAACGGGTTTAATTTGGTCTTCTGTTTAAGTGGCAGCTGGTGATGAAGGAAAACCGTTACTGAACAACCGACAATCTACCTCCAGAGATCATGTTTACTGAACTCCTTCCACCTTTTTGGGCTCCTAAATGTATGTTTTCAGGAACTTCTGTGGATCTTTTAACCAAAGTAAAACATCTCTCTCTACACGCCGCCCAGCTTCTCCTGGGGAAGGTTTTCCCAGGCCGGAGGGGAGGTAAAGTCCATCCCTTGAGTTTAGGGTTGACCCCTGATGCTCCTCCCAGTGGGACATGCCTGGAAAACCTACAGCGGAAGCTTCTCGCCTTCTCCAAGTCTGAAACTGGTCTCTGTGAAGGGAGATTGTTTCAGTCACTCTCATCCAGGATCTTCTTCTTTCAGTCATGAACCAAATCTCATAAAAAGCACTGATGACAGTTGGAACGTGAGCAGACCCCTTAACAGGGATTTGTCTTCTGGTTCAACTTTCTCTTGACCACTACAGACCAGAGCAAGTCCAACTGGAACCCAACCATCTATGGGTCCTTCTATTGGTTCAGCTACATGGGTTACGTGGCTCATTCACTGAGAAACTGTAAAACTTTCTTTTTAGATTAAAAATGGTCACTCTGAGTTGCACATGGATGCTGAACATGAACATTTAACCCCCGTTGTTGGCCTTAGCCACAGAAAAGAAACAGACATGATCGACGTGAACACAAGCTAGCCCACCTTGGCTCGGGACATCCCACAGGAAGGAGTCTTGGCTAGTAGGAGGTAACATTTCATCAGTGTTGCTTTTATCACCCAAGAAAATTTGTTTTACAGTAATCTGAGTTTGCTATGAAGGCTGCAAAAGAGTCACGTTGCTGTTAATCAATCCAAAGCCAAACTGATTAATGACCACTGGGGTGGTGCAGTATTAGGGTCAACATTAAGATCATTGCACACCCAATGGTGGCTACGTCTCTGTAGCTGGAAGCGGCATTTACCTGGGTCCTCAACTCGGTTAACGTAAGACTTGAGTTTCATTAAGAGTGACTTGTTTACTGATTCGGACCCAGTCAGAAATCTGTCTCACACCGACGTGTTCTGTTGGAGTGAGCAGGAGCTCAAGCGTCTGACCTCACCGACAGCAACCACATCAGTGACGAAGACGAAACAACCTTTAAACGAGGCCAGCTGAGGATCAGAAGTTAACCCTTTACAGTTTTGTGACAGCGTGTGGATCGGGTGTCGGGAGTCAGAAAGGACTGGTGGAATAAAAGAAGAAAATCAGCGGCACCGCAGCATGATGCTGCTGGATACATATCTAGCATCTGTGCCTGCGCTTACCGAACCCAGGGATGTGTGTGGGCTCGGCTCCAGTCAACGAGATTACCAAGTGATCCGATAAACTTTGGACGACGGTCACAGACGCAGATGAAAAGCATAGCCCCATGTGCTGCCTCCTAAAACCCCGCTGCACACAGAGTAAAGGAGGAGGGGATGAGCAGCACAGGTCAGAGCACATCAATGTGAAGACCAGTGAACATCCTCGGAGAAAGGAGGGAATCAGGGAAGAAAACACACACAGACTCAAAAATCAGGTTAGAAAAGCTGGCGTTACACAGACATCCATCGTTTCAGTCTCACCATGCCGTCTTTGTGCATGAACACACTCAGCTGCTTTGTAATATTTACAGTTCATTCCAGTCCAGTTGAGTTCTAGTTTTCTTCCAAGTATAATCCTGTCTAGTTTCTACAGAAGAGTGTTTAGGTTGTTAAAACCAGATCAAACTGACTCTCACAAACACGGAGTTCTTAGAAACAGCTAGAAACGTTCCACAGAGACCGACTGTTACTGCGATCTGTGTATTTGGTATTAATGTGACTCCATTCACCCAAAAGGAGCAGCAGAGGAGAGAGGTTTGCGCCGACAGAGGAGGAAAAAACGCTTTTTGACACAACACCGGTATCATTCAGTCGTCTCTTTGGTGTTTAAAATCTTCACTGTATGTTTCACTATTGCTTCAGTCGCGACAAGGTCTCCATAAACGGTCCAGGTGCTCCCCAACTCACTTTACTTTGTGTAATTACTAGGGATGCAGCGATACCACTTTTATTCCAAACCGATACGATACCGATACTTGGATCTGCGTACTCGCCGATACCGATACCATAAAAATAATGTGCAACGATTTGGAATACAGATTTTATTTTATTCTCTGCTTTCAACAGGAAAAGACTGTGAGGTAGATAAAAAGTAAAATACATGAATGGAAATCATCACAAAACTAAAATATTAGGTGAACAGAAATGACAAGTTACAGTGAAGCCATTTTCAAGCAACTGCATTGGTATTGGTTCCTGGTATCGGTTGACTTTTACCGATACAGATACTGGTATCGATATCGGTATCAGTGCCGGTATCGATACCAGTATCGTATTGATGCATCCCTAGTTATTACCTTTAACTATAGTATTATCTCCCATACTAGGAGAAGTATTACTACCTTTTCTAATCGTGTAAATGTACTACTTTCAATGCACAATAGTTTTCCTGGTTTTCTGTCTTTTTAACAGTTTTTCTACTGATTCATAAAATTTGTTATCAAAACTTTCGGCTCATTCCGGACTTACCAGCCATGACTTTCAGTATTGATTCCTTTAATAGTTTTTAAGATATACATTGTTTCTGCTATTCTTAGCTCTTTTGCTTCCTCATTTGCTTACTGAGCCCCCCTGCCCTATATAAGCCTGGCAGGGCACCAGGCCTTGCTTGGTGCCCTGCCAGGCCAAGACTCCACCCACCTCCCCGCAGTCACGGACGACGCACAGTAGCAAAACGAGCTGCCCGCCCCTCCTCCACTGAGGATTGTGAAGGAATTGATGAAAATTCTACCAATTCTTCAATCCTGTCAGGAAAATAAAGGCAAGTTTGTTCAGCCAAAATCCCTCAAACTGATATTTTTGCAGTTCTTCCAAGTATATTTGCACTCATGGTAAATAGTTGCTATAATAAAAACCACATTGGGCTAAACAGTTAGCTGAATGTGAGTTATCTGTAGCTAATAGGGATGTGTATTGGTGAAATTCTAGCGATATGATATGTATCACAATATATTGTGATACGTTCAGTCAGGCGATATTTGCAATTTTTTCAGACTGAATTTGTTGTAGGAAAATGCAATAAACAGTCCAAACTGATACATAACATGTTTACCATGAGGGATCTTAAGGGATTTACATTCCAATGGCGGAAACGAAACCCATTGCACATTGCTGCCAATTAGCAGTCGGCATTTGAATTGCACCAAAAGAAAAAAAAAAGAAAAATACACAAACGTTTGCATGTAAATTCTTCCAGATATTCGATACACGACTTTTGAATATCGATATAATATTGCAGGGAAAAATCCTAATCTACTGCCATATTGATATTTTTTACATCCCTAGTAGCTAAGCAGATGAAGAGCACCTGTCAAAACCAGTTTTTAGGAAACTGACTCATCCTCATGTTGTGCAAATGGAACTCAGTCATAACTAAAAATAATGTACAGAAGTCTGTGTTTGACCTCTAGGGTGCAAGATATACCAATGTGGTCTTTGTTCCCAAGTTGTAAAAGGTCCAAATATGCACTGATTCCTCTAAGCTGTAGACATCATTTTCGATGACGGGCCTTTGTTTTGTAATATTTGGTACAAGGCTACCACCAGATGTACAACACTATGAAAGTACTACCAAGTACCACCTGTTGATGGAACAAGGACAATACTTTCAAGGGTACCGCCCCAGTGTCAAGCCTTTGTACCCTTAAATATCATTGGATCCTTTAGTCTGAATGCTTCTTCAAATCAAAACCTACAACTCCTCCTCCTAAGTAAACACTAGGATTCTCCTCCACGTTACACTTGCAAACTTTGGCCCAGACATTGGGACTAGAACACACCACAAGTAAGAACATCTTAGCACATACAGTATGTGCCAGGCATGCCATGATTGATTCCTATCAAATCACGAATGCTCCAAGCTCCGTTAATGAGGACCTTTCATTTATTAGTGTGAAAGTGGAGGAGAGAGATCTCGTTACGACAAAGACACTGATGAGTTTCCGAGAGGCTTGTGACACCACGCGGCTTCATTATTTAATATCACCAGACATGAGGAAGAAAAGTGCACTGACTCACCAAGTCCATCACTCGGATCAAGCTCTGCATTCCGTCAGACTCTACTTCCAACTCGTATGATGTTTTTTGGCAGTTTTCCTGACTTGTCAGTCACACGGACAAACAACAGCTAGTTATCCAGTCTGTTCGTTTCTGCCACAAAGTTGTCACTCTACCATGGAGAAGCCAAGACGTCCGTCTCAGTTCCGAAGCCTAAAATTGGCATTTAAGGAGCCTCACTTTTTGGCACTTCCACATCGCCACTTAAAATGGTGACTGACACTAATTCTGAGCACAATGACAAACCAATGCCAGAGAAAGCAAAATTCAAACTGATGGTCTTCGCAATGTGGCAATTTCTAAAGGAGGCTCAAGCAAAAGAAGTACATGGCTGACATTTGACAAGGCGAGCCGTACGTTCCCCGGGGGGCACCGAAATGCCACCACACTGCTACAAAAGAAGAGATCCCCGAACTGACTGATTTTCCCATTAAACAGTGGTGACAAGAGGAGCACCATCAGAAGCGTAAGTACACTCAAACTACGAACGAGTTAATAGGCCTGCCGGTAATTCACTTTTCCTTTGCGGTCTCTACAAACACCATTCGTCAATGTCACATACAGTTTGTGTCGCCCGTGTTGCATCATAAATCTAATTCCAATCATTTCCATGACTGAAATATGATGTAATTAAAAGAATATGGCTGTGCCTTAGGGCTTTGTTTCCTCAGCCCCCCCAAAAAATACAGCTTCAATTTACCCCACTACTCTATGGGCGAGTCTGGTATGAGCCGATTTAATGCAAATTATTTGAAAAGATCGAATCTTTGCATCCCGTTGGCCCGCTAACGTAGACGGGCTGGATGACTTCACAATAAAAAGCATGAGGGTTAAATGAGTTAAAACCAAGCCCATTACGTGCACACCCAGGGGCTAGTTTCCTCTAGCAGGATGCCAATAAGCTGTAGTTTATAACACAGCTGCTGTAAACAGAGCTTTAATAGATATAAGGCCTGTGATCACACAAGGAAGTGATTAATAGTGATTGTGAACTGGAGCAGCGTTTAAGAAGGCGAGTGGAAACCATTGATTTTAGAACCAAAAGAAAAAAGAATCCCACTAAATTCAGTGGGAGGAAACCCTGAGGGGCTCTTTTAAAGAGCGCATCAGTGATTTATTGATCTAAAATCATTATTGTTATAATTCATTTGAAAGATCCCACAGCTGAAAGGTGGCTGCTGGCAAACTAAACCGGCTTGATTCTGGAAAATTGGTTCAAAGTTTAAAAAACAACATTTTGCGATCATTCAAGTAATTAGTATGTGGTGAACGGAACAACAGGCACGTTTCACATAGGAATTCACATGGTTTAATACCAAGATTAGTTTCACATGTACCCAAGAGGCGTTTTTCGTGTGGAGGAAAATCTGTTGCTTTTGCATTAATTTACATTTAGTTAACATTTATTAATAGAAGTATTCAAATAAGACATTTCACATGTGTATAAGATAATTCACATGTGGAATAACCAGTAATTTCAAAGTTTTTATATACATTTCTACATGTTCCGGATGTGATCCAATCAGTTTCACGTGGGAATCTATTATAGTTTTCACATACAAAAAAAGTACATGTGCAAAGCTGCATTTTCTGGCGAGGAAACTTGTAATCCTATGCATTTCACATGTGAAACAATTTTTTCTGATATTTTTCTTAGTTTAGCAAAACACCTTATAAATTTCAAAACCCAATTTTCATGTGCAAAACATGTAATTACATGTGTTTCACTAGCAATTTCATGGGTTCCTTGTGCTCAAGTAGGTTTCACATGCTATTAACAAGAATATAAGTTTTAAAATATGAATGTGTAAAATATTTTCCCATGTGCTAATTAGTTTCACATGTACAAAAATAAATACATGGATTTCAAATGCCATATCATAGGTTTCACATGTGATCTTGTTGGTTTCACATGTCATTACCAAGAGAATGTTGCACATTCGCTTCCATGTGAAAACGTGTTTCACATGTGATGCCACAAAATGTTCCAAAACCACAAGAAATACATGTTCTACGTGTTATTCCATACGTTTTACACATTTCACAAAATTTAAAACGTTTCCAAATGGATTTCACATTATCGTAAAGATTTAAAAGCATGTGATTTTTCACATGGGAAAAGTTTCACATGTAGAGCGACTTGCAACCCTGTGGGTTTCACATGTCACTGCTGTGAAAAAGCAACTAGACAGCGTGGACTATGATTTCACATGTGACAATTCTCAATTTCAGGTTATCTGAGTTTCCCGTGGCGTCTCATTAGGACCTACTAACTCTTCTTTACGGTAAATGGTCTGTATTTGATATAGCGCCTACTAGAGTCCTGGAACCCCCCAAGGCGCTTTACAACACAATCAGTCATTCACCCATTCACACACTGGTGGGGATGAGCTACGGTGTAGCCACAGCTGCCCTGGGGCGCACTGACGGAGACGAGGCTGCTGAGCACTGGCGCCACCGGTCCCTCCGACCACCACCAGCAGGCAACGTGGGTTAAGTGTCTTGCCCAAGGACACAACGACAGCGACAGACTGAGCGGGGCTCGAACCTGCAACCTTCCGATTACGGGGCGAGCTCTTAGCTCCTGTGGCACCGTCGCCCCACTTTAGGTACTTAGGGTGAACAGATACTTCCTGCGAGTCGAGATGATTGAAACTCAGAGACTAAATGGAACAAAACAACTCGTCCCTAATTTGAAGGACGTCTGGGCAAACGCCAGCCAGTGGAGCGAGATCCGGCCGAGCCAGCGGTATTAAAACTCCAGGCTGTGTTCTGGAAGTTGAAAGCCAGTTACTTAAAGGAAGAGATGGGCTCAGCTCCTTTGGTATTACGGGAAGGACTCCAGACCGTGAGAAGTATTGATGTACCAACATCAAGGAGGGCTGTAATTCCAAAAAGAGGATCAGACCTGTAGGAGGGAGATCCGTGGCGTTCGGCTTTGAAAGCATCCGTCAAAGAAGGAAATCTCTGGAAAAGGGGTTCTTTTTTCTTTTTGGGGAGAGAGCTGTTCCCAGCCGCTCTCAGGCTGAGTGTGAATTGCTGCCATGACCCCTCAGCTGGCTAAAGGTCGGATCCTCCAATCTGTGTTTCTGTGGTGACCTGGAGGACAGCATCCCAGAGAGAGAGGGGGGGGGGGGGCACTCATCCCTGTTAGGAGGATTAACAGCTGGAAATCACTTAAACTGATATTAGCTGCACAGAGCACCAACACGCACAGCCTACTTAGAGATAAAGCAGAGAGAATAACCACACACGCGCGCGCGCACACACACACACACACACACACACTGATCAGCTGATTTCATTCATGACTAAAGGACTCTGATGTTTAAGGAGCTGCTGGAAATGTGGATGAAACGTAAAAAAAAGTCCACCTGGAAAAGCGAAGGTCAAACAGCAGCAGAAAACGGACCGAACCGTGAACGGAGTTTCACTCCCGAACCGAGCACGCGCACACACCAGAACCAAGCGCGACCATGCCCCTACCTGCGCCGGCTCCCGGAGGCTGCTCCTCTCTGTAAAACTTGTCCCGGGCTCGAACCGAGCTCCGCTCTGATCCGTCTCCTCCGCGTCTCTCGCGCCGCACGCCGAGCTCGTGCTGCCGGTAGAGGAGAGAGAGAGGGGGGTGTCCAATCAGCGTTCAGCTGACGGGAATGGAGCACTGCAGCCAATAGGGGACAGGGAGGGAGCGCACCGCTGCAGCTCGGCGCACCGGGAGTGAGATCCGGTGGTGGGTTCAGAGGAGCGGGCAGAACTCTCCCGGTGGTCTAAGCTGGGTTATCGTGGAGGTGGCCATCTAATTAAACTCACACTAGAAGATCTTCTTGAACTTTTATAAAACATTTATAAGTTTTTTTATTTTATTTTAGCAAAAATAATTTACCAACCATAACTGTCATTTTTTGTCACGCACGTTGTGTCCCACGAGGACGTGAGATGTAGAAAACAATGATTGTGTCAGGCAGGATGTGGTAAACAAACATGAAAATCTGCCCAAAACGCAGCAGACACAAAAGCCCTTAAAGCAGCAAAGATGTGTTTAAAAACGCGAGGCAGCATCAAAACTTTGGAACATTTCACAGCCTGGGCACGAACACTGTGT
Organism: Nothobranchius furzeri; assembly: GCF_043380555.1. Taxonomy (NCBI): domain Eukaryota; kingdom Metazoa; phylum Chordata; class Actinopteri; order Cyprinodontiformes; family Nothobranchiidae; genus Nothobranchius; species Nothobranchius furzeri. The sequence goes on from NC_091754.1 coordinate 57,862,952, forward strand.
TCCTGGGAACTTGTTCACTGTGTGGGCAGGCTAGCGCCCTACAGGGGCACTGCTTGTTTCGATTTTGGTTCTTGTCTTTCTGGGTTTCTGGTTCTTTGCTTTGGTTGTTCAAGAAGCAGAAAGCACAATAAAGAAGTCAGCCGTAGCAGCAAGGACGTAATTTTCACTTTAGAAGTGGGGGGACACGGGGGTGGGTGGGGTGGGGTCGGGGGGGGGGGTATCTTTACAGCATGTTCTAATGGGAAACAGGCTTCAACACAAACGTTTTTTTTTTCCGCTTGGTCCTAGAGCTCAACCAGCGTCAATTTAATACAGCGCAATATTGTTTTTGGATGGTAAAAAGTGCAGGGGTCAAAACATGACTTTGGAAAATGTGGGGGGGACATGTCCCCCCCCCCCCCCCCCCCCCCCCCAAAAAATTACGTCCATGCGTAGCAGGATCACTGCACAAGAGAAAACCATGTAATGGACTGGGACAACACAAGGATCATAAACACCGAACAACAGAAATACAAAAGATGGATAAAAGAAGCAATCGAGATAAGGAGACGTGGATGTGGGACCATGTACAGAGACGATGGAGTTTACACGTCGGACCGCGCATGGGACTGCATCATCGGAGTGGGGAGAGTGGATAAATGGAGGAGGAAGTGACGCCACCATCGGCGTCAGCTCTGAGGAAGTTGGCAGACAAACCCGTCAGCAAGGTTAAGAGAAACCTTTCCTGTGTTTTAAAAAAGAACCAAAAATGTAATTAGAAGCCAAACACAGAAAGAACGTACCAAAGTTATTTGCTGTTATGTTTATATCGGTCACATACTGCACATGACATTTATTTTGAAAGTTTTCGGACGTTCTACACTGATTGTGTGTTTGACTTCCTGTCTGGCTCGATCTAAACTGCGGAGTTTGACGTGTTTTGCAAGCGTAGCATCAAAACTGGACTCGAAGCTTAATGATGGCGTCCCCTCACTTTTGAGGGCGCGTCCGAAACTTCACTCTTCGCTGCTGGTGGAAAGGAGCTAATTCCACTATAACGGCGGATAGTTGCCGCGTCATACGTTTCGCGGCCCTTTCGCGATGCTTTAACGTGCAGTGGAAAGAGGAGGCAAGACTGGAAAAACACTAGAAATCAGAGCAAACCAAATGCAAAGCACTTGACTCATATGTGAATTTCACATGTGCAAATATGGCAAACCAACATCTATAACTTCCACACCAAGAAAAGCAGAAGAACCAAAAGAAAATGAGTTTTTCGTTCATTTGGATCTGAGAGAGTTTTAAAAGAAAACAATTGATATAAAGGCTAAATTAGCAAAAGGTACACATGTTTACCTTCTTACACAGTTACACAACTTAGCTGTTATCTGTTCAGTTTAGTGAAGGCTTCACTTGGAAATGGGGACAGTGGTTGACCTACAGGTCAAAGGCTGAATGTGTGTGGGTGTGAGAGGTTTTCTGCTGCGGTTAGACCCATCAAATAGTTGGTCAAGATTTTTCCTCAGAAAACAAAATGCAACACTGAGGTGGTACAACAGCCACACATGTATTATGATGTTTTTGGTGATCAGATAAGAAAAATGAAGGTTAACATAACATTTAAATGCCTTGAAGACTACGGCCGTGTCCAGATTCAGGGGCAGGATCCTTCTGAGGACGCATCCATTCCTGGTCTATGTAGGTCGGGTCCTTCCTTGACTGCTAAGACCAAAAGTGAGCAGCTGTGCATCTGGACGATCAAGCCTTCATATTTGTTCCCACACTTACCTCAAAAATCTCCAATTCCACCATCAACGAATCTCAACGTTTGCTAATAAGGACAGACCCATCCTAGATATCCGAGGAAAACAAGGAAGTAATCGAGGACAGATTTTGACTATCCTTGAAGTTTGCTCATATTCAGGCTGCAGATGTGGCCTTGGAAGGATGCATCTCCTGGATGTGGATGCACTTATTGTCTCTGAACGTCTTGGTCTGGTGGTGCCTACAGGAGAAGATGCACCCATGAAGCTGTTGAGCGGTTATCATCAGATCATGTCCGATGTGTGTGAAGGACATCTTTTTAATTCCAACCAACAGAGCAAAAAAACCCATTGTTTACAGATGTATGTGTGTAATTTTAGTAGCAGCTAGCCTGAAGCTGCTGGCAGGAACCAACGAGGAGGTCAGCTAGGGTCACTTCTTCCTCTCTCCACTCCCCCACAGAGAACTTCAAGTCTTCTGCTGAAGAGCCTAAAAAGTCTAACAAACCATGAAACAATTCAGAGACGCGTTTGGATTATTTCATCAGATTTTTTGACTTCGATGAGTTTCCACGCAGGTGTCAGAGCTGGTGTTGAAAGGGCTGATTAAACTGACGTCCATCAGCACACGAGGAACGGGGGCTAATCCGGGATCTGCACTCAGATGTTGTGAAGTCATCACTTTCAGGACACCCTTTGGCTGCTGTAATTAACGCACCCATTCATGCTGGGACTGAGCTGTACGGAGAGACAAAAACATTTTACCCTTTAAGCGCCAAAGTCGCAGAATTGCGACATGCAGCAATGTTGGATTTAATAAGCCACAGCAGCAGAAATGAGCCCTCATGCAGTTGATGCGTTACACTGCGGGGTGGCAGACACCTGTAACTTCAATCCAAGCAGCATTTGTGGGCGTGTTACTATTGAAACTTTTCGAGTATTTAGAACTTGAACCCCGCCCACCAGTCGCAGAGCCGCAGGGCTTCTCAGAGCAGTCAGATGAGTGAGAGCGAGCGAGTGGTAAAGGAAAAAACACAATGCCGAGAGGAATGTTCAGTGCTGACGAAGCTCTTCGTCTAGTACTGGCAGACTCGGATTCGGAGGAAGAATATTTCCTGTCGGAGGATGATCTGCCGTCTTCTAGCGAGACAGAAAGCGTGGCTTCAGCGCGCAGCAACAGAGCGTCAGTCAGCAACGATACGGTTACACAAGCAGCCCATCCAGCCCTTATCTTGTCAGATGTTCCGCGTCGGGCAAAGAGACGTGGTGGGGGGCTCGAACTGGGTCTGATCCTTCGATCCACCATGCCAGGGGGGAGGGGGGATGTGGATGTGCATATATATATATATATATATATATATATATATATAACAATTATAAACAAAATAAACCAAAGAAGGATGAGTGAAATGTGTTCATGACACTGAAGCACCAAAAACATTGTTCTTGATTGATATGCAGTAAACATAACAAAATACCAATAAAGTAATAAATATTATATATATACATACATTGTTATATATGTCTACATAGGAATATGTAAATATGTATCATAAACAATAACATCACTAAGAAAATAAGCCAAAAACATTTTAAAAAAATCTGCAAATGTGATGCAATCCAATATGGCTGCTACCTGATGACATCATAATATGCAAATTATGTAAGTGAATTTGTTCCTATCACAAAATTTGGCTCGTACTGAAGATTTTTCTAATTTACAATATTCCTCTCTAAATCTCTCTCTAAATTTAAACCTTATTAAATAGCGATATAAAAAATTCATATTTTACTGAAAAAACCATGGCGCCTAAAGGGTTAATGGAACAGTCTGCTGCAGGTCTGTTACTGAGTATATCTATAACTGGAGACCTGAGCAGAACCAAGTTATCAAGGCGGACCAATCAGAATGGGCCACTTCTGTTAGACAAAGATCAAAGAGAAAATGATGAAAGCTAGAAGACTAAATCTGCTCAAATCCTTATGGTTTTACAAAACATTGAAATATTTCTGGGTGGATGATCGTTTTGATTTCCACAACAGGAAGTAATCACACTACATCTGGTATTTCTTTGTATGAGCTCTACAAGATTAGTACTTTCTTCAAAAGTTCGCCTTAATGAGTCTTCTGCACTCTAGTGGACTTTCCGACATTAATATCCTTTATTATTATTCTTCCACGGACGTTAATGTGGCTCGAATGGCAGCGTGCACCCCCACAAATTATACATCAAAATGAGCGGCTCGGCTGTTGGACGTGTACTATTACATTTCTAAGCGATCTGATTTACCATGACAAAATTATTAGCAAAAAACCTAAAAGAATTTCTCATTTTTGGGCAGATTGAACTATCCTTTCAAACTTCGACCATGTGGCGTTTTTTACATTTGCATAAAAACTGCCTTGTGCCAGGTGGCAGTTCCCGTTTTCTCATTTCTTCAGCAATTTTCTAGTTATTGTTGTTATTATCATCAACGTGATAGAGAGCGATTTTCTAATTGCGCTTGAGATGGATGGTGTTCCCAGCATGGCCACTAGATGTCACCTTTATCTCACACTCTTCCTTTAAAGTAGTTGTTTCCAAGTTTTTCCAAACAGTGGAAAATACGAACAACTCTGAAATCTGCTTGTTAGATTAAATAAATGTGACTGAAATGCTGAAACAAGCCACGGCATGATCAGAACACAAACAATTTCAGATTTTTTAGTTTTATTTGATTGCTCGAGATCTTTTAGTGTTTTGCAACCCTCAGTAGGGTACCAACCTTGACTTTAGTGTACACTGTTTAAAAGTACTGGATAGCATAGTTGGTCTATTCCTATCTGACATTCAGTCATCAAACCAAAACAAAATAATAAATCAATAAAAACCCTATATGGTAAGTGGTAAATGGCCTGTATTTGATATAGCGCCTTCTAGAGTCATGGAACCCCCCAAGGCGCTTTACAGCACAACCAGTCATTCATCCATTCACACACACATTCACACACTGGTGGGGATGAGCTACAATGTAGCCACAGCTGCCCTGGGGTGCACTGACAGAGGCGAGGCTGCCGAGCACTGGCGCCACCGGTCCCTCCGACCACCACCAGCAGGCAACGTGGGTTAAATGTCTTGCCCAAGGAGCGAGCACTTAACTCCTGTGCCACCGTCGCCCATATATATGTTATGTCCAATTTTGTTGGAGACCTTCCATTGAGCTGTGGACAAATGAAACATCTAAGTTTACACCAATAAAAAACGTAAAAGTGTGAATTTTAGAAAAGGATGTTCTATTGCACGGGATTGACCAGAACTGCAAAAATACGTGTTAATTTTGTTTATAGTTTTGTGTAGGGATGGACATCAATATCGGTATCGGCCGATGTTAGTCATTGTTTAACATATCGGTATCGGCTCGATAAATTAACCCGGGCCAATATTAACTCATTCACTGCCAGTGACGACTAAAGTCGTCATTTTAGATCCAACCGTTCACTGCCAATTTTGCATTTTTTTACTGTTTGAGCATCGGAACGAGCCCCCGCGCTGAGAGAACAAACATCTCAGCCCTGAAGCCGATCTTCATCCGCATACGTCACAGATCAGATGATCAGGAAGCAACACATCCATGTGTTAGGAGATCGTTTTGGGCCGTTCCGGTAAAAAAAAGTGAGGCGCGAACCGGAAAAGCGTCTGCCAATCACAATTCGACAACGGATTATGAAAGAACGGATAACGCTCGAAACACGCGGACTCTTCCTGATGTAAGAGGTGAGTCTTCTCTTTGTTTTGGTTGTTTTGGCGTCGACATCATGCTAGCACGCAACGTTCTGTGACTCTTTAAAAAAATGTAAAAACTGTGAGAAACGCTGGCAGCGAATGAGTTAACAACCGATATTTTTTCCATCTTGACTCCATTTGTTTGCCTGTTTTGTCGAGGGGGGGGGGGGGTTATTTAGTGGCTGTTCATGTGAGCAGTGAATGAAATCTTCTCAGAACCATGAATGTATGTGTGTGTGTGTGTGCGTGTGTGTGTGTGTGTGTGTGTGTGTGTGTGTGTGTGCATACTAACATAAATTCATTCATTCTATACAAAATCTGCTGATTTTAGAAGCATTAATGTCAGTATATCGGTATCTGCAAATATTGGTCATCGGCCATAACAGTGATCTTATTATCGGATATCGGTATCAGCCCATAAATTTCATATTGGTGCATCTTTAGTTTGGTGTTTATTTTTCAAATCAACAAGACCAATCAAAACAGAGAGAAAGCGCCCTAGCACCAAACAAATTCATTAAAGACGCCGTTTGAACACCTTAGTGTGGATGTAGGATTTAGGGACCATTTGCTTCGTCTGGAGTAAGATAAATGTCACTCCTGCTTTGGTGAATACAGTAACTTACCATAAATGCTCCACGTGTCCCGTTTCATGGATTTAATCTTTTATTTTTTTCTAGTTTTATCTCAATAAAAATGATCAAAATGAAAAGAGGGGTAAAAACTCTTTAATGAGACACAAAGAAAGCTGATGTAGACGCTAGGCGACATACAAGGTGCACACCAGGTGCAATCAGTCAGCATCAAACAAAGCTACATGATAGATAAAGGGAGCAGATTTCTAACTCAGTACAAAACACATCATTTCAGAGCAGTTCATCTCTCCATGGACACAGATGTGAAATTGCATATTGTCAGCGCTGCCAGATTAATAAATGAATCACATTCAAGAGCCATCACTGTCCTCGCTATCGTAGCATCGGTTCCTTTTGATCTGCTCCTCCACCGTCAGGCCTTCATCATCCTCCTTCTGAACGGAATCGTCACGCCTCTGTTCTGCGGCGGGGCCATCGCTGCTCTCATCTTTCTCCCTCACACCTCTCGTCGGTAGCCCGAAATCCAAATGGTCATCCAGCGCAGACGCCGCCGGCCTCCCCCCAGCTGACTGACTGAAGACGTCTGATTTGAAATCTGATAGCAGAGCGGAGCTGCCGGCGCTCAGGCCGGCGAAAATATCCTCAAGGAAGCTGGATGTGCCAATCTCTGGCTCAGTGGCTGTGTGCTTCAAAGTGAGCTTTCCCTCTGGAAAGAAATTTGTGTCTGAACAGCAGTCTGTGGCCTCGGTGTGTTTGGCATCTGCTAGCGTAAAAGCATCATCTCTCTGTGCCAGATGAAGCACTTCACTTGGCATCCATTCCGATTCTTCACAGGGATCGGATTGGGAGAAATCTGTTGCTCTAATTGCATCTGTCTCAGAAACCGAAGGGTCTATCTGCAGCTCAGACTCCGCGAAGCCCAGATCTAAGAGTTCTAGGTCAACTAATGCCTGGTTATTGTTATTGTTATTATTATTGTTGGAATTTTCATTCACTGCCGGCGCTTGTGTCGTATCCTCATCTATCAAAGTGACCTTCACCGCCTCCCCGTTCTTCATGCTTTCATCCGGATGGCTCTCCTGTTTCAGTTCCGTGTTTTTGACCTCTTGTCCGTCGTCTTGAACCTCCTCCACCTTTGATGGACTTTCGCCTTCTTTTCCCGCCGCACTCCCTCCACCTCCACTTACAATCTCTTTGTTTTGCTCCTTCTCTCCCACTTCAACATGCAGTACAGGGTCCACTTCAGAGCTCCCCTGTGCCTCAGAGTCATCATGCACTCGAGTATGGGAGGCACTTGCTGGTTCCTCGGCCATCGCTAGACGCGCGGTCGGGACGTCAGACGTCTCTTTAGGCTGTTTGTCGTTTTTCGATATCCCTTCATCCTTCTGCATACTGTGAGCTTCCTTGGGTCCATTTAATTCTTCAGCACCACTTTCTCTAGAAGAAGGCTTCACCGGTTGATGCAAATGGTCATTTTCTTGGGGTGAGTCCTCTTTAGGGGGCCACAACGGCTTTACCAACTTTAGCTCCTCCTCAACGGTAAAGGTTTTCTTTGGAGAACCAACTTGTGGAGGCCACACTACTGAAATCTTACTCGTGGGCTTTTTGTTCTCGTCCACCAACTTGGTTACGTCGCTCTCGTGAATGGAGGTATATTTGAAATCTATAACTTTCTTTTCAGTTGCTGGTGACTTCACTGCTGAATTTGTTTGGTTCTTGTTGTTCCAAAGTTCTTTGTGCGGTTTTTGTCCAAATCCCTCGTCGTAATTCCCTTTGGACTTGAAAAGTTGCTTGTAGTGTGGTTTGCAGTACATTCGTCCATGGAGAGAGGCGTAGTTACCGAGGCTGTTGAAAGACAAGGAAAGGTTAAAATCCTTTAAAGTGGCGGGAAAAAGGAAGTATTTGGCTTTGTAAGGAGGCGCCACCTTAGTTTGCCTTTGCAGTGGTCACAGCGAAAGCAGCCTTTATGGAAGTTTTGTTTGTCTGCGATCAGCGACTCCATGGGGTACACCCTCTTCCGACACACCCTGCACAGTTCGGACTCTGGAATTTGAATTTTCTGCCAAAAAAAAGAAAAATAATACATTTTACACACATTTTATGAGTTAAACTCTGGAACAAACCACTGACACAAATAGAAATAGCAAGTCAAGTTTAGTTAATTGTTCAGGAAAAAGCCATAGGGTTCTATGTAATGAATTATTGCAAATACTTGTTAATTGTTTTTTTTAAATGGAAACAACAACAAAAAAACTGACAGCAGTAATCCACCTTTGATCTTGGCCTTGTTGTGACTGGTTGTTAGCTTGACAGGCTAGTCAATATTAATCTCTATTTCTCCAAACTGAGGCTGTTTAAAAAGCCATCTACTACATGTAAGATTTAAACACTCAACAGAAACCTACTTCAATCAGAAAAAAGTCCTTTTAATGACTAATAGTTTTTGGTTTAGTTGGTGCATTTTTAGATGTATCCATGCATACTTATATTTTATTAACATTATTACCTTAATAGTAATGAATTGTACAAATATATCAAATGTTTTGTAAGGAACTTTTTACTTTCATAAGTGGAGACACAAAGCGACCCTTTAAGTTATTTCCTTAGTAACTAAGACCTACATGATTGGAACCAATAAATTAATTGATCATGAATAATAATGATATTGTCAAAATGAACCTATTTGTGGTATTTTGACACTATTTATTGACTTTGTTGGAGTTTTATGAATTTTGTATCGTCACATGGTACGAGAGTGGGCCATTGAATGGATGCTACACCTAGCATGCAATGGTGAAAAAAGTATATTATATATATATATATATATATATATATATATATATATATATATATATATATATATATATATAATATGTATATATACACATATATACAAATGTATATGTATATGCATGTATATGTGTGTGTATATATATATATACACACATATACATGCATATATACATATGTATATATGTGTGTATATATATATATATATATATATATATATATATATATATATATATAATATGTATATATACACATATATACAAATGTATATGTATATGCATGTATATGTGTGTGTATATATATATACACACATATACATGCATATATACATATGTATATATGTGTGTATATATATATATATATATATATATATATATATAATATGTATATATACACATATATACAAATGTATATGTATATGCATGTATATGTGTGTGTATATATATATATACACACATATACATGCATATATACATATGTATATATGTGTGTATATATATATATATATATATATATATATATATATATATAATATGTATATATACACATATATACAAATGTATATGTATATGCATGTATATGTGTGTGTATATATATACACACATATACATGCATATATACATATGTATATATGCATGTATATGTGTGTATATGCATACATACACACACACACACACACACACACACACACACACACACGCGCGCGGGTGTGTGTGTGTGTGTGTGTGTGTGTGTGTGTGTGTACATATATATAAAGATATAAAGTATGTATATGTGAAGAGTATGTTTAGTTTACTTTGGAACTTTATTTCTTAAAAAAAATGTGTTCAGTTTATTGAGCCAGATGAGTGAAAACAAGTTTTTGATATTGTCTTCATTAATGGTAAACATTAAATGTTTTGAATAAGAAAAAAACCAAAGGAGTAATCAGTGATTTTCAGTAAACTATCTTTTTGACTGTTAACATTTTTTTATATTTAATTATCACAAAAAATATTAATTTATAATAAGTAACAGCAAAAATAATTCATTAGTAGGAGTGTGTCAGTGCAAAAGTTTCCTTTCAGGTGCCTAAAAGAAAAATGTTCTGAGAATAAAAATAGATTTTCTACCGACGACTTGTCCTTGAAGTCCCGAGTGCACTTTCAGCTGTCTGGAAAACTAATTCAGGAATAAATATTTACTAAAACATTTAAGTTCTTTTCATACTTGCTGGAGAAATTTCATGCAAAGCTAATCATCACCGCACACCCATGAATTAGTGGAATGTGTTAGCGTCACTGGCACATCACACATCAGAGGCATGAACAAACAGAACAAAGTGCAACCTGTGAATAACAAAAGCTGTGAAACTGACACTTCCTGGAATGCACGATGCTCCGAAGTTTCAAGGAAAACTTCAGATAAAAGTCAACAAAGAGAAGCAATGAGAATCCTTCCAGTTTTAGCTTGCAGGCGATGCCTTCAAATCCCATCACAGACAGCGAGTTAAACACACGACATGCCTGTTTAGTGTCCTCATGCCGCACCGCTCCGTTTACCCGCCACAAAGGTCTCCTGCTGGTGCGTTACGACCTGTGAAGTCCTCTGTTCTGTGACGCTAAATCTCAGGTTCTGGAAAACTCCTTGGCTCTCGGCCCATGACTGCTGGAAGTTCCTCAGCAGTTCCTCTGTAGAGGCCTCGGGTGGCACAGGGACAGCTGGAACGCTTCCCCTCACAACATCTGCGTATGACGGAGGGCTACCTCGAATCATAGAGCTCCCAGAATGCACCTCACTCCTCGTCTCTCTTGTCACGCTTCCCAAGTTGTCGTAGCTGCAGAATTGCTCAGTGACTGAAGTTGTTTCTGAGTGATGCGCTGGTGCAGAATGGGCCGATTCAGGTTCTCTTCTCTCTATTTGTTCTCTAAGTTCTCTGGCTGCCTGAGAACCGTGCTCTCCTGTCTCAAACACGTCCTTTATGGCTTTCACGGTGAATATTGGAATCTCTTCCGATCTTGGACTGTGGACCTCCACTTCCGCATCTTCTGTGTCACTCCCCAGCCTCTCCGATATCACAATGGGCTCTTTTCTCGCGTACACTTTTGGTTGAGGAGATTCAAATTTGTTCACAAGTTTGGTTAAATCAACTCTTGGTAGATCCTCTCGCAGAAGGTCAATGGCTACGGCCTCACCGGCGTCCTCTGCATCAGGTCCGAGACGTTCAGGGATGTCAATCGGATCTTTCCGGATGTACGTTTTGTTCACCTCGGCCTTCTGCGCCTCCTCAAAGAAACTCTTTTTGTCTTTAACTGTCATCATGGAGTCCACCATCTCCATGACATCCGTTGACCCATGCTCACACCTATCAGTGGGAGTTTCCCTGTCGTCAAACGGGGAAGACTGCTCCCTTTCAGCAGCCAAACACTCCGGCGCCGGCATGGGAGGAGGTGGGGTCATTCCACGGGAAAGCTTGGCGGTGGTATCCCTCAGTTTCATCAGTTTGTCTGAGCGGCTGAGGGTGGGAGACGGCGTGGCCCTGCTGAATGTAGGTGTGTATGATTTACGAGGTGGCGGTGGGGGTGTCCCTACTGACTTGTAAGGTGGAGGAGACGGAGTCACTCTCAAGGGTGACTCGATTCTCCTCGATTCAATCGTGATATAAGTAGGCGAGGGCGTGCGGATGCTAGCTAACGGAGAGGATATTCTCTGAGCGGGCGCGTCACTTAGGTCGTGAGAGCTTTTAGTTTCGTGAAGTAACCTTTTCTCTTCCTTCTTCTCTGTTTTGGACGAGGCTATGCTAACCGTTGATGCCTTCGAAGTCGCCCCAGCGAGCGGTTTCTTGTCTGGGGTGGTAGGTACCTTTGGCGCCTCCTCTTTCATCTCCTTTTCCACAACGCTTTTCTCCAAACTGGTGACTTTTGTTTGAATGATACTTTTCATATAAGCCAGCATCTCTTTCAGCTTTTTCTTGCTTTGCCGTTTAGCAAGTTCGCCTAGATTCTTTTTCTCCTCCAAGCCCATTACCCAAGCAGGGACTTCCTGTATGACGGCCATGACGGTGCTGGAGTCTATTCTGCTCGGCGTGCCCTCCAGCTCTTTTAGTTGAACAACTAGCTTCTGCATCGCAGTGCATTTCTCTTCAGCCGACGTCTCCTCTGACTGAGCCTCATCTTTATGGGCCGTTTTGCTCGTACCTTTGAGCGCCGCGTCCTTCGAGTCAACTTTGGACTTTTCTGCCTTATGTGTCTCTTTTGCGTGTAGCCTGGTTTGCTGCTGCTGCACATGAACGGCCTCTTGCTTCTGCTGAAACACTCTCTCAGTGACAACAACCTCCTCGTGCCTCTGGATGTGCTCCGCCTTCACGCTTTGATGACTGTGGGACGCCAAAACAAGGTCCTGCCCTTGATGAGTCGGCACAGATGCTATCTTGGTCATCTTAGCTCCTGAAACGCTAACTGATGACGACGGCTTTTTTTCCGCCTCCTTTTTTTGCACCTGCTTTCCCCTTTTCGCCTGAGCCTTCACTTCCACCTCCGTCACCGGTGACGACACCTGTATTTTATTCTCTTTAACTTCTGTTTTCATCTCGGTTCTCGCCGCAGTCAGCCGACTGCTTTCCAAATCGACTTTTGATTCAGCTTTCTGCGACGCCATACCTTTTTCCTGCTGTGAATGTGTTTCGCTTTTTATTATTCCCGTCTGCCCAGAACTGTCAGACTTCTCTTCATTCTTCTCTGTTGGCATCTTAAACGTTTTCACTTTGAAACTCGGAGTTACCTTTGGAATTTTAGTGGGCTGAGAGGGACCGGTTTTCACCTCCTGCGACAGAGGCACATTATTATTCTTTACGTCCTCCGTTTTCAGTGTGACCGCGGGCTGGCTTTGAAGATTTACGTCGTCCTGGACGGCGCTGTGTGTGGCAGTGATGGACCTGCTGCTGGACGTCTTAATAAACCGCTGCTGCTCCGTGACTGAAGAAGCGACCACGCTCGAGCATGACTGCATTTCCTTTTCTGAGGCCTGATGACAAGACTGAGATCCAGAAACGCCGGCTGAGGGTGGGGCTTTTTCACACGCTTGCTTTTGATCGAAGGACACTTTTGAAGATGCAGAGGTGGACTTTTTATTCACGACGGAGATCGAGGGTTTGCTCAGAGGGATTTGGGAAGGGCATTTCTTGGCAGGTGCCTCCTTTACTAATATTTCATCTTGACTTATGACTTTTGTCATCACTTCTTTCTCAGTGTTATCTGCTGCAGACGGCTCTGCGCCAGCAGCAGGTGATTGTGTACTGAGCGGTGGTGAAGTGGGAGTAGAAGCTGTACTTTTGTCTGTTTCCTCTTTCTCCTGCATCTGTTGACGATACCGTTCCTCTGCGAGCATGAGAGGCGTTTTGAATTTGCGAGCGAAGGGTTTCGCCTTAGGAGCTGGAGCTGGGTCAGGAGGTGAGGGCAGTTTAAGGGGAGGAGCAAACACTTTTTTGGGTGGTTGTGGGCTTTGTTTTAGCTCTGGTTTAATCACTGGGGTGCTTGGGATTCTCGTTGGTGACACTGCTACTGTTTTTGTCTGGCTAACCATCTTGGTTTGTAGGACTTTTTCGTGTTTTGCCTCCTGAACTTGAGTTTCCTCTTTACTTGATGCTGGTGCTGCTGCTTCTTGGCCAGGAGGAGGCTGAGAGGAAGCCGGAGGAGGAGCTGGTTGCTTTTTTTGCCACTTGGGTTTAACTTGGAGCTGCTTGGGTGGCTCCGGCTGCTTGGCCTCTTTAAACAAATGTTTACCAAAAGGCTTTCCTTGCTTTGCAGGAGGAAGCTGAGGTAACGCATTGAGCTCTTGCTGTGATGGAGGTGGAGGGAGAAAATCCTGTCCACCTGCAGAGGACAGTGGAGGGGGCGGAGGTGGGAAAAACTCAGGCTCAGACTTTACGCATTCCATGGGTGGAGGAGGCGGGGGAGGTGGGGGAGGCAGATCACTGTCCTCCCTCATGATAAGAAGCCTGGATGTGGGTGATGCGGGGCTCTCTGTCACTGGAGATGGCGGCGGGGGAAGCGAGAACTCCGACTCAGAGGGCGGAGGTGGCGAGGAGGGTGGAGGGGGGAAGTGAATCTCAGGTGTGGCCTTTTTGACCGCTCCCTTCCCTTTAGTGTCGAGGTTCCGATATTCACTCTTCAGGTTTTTGATGCTCTGCTTCTGAGCGAGCACCTTCTGCTCTGAGACGGTCTGCACCACCGTCTTCTCCGTCGCTGCAGTCAGCACCTGTTTGCTTGTTTTCGTCTCGCGTATCTGTTTGCTCGAGACGTTTGTCTGCGTTGTGTTTTGCACCCCTTTCATCAGAGCCGCGTCGACAGCTTTACTCTCTGTTTGATCATGAATAGTCTTTTGTGTGTTCTTTATCGTAATAGGCTTAGGAGCTTGTACTTTCTGTGGGGGCACCACTTTGTCCTTCTGTTCTTCTCTGCTCTTCTGATGAGAGGCCCCGGCAGGATTGCCTGTTTTGACTACAGCGACAGAGTGGTCCTCTTGAGTTATTACCTGCGTTTTCACAGATTTGCTTTCATGGTGCCTCTGTGACTCACTGCTCTGTGAGAGGTTTTTCACCACGGGGGCTGCAGCGAGTGCTACTTCCTCACTCTGCTCCTCATGCATGCTTTCATGCTCCATTTGCTTTACAGTTGATGGATTTTTCATGGGCATTTTTGCCTTCTTAGGAGGATGCACACGTTTCTTGTTTGAATACTGCTTCTTCTGCATCAGGCACTTTATAGCACCCTGAACATCTCCCTTAACAACCTCTTCTTTTTCCACCTGTGTTGTCTCCTGCCCCTCGTAAAGACATTTGATGGACGTTTTCACGTCTCCTTCAACGCTGCCTCTGCGTTGAGATCTCGGCGAAGTGGTTGGCTCGAGCAAAAGCTGAATGGTGGCTTTAACGTCCCCTTGTTCGCTGACTTGGTGCTGATAAGTCTTTTTCTCACTCGTGGCCTCGTGTAAACTCTGCATGGCCGTGTGAATGTCTCCTCTGACAATCTCCTCTTTTGCCATCTCTTTCACCACTTGTTTCGCCTCCTCCAGGGATTTCAGGGTCCCTTTGATATTTCCCGGAACTAAATCTTCAACACTTGCGTCCGTTTTGGCAGTTGCAGATTTCTCCAGTGACTGAAGGGCACCTCTGATGTCTCCTCTGATAATTTCAGGCTTTTCCATTTCCTTGGCTTGATGCTTTGCCTCTTCGAGGAACTTCAAAGTCATTGGTATGTCCCCTTTCACCACCTCTTCTTTCTCTATGATCACTTTCTGATTGATAGCCTGGGACAGTGAATCTAAAGCTGCACTAAGGTCACCTTTAACAATGTCTTTCTCCAGGTTTCGGTACGTAACATTGGGCTCTGCCATGAACACCTTGACAATGCCGTCTACGTCTCCTGGAACGATGTCGTCCTCTGCCACAGTGCGGCCTATCTGCTGCTGATTCTTCCTTAACAAAATCTTTGTTTCTTCAATGTCGCCACCTATGATGCTCTCCTTTTGCACCTCTACTTGAGTTTCCTCAGACTGAAACTGTTTGAGATAATCCAAGGCCCCTGACTCAATGCACGTAGTGTAGAAGCTAACATTTCCTCTTTCCGTGTCTCCGACCCGTATCTTTTTAGGATCATCTTCTCCTGAGTTGGAGAGTAGACGCTGAAGTGTCTTGCTGACGTTCCCTTGAATTATTTCCTCCTTCCCCATGCTGACGTTCTCCTCCTTGTTCAGAAGCGAATAGATCGTCATCCTCACATCGCCTTTTTCATCTTCCTGAATCAGAATCCCACGCTTGGAGGAGCCTTCATTCTTGAGCAGGTTGCTCATCGCCTCCTGGATGTCCCCGCGGATAATCGCTTCTTTCTCAACATTCATTTCTTTCTCCTGGTTGAAAAGCCGCTTCACTGTGGTGTTAATGTTCCCTCGTTCCTGCTCGTCAACCGTTACGACCCTTTCAGTGGTCTCCCTGTTGTTTAGAAGGTTCATCATGATGTTGCTCAGATCTCCTCTAATGATCTCTTCTTTTTGGATTTGCGGAGCCTCTTGGTTCATGAGTTTGTACTTTGCCATGCGGACGTCGCCGATTTCATCTGCCTCAATGAGAATACCCTGTGAACTGACCATTTTCTGGCAGTAAAGCTCCTCGAGAGTCTCTTTAACACTCTTACCAATAATTTCCGTTTTCTCCACGCTGCTCTCGTTGAACTGGTTTAACGGAGTGGTTTCAAAAAGCCATGTGGTCATCTTTACATCGGCCTGTGGGATCTCCTCCTTTGCCACGACAGTCTGTGTGCCACCACACTCTTTGATTGTGTCAAGGGGGTTCTTCTCAAAAAGCCACACAGACTGCTTGACATCACCTTTCATCACCTCCTCTTTAGTAACTCTCTCCATGCCGTCGTACTCTTCGCCGTCGCCTCGAATTTCATCGATCGTGCGGGTTTCGAACATCCACGTGGCGGATCTGACGTCGCCTTTTTGGATTTCGCTCACACTCACCGTTCTGACGTACTTTTGAGACATCTCATCGGTCTCGAATCTCTGCTTATTTGTCTTCACATCGCCGCCTTGAATGTCTGCTACTATCCTCGACCTCACTTTGATGTCTTCTGTTATTTCATCAATGGGTTGAGTTTCAAACCTCCAGCGGGCAGAGTTAACGTCTCCTTTGTTAATACCTTCCTCCGTCACAGCTTTAATAACGTAGACCTCTTCTGAGTCTCTAATCGAATCCAGGGGCTTTGTCTCAAACAGCCACCGTGCCCCCACCACGTCCCCTCTCATAATTTCTTCTTTGGTAACCGTGGTTACTTCATGATAATGGCCCTCCTTATCCCGGATGGCGTAGAGTGGTTGAGTTTCAAACATCATGGTGTAATTTTTCACATCTCCCTTCTCTGTGTCTTCTCTAAAGATGCTAGTGAGTTTCGATACGTCCGTTAGAGAGGACTCCTCTCTGATTTTATCTAGAGAATAAGTCTCAAAAGTAAAACGCCCCTTGTTGACGTCACCGCCCTGGACATCGGTCACGGTCCGAACCTCCCTCGCCTTCGTGATATCATCAGTGATGGCATCGATTGGCTGATTTTCAAACATCCAGGTACAATTGACCACGTTCCCCTTCTGGATGTCCTCGGCCTGCTGCTTCTTCAGCCGCTGCATCGTTTCCTCTGAGGTGGAGCTCATGATGTCAGAGGAGCGATTCTCAAAGATGTACTTCATCCTGGAAACATCACCTGACTGGACGTCGATCTCTGTGACTCTCCTGAAAGAGCCGCTGTCCTCGCTCACAATGTTCTCCAGGTTCTCCGTTTCAAACAGGAAGCGAGCCATTTGCACGTCCTTTCCCTGAATGTCCTCCTGCTTTACTGTGCAGGTTTTCAGAATCGTCTCACTCTCTGTGTGGTCACGAATGTTGTCAAGCGTCTGCGTCTCAAAAAGCCAGGTGCATGTTTTCACGTCACCTTTTTGCACTTCCTCCATGTCGGTCTCGCTCTTTTCCACCTTTTCGTACAGAACGTCCATCGGCTGGGTCTCAAAGAGCCACCTACAGGTTTTCACGTCCCCTTTCTCAATGTTGACGTATTCTTTAGTTTTGTGTTCTTCCTCCTCAACATTACTGAAGAACTTAATGGCATCGAGTGGTTGCGTTTCAAACAGCCACTTGGCTGTTTTGACGTCTCCAGACTCAACCTCCTGTTTGGAAATTCCTTTTATGATCTGGAATTTGTTGATGCTTTCGTCGAACTCGTCGATGGGGCGTGTTTCAAACATCCACCTGCAGCTGCGCACATCCCCCTTCACAATCTCCTCCCGCCTCACCGTCTTCACCTCGTGATAATGGCCAGAGCTGTCCTGCATGGCGTACATTGGGGCTGATTCAAAAAGTTCTCTGTTGGACCTAACAGAACCACTTTGAACACCTTCAACTTGGATTTTCTTTGTTCCTTCACATTTACTCAAATCCATAGTTTCAAACCTTTCTTTATAACTGATCACATCTCCTTTGTCCAGCGCTTCGATGTTGACCGTTTTTGTAATTTCCTTCTTCTCCTCTCTTATGCTTTCTAGCGGCTGGCTCTCAAAGACCCACTTCTGATGCCTTACATCCCCCTTCTCTTCTTCAGATGTTACCATTTTCTGAAGTTTTCCCACTTCAGGCAGCTCTTTCAGATTTTCCATGGGTACTGTTTCAAATAAATGCTTGGCTGATCGAACGTCACCCCCTACAATCTCCTCCACGACCGACGGTCGTGCATTGGTGTTATCCTTCAGTGTGTCCATTGGCTGAGTCTCAAAAACAAGACAGTGCTTCCTCACATCAGCTCCAACAACCTGTTCTTTTTGCTTTCTGGAGCACTCCCATTCCTCATCATTGATGGTGTCAAGTGTCTTTGTCTCAAAAAGCCACCTGCCCTTGTTCACGCCTCCTTGAAAGTCGTTCTCCATGGAAATGCCACATATCAGCTTTACCTTGGTAGGGTCTTTGTTGATCATGTCTAAAGCCTGGGTTTCAAACATCCACCGTGAGGTCTTCACGTCTCCCTTCTCCGTCTCCTCCCTGCGGATTGTGGTGATTTCCAGCATCTCTCCCGAGTCTCCTCTGATGACACACATGGGCTGCGTCTCAAACCTACGGGTGGTCATCTTCACCCCGCCTTTAACCTCTTCCAGCTCCGACTTCAAGCTCAGGAAGTGATTCTCCTCGATGGTTTCTGTTTTACCCAGGGAATCCAGATGCTGGGTCTCAAAGAGGTACCTGGCGGTTTTTACATCACCACCAGTGATGTCTTTAGTGACAACGCAGCACATCTCCTGTTCATCTTCTTGATAAATCCTATTTAGGCAATCCAGCGGCTGAGTTTCAAAAAGCCAGGTTGCGGTACGGACATCTCCTCTTGCCAGGTCCGTCTGTTTCTGAGAATGCTCGGTGTCCTCTGCAGCCTCGGTCCCGAGAGCGTCCATGGGCTGAGTCTCAAACATCCAAGCTGTATACCTGACATCCTTGCCAGCAATGATTTCCTGTTGAGCAATATTCTTCCCCTCACTTTCATCTGGGGAATCGTCTTTGATTGCGTCTAAGGGCTTGTTTTCGAACATCCAGCGCATTGTTTGCACTTCACCTTTGAGGATCTCTTCCCACTCCAGGTATTCGCTGTCGGGGCTTGAGCATTCACCGGAGCTGTTGTCGTCATTTTCAAACATGTGGCGCACCTGCTGGACATCACCTGTCGTCTCTGCGCTCTCAAATGCTGCCTTTTCTGCTTCAGAGAGCTGACTCATAAAATCTTCCTCAAGGTTTTTGCGCACTTCCGGATGTATGTGCTTGTAGAGGCGCTTCAGCTCAGCCATGCTCTTGTGTTTGAAGTACTGCTCCTTATTAAAAGTGCACTTCTGTTGGGAGGTCTTCTCCTGAGACTGAGAAGAGTATTCAGAGACTTCTTGTGACAGCTGAGGCAGGTCTGCCGGCGGGGGAGGGAAACGTTCTGTTGCCTCTTGATTCAGAGATGAGGTGGATGCTACAGACGAAGCAGCCATTGTTTTAACGGTGGACGAGGTGTTGTAGCTAGACGCAGTGGACATTTTGGACGACTGGTTAACCGGGGCCCACTGAAACTGGCTGAAATCCACATCAACCTTTGGTTTACACATTAGTCCAGTCGTGGGGAAATGAAGGAAGGAGAGAATTGTTAGAAAATTCTGATCAGTTCTCTTTGGAAATCCTAAAGGAAAGACAACAGAAGCTGAAGGTAATTTAAGATGCAAGTTTTGATATAAAAACTTCTATTTCAGATGTAAAATCAACTCTAATTAGGACGTGAATGCATTCAAAATAGTAAAAATTACACATTTTTATCCAAACGCTCTCATAATTACGGTCTTGATTGAAATATTTGCTAAACTGTAGGCAGTAATGGTAATTCTTGTAATTCAGTGATTATCTTTGTGCAAAAGGTTGCAGCTTCTGCCTGTTTTATGACAAGAGCTTCAAATGTCTTAACCAATCCAATTTAGCCCCACACCAGCCCGCGGCACGCACAATTTCCTTTCGATGATTTCCTGATGTGGCCTCATCTTCGTACTGATGCGCCATCAAAAAACACACAAACTATGATCTTTTTAGATAAACAGACAGGATCATTACCTTCACTGCCTTCGCTGGTGCAGCTTCCTCAATCGTTTTTTCATACTGCTGCTTCAAAGCCTGAGTGGAAACCTTTGGTAGGTCCTCCCCTCCAACAAGCATAACTGAATTAGACACGAGAAGAAGGCTGCCTCATTAAGTCATTCAAAGTGAGGAGGCTCAGGGGAATAGGAAAAGGAAATAAATCATTTCATTAAAAACCCGAGTAGTTTTCGTTTTCTGTAACCATGCAGCTGTGATTGCCCAATTTCCACTCCCCAACATTCCACCTTCCTGACTTTGCCCTTATTAGATTTGCTGCTGTGAGCTGAATAGGAAATCATCTGCTCTGTAACGCCTTTACCGAGCTCATCCCTTATTCTGCCCCATAGCAGGAATGATCATTAATATACAGGACACAAGCGGCGCTGTGTTAAAAACGTAAAAATTACAATATAAAAGGCATGAGCAGCATCACCTGTCTCACTGGAATGGTTCCCATAACTGCTGGCCACGGTGCTGTGGTGGATCACCTGTAGAAAAGATGGCAGAAGATCTTTAATGGACACTAACTTGTTTTTAATCAGTCACAAATGACAAGCTTTGCATTAACTTGATTTAATTGAGTTTAGAAGAAAAAAATTATTCTGAGGATGCTTGGAAGTGTGCAGCTGTTTTCTGAAATTATAACATCAAATTTGTCCAGTAAGGCCCAAGAACAATTTGGAAATTAGATTTGGGAATGTGTCAGCTGATGAAAGCTAATGTTAGCCTAATGCCGTTTTCGCTCCAAACGTGAGCGGACCTCAGCAGAAAGCTCTTTATTACTGGAGAGTTTGACCCAAACTTGGGAGAGGGGACAGTTTCAGAGCTCAGTGTAGAAGGATAGTTTTCAGAAGTTTTTGCAAAGGTGCAATGACATCATCACTCTCTATTGGTTGGGCATAGCTTAAAGGTAAAATGTTCAAAATCTGTGATTTTGTACAAGTGTTAAAGATACAAGCTCAGTTATCTCAAGTCCAACTTTCCATGATCCTTTTAAACTTTAAATGATGTAAAATCTGTTATACACAGAGTATATAATAAAGATACAAAGTTTCACATGAAAACAATAATAATGATAATCTGAATTCCACTGCGGTTTCGGTGGAAATTGTTGTTTCACAAATTTTGCCTAAGATTCTGCTACCTAACGTGACAGCCCAGATTTTCCAATTAAGACATATTTTCTGTACGAAATAAACATTTTAATGTCTCTCTCTTTAAAGTAACACTAAATATGTTTTCTAAACTTTAAGCTGGAGCTTTGACCAGTATCATATCGGTCACTGCTGCCCTCTGCTGGCCAAATACTGCACTTAGTTTTGTGGAGTAGGTAGGTGCTCTAAAGCTTGGTTTATGCTTGACGCCTCCGCGAGGTTCGCACGGCTCCGCGTGGCACAATAGCGTCATTTTAACAACCACCTCCTCCACCGCGCCTCCGCATGGCCAAAATTTTCCGCATTGTGCACCTAGGAAATTTTCTAACCACGCGGACAGTCGGACGCGGAAAAACATGGCGGACTGGCAAGAACTAGTATGGCAGAGGTTCGTAAATACAGACATTTGTATGATTCAGCTCTCAAAGATCACCGTGATCAACATGTTGTTAATAATTCTTGGAGAGAAATAGCTCGCACTGTCGGAAAAGACGAGGACGCTGTTAAAAAATGCTGGAATGCCATGTTGTAAACAACAGTAATTTTTACTTCTACTATGGTGTAGTGTTGGATGCATGCCGTAGAGCTCCATGCTGCCCCCTACAGTTTGGGAGAATATTGGCTCACCGCAGAGACAAGCCGCATGAACCATAAACGCTGCAAGTTGTGAAGCGCGTTCCATCCGCGAGCCGCATCACCAAGCGGAAAGTAAATGCGTCAAGCATAAACCAAGCTAAATGGGGGAATCTCTTTACCTGCTTTAAAGGAGTCATCACCTGAAATTCTCACTTTTCCACTTGAATAAGTATATATAATGGCTTCCTAATGATTTTTCACGGGCCGGGAAGCCCATATTTATGCTTTGCTTCTTCAACCAGCCCACGTGCACTCCACACGCATGCGCACTCCAAAACAAAATCTTGATTTCTGGCCTTGATGCTGTCACAAAGGCAGGATGTACAGTACCATATATGGACAGCACAGAGCAACGCAGCCATAGATCGCACGGCTTCGCTTCCCCCGTGAAATTGGGAGAATAGAAAATGTCGAAGCGAGTTTCACATGTGAGCTGCTCAGTTGTTGACTGCCAAACTCCTCACATAAATGAGTTTGTTTTACCAAAATCGGACCACTCTACCAGGAACACGTGGATTGATTTTATTTTTAGTGGTGCTGTTCTCAAAACTTTCCCCACTAGTATTGGTGTCAGTGCTAGCCATTTTAAGCCAGAATGCAAAAAAACATTTGGGGCAATAAGAGGTGAAGATGGCATCGAGGATTCTTCTAGAAAGAGGGGCCATTCCAACATGAGAAACTTGCCTGAAATTCAAACGTTTAGGCAGAAGTATGTTATTTTGGAGAGAGATCCTGAAGCGAAATCTACGGTGCCAACACCCCTCAACCAATCAATGCGCCTCTCGTTTGCATTATTATAATGTCTGCTTAAATGTCGCGTGTGCTCTCGCGAGAAAACTTTTCCTTTACAAAAGGGGATAGAAAATCACTTTTTATTTTATTTTTCCAATACAAAATATTTTTGACTATAATTTGATGTAGACATCCATGGTAGTAACTTTAAGGTTGTTAGCTGTTATGCGAGCAGTTAGCTTTTTCAATTCACTGATTGTCAATAAAAGCACAAAAAGAAAAAAGTAGCTTTTTTGTTGGAATTATGATGGAGTCTGGAAGTTAAAGTAAGAGAGTAATGTCTTTGTAGGCAAAGGAAAGAGCTAATACTAGAGTGAACATCAGCATGATCTACACTAGTTTGAGGAAGCTAAAAGAGGCTACAAAACCACGGAATGATGATGACCTGGCTTTGTTGCCACTGGACTTGTAAGTAATAATATATTTTGTCCAACAGTATGGATCTTTTTACTTTGTGGTTTATTTCAGTATTAGCTGGCTCACGTAAGTGTTAGCTAGTTGTTATCGCAGTTGTGATTCCACTTTCAGCAGGCACAGGACCCCATCTAGAGGTGGAAAAATGTGTTACAACTTTAAGCACTTTTCCGCACTTCCGTTCTTACGGCTGTAAACGATGCCTCTTGCTCGTGAATGCACACCTTTGGCCAGTCAACTGAGACAAAACACATTGTTTTACAGTTAATGTTTTCATGTTATGCTCTTTATTTAAAGAGATATCTACAAATGTCGTCTCGTAGCGCCTCGCTAACAATTTACAATGCTCAAGTCAAATTTCAACGGGGCTCTACAGGTGGGCCTGGCAAAAAAAACAAGCTGCTGCTTCAATATGAGCCACACACGCTAGTCATGAGTTGGGTAGAAATACCTCTTGTCGAGAGTGGGTTGTTGCAGGAACAATCTCTCTTGCACTGCTTCTTACTGTCACCTCAGAGGAGCTCGACATCTCCTGTCAGACACAGAGGAATGTGAACACGGACACAGAATCCCTCCCACGGTGCCGCATGTACAACCCCTCCAGCTCACAAGTGTCTGCACACAAACGCACGACAAGGTTTTATCACCTGCGAGCGGCAAGAAACAGTGGGAGGCTAAGTAATTTTTATATTGTGGAAGAGCTTAATAAAATCCCCTCTGTGGTCGATAACAAATGTTTTTCCATTACTGCGCTGCTTCCCAGGGAGCTGCTAAGTTAGAGCCTTGCCAGAGGAGGATTTCAGCATTGGGGAGAAAATGGTAATAAATTACGTAAAACCTGCTCAGAACTGCGTCAGGCACTTCCTCCTCTGAGATTCATGCAATTTAGAGGAGATGAAAGAGAAATGTGATGTTTTGGCTTGTTTGCTGTGATGTTAACATAAAAGATCCATGAAGGGTGGAGGTTTTCTGCTCTGAAACCGCTGTCAGCGCAATCAAACCTTCTGTTTCCTGATGTTAAATTGTTTGGATATTACACCTGCAACTGGTTTGCTGCTGCCACTGCACAGACGCAGCTTCTTGATGCAACTGATTTAGACATTTTCTCTTATGTAAAATTCAGCACTCGGCGAGCGTTGGACGGGTCCACTCTGCTCCTACGCTCCAGTGAGCAAAGAGGGAAATGCAAGACGGGGTGGAAACGACCTTCTTCATGAAGATCCGGCTCTCGTCTGAGGCTGCAGCTAACGCGTTCTGGCATTTCGCTCACGCACTCGGTGACAGCTTGGTGTAGACGAGCTGCGTTCAAGGGGCCCTCTTTGACTCGACCTGCTGGAAGGCCTCGGCCTCAGCAGCCGAGTTTCTCCCACGAAGAGCTTCAGGAGGGTAGATCTTTATTATTTTACTCTGACAAGAAAAGATGGAGGTGCTCTGTCTTCCTAGCACTCCTGGATTTAAAGCGGGGGAGTGAAATAAAATAAATGTCTCTTTAATCACTGTTCATGGATAAGCTGAACCCTAATATTACCTCACATCCGTTACTTTGTAACGTCACAAAATGGCCTGATTTTGGGATCCCACAGGTCAGAGCCACAGCCAGGTCAGCTTACCCCTGGCTATGACATAGCCTACCATATTTTCCCCTCACAGGAGACAGGAAGTCTACATGTACAGTGATCCCTCGCTACTTTGTGGTTCATTTATCGCGGATTAACGACTTCGCAGATTTTTTCTTTGGAGCCTTTTTCAAGGGAAATTCGCAGATTCGTGGTATTCTTCTATGCGAAATATCAAGAAATTCCTGGTTTTTTTCCATCAATTTCATCATAAAATTCACTTTTTGTAATAAAACTATAAAAAAAAACAAGTAAATTTTTTTTCTATGTAAAGGGAGGGTTTTAAAAGTCTGAATACTGAATACATACCTGTTAAATAAATACTGTAAATATGGTGTCCTTACTTCGCGGATTTTCACCTATCGCGGCCAGGTCTGGAACGCATCTACCGCGATAAACGAGGGATCACTGTAGTCCCTTTAAATCAGAGCCTGCTTCTTCACACCAGCTGGAATAAGAGCCTGACAGAGATAAACAATAACATTCTCTCCTCCAAGGTCCATCACAGAGAAACTCTTTTAAATGAACTCCTTTATTCCCAGAAGAAAAGAAGATTTTATAATTAAAAATGATCATTAAATGAACTTTTGTTATCACTACTTATAGTGATTGTAAAACAATGAAATGTTCATTGATCTGTGCTTAATGATTAGCATGTTTACTGGATGAGGTCATCACATGTGCACTCGCACAAAGACAGAGTAAGTTAAGTTAACGCATGGCACACAGTCACGTCAGGTCACCTGTTGCCCAGATTCATAGTCTCCAGATCAAAAGAGGGTGTATCTCTGAGATGCTTGGTAATGTCCTCAGACTTGTCAACTTCTGGTTGGCTAACCAAGATAACATCAATCTATTAAAACTAGTTTACTCTGGTTTTTCCTCAGTTCAAACAGGTCAACAGTTTGAGAGTTTTAGAGGAAACGCTTTGGACCGGCCATCTGAGCAAAGCCTCTTTTAACCAGCAAAGATTTTGACACGTTGTCAGAACGTTTTAAACCTTTTTTGAGCCTGCGAAGCTGAGAACAACAAGATAGCACCTGCAGAACAAAGCTGACGCAAAAACTCCTTCCGAGTTATTTTTAAGAAGCTCGGTTTCATCCATCCGTCGTGACCCGGGAGACATCTCTGGACTGAAAGGATTGGTACCTCCTCGGTACTCTACTGCCCTCCGGTGCCAGCGGTCATCCGACCCCTCTCTCTTTCGGATCCACAAGAGGGTCTCCGAATCCGGGTAATGTAGACACACAGATAGTGTCTGAATGTGGTTTTGATAATAACAACTTTAAAGCTTATTTGCAAACCAAATTATTTCCGTCCAGAACTCTTTCTAAGAAACGGAGATTATGACTCCATTACATTATATTCACACGTAAGTTCCAGACACCACCCTTTAGTTCACATCCACTCACAGTGAATGATAGTTGATCTGTCAAGTCTTAATTGTTTGTAAAATAAATTCTTATTTTTTCCTAAACCTGACTGTTTCTCGAATCAAAGCGAAGTGGGTACAATTCCTTAACGAATAAAATTATCCTAGAATCTTCTGATTAAAACAAATAAAGACCAGACAAATTGACATCCTATTTGTAAATAGAGTATTACAGCTTTTGGTCACAAGTAGTGTAAATAATAATAATAATAAATAGCTTAAAGGGACTTTTGAATTTTTTTGCTCGCGATCGCCCCCTCAGGCCAAAAGCGTAACGGCAGCTTCAATAGTAGGCTCGTGCACGAGGCTCGCATGCTGTACGTGCACACTCCTTAACGAAAATAACAGCTGACAATCAGCTCCGTGTGTGTGTGTGTGTGTGTGTGTGTGTGTGTGTGTGTGTGTGTGTGTGTGTGTGTGTGTGTGTGTGTGTGTGTGTGTGTGTGTGTGTGTGTGGCCCGGAGGACAGAGGACAGGAGAACACGCAGCTAATTAATTAAATAATTTGGTTCTGTACCTTTCTCTTCAGCACAGCCGACAAAGGTTTAAGATGGGTCAGTCCTCCTGCATGCTCAGATCATTCCCTTCCCTTGCTTGAAAAATTGTTCCAAAATGAAAGTTGAACCCACATCTTTTTTATCTGTGAATTCAATGCCGTTCGGCGAGTCTCAAATAAAAATTTGGGCATCTTACTGTAAAAATATACCATTAATGTAAAAAAGAAAATCTAAATAACAAATTGTGTTTGCACCTGGAGTTCAACTCAAGGCTTTTACATGAGAGTCCAACACCTTACTATGTGAGCTAAAGCACCAATGACATTCAGCCTATCTGTAACTTTTATATCCTTGATGACAGCTGAAACAACGTCAAACCAAAGAATGGTTCGGAGTGAAAATGGCTATTTTGTTGCTAATTTGCAGGAAATATCTAGAAGAAAGTTCTACAGAAAGTAGCTAAGGGTCCTCAGAAATGTAGCTAGCTTTGTCACTAGGCGTTAGGAACAGCGACAAAGTGGCACTGCCTCTCTCTCTGCTGCTAAAGCTACGGATAGCAAATGCTACGGGCTATGCCTGAGCGTGAACGCGCATGAAGCAGCCTGCTCGACCCGAGCATCTCTCTTTTTCTGTGATTTTACAGAAAAACAGGCAATCACAGTAAAAATGCCAGGGCTCATTCTACAGGACCAGGGCATTGCAGGAGAACGTATGAAGAAGACATTTATTATTTCTATACATGTTTTGGCTGTCAGACTTCCATAATGTCCCTTTAAAGCTAATTACTTAACCCAACATATCATTTATTAACATTACAACTTAATGATAGACGTTAGAATTCAATGTGACTTTAACTGATTTAAAGGCAAGACCAAAAGGTGCCTTGATGATGGTTTTTAACATCCTTGCTGCTTTTGTGATTTTAGATCATTTACTAACACGTTTCTATGGTTACTGAAGTGTGGTGACAAGCGTTTCACACGTTCCAAGTGCTTTTATCGATAATTACATGAAGTTTACACAGAGTCAATGTTTGCTGTGTTGCGTAGATTAGAAACGTGTTTTCTTTGGTGCGTGACTCGATCCTTAAATAAAACCCTAAAATAAACACAATGCTGTGGGAAGGAATCAGGTCCAGATTTCTAAAGCAGAGTTCCTTCAGCCTCGCTCGGGCCTGATCACTGACAGATCAGTAGAAGTAAGAAGAACCTGTCTGACGACATGAACAATTTAAAAGATTTTTTAAATAAACACATCATGCCCCATGCTAAAGAAACCAAAAACAGGTGTTAAAGGCCGCAGAGGTCATGATTCAACTATAGGAAAGAGACGGAATAAAAAGATAGCTTCCATGGTTCCAGGACCAAGTCCTCTCCTGACTGAGAACAATACACAGAGGCGCTGCGGGACGGCAGGCAGGGCAGGCTAATTCTTGGGGCCCCCAGGCCACAAGGGGGCTCGAGAGGGCAGAGAACCTTCAAAATCAGAACCACAACAGCGGTGAGAAAGTGAAAATCTGTAATTTGACAGTCGTCCCACACTAACAAGGCCTTCTTCCTCCATCCCGATTGCTCCACCACACATTTCCAAATCTGTAACCCCTCCCATCTCTACTCAGAGATTCTCCATCTGTGAATTGGGGCTCGGGGCCCCATGACAACCTTGCAGCACCACTATGAAACATTCATTACAAGATGGCTCCCAAAGATTTCTTATTAAACATTCTTTAGACTGTCGAGACAAAAGTGGAACTTTCTGGAAGATGTGTGTACCATTCACCCTACACCCTACCAACAGTCAGGCATGGAGGTGGTAGACTGATGGTCTGGGATCACCTGCAGTAACCATGAATTATGATCTTTAGTAGAACATCCTGAAGGAGAAAGTCTGACCTTTGACCTTAAATGGGTTCAATGCAGGAAAACGTTTCTATGTGGCTGAATTTGAACTATTCTGTGACGAGTGGGACAAAACTCCCAAAGGCGTAAGAATAAAATGTGTTTGTGTGACAGATGCACGTCTCACCTGGACAGATCTCCTCTGGACATGGATCTGGGAGCTGCTGGAGTGAGACGATGAAGAGGCAAACCCGTGGCTCTCAAACTGTTTCTTGACAGTGGCCAGACCACCAGGCAGCGAGCAGGCCTCCGACTCATCCGTCACCTATCAGCAGCAACAGATAACACGAGTTAGTCCTAGAAACCCATCTGCACCACGGATTAAACACACCACGAGTGGAAATGGGTTTGAGCAGATTGAATTTTAAACCTCAGCGAACTAATCTCTGTCCTCATCTGTGGTGTTAAATTCCACATGTTTGTATTGTATTAATGCACAGCAGAGTCCTGCTGATGCTGGAGGCACGCTGGTCTGGTTTTAAATGTGTCAGCATCTCCTGTAGATTAAAGCTAATCAGGATTAGGATGAATGAAACAACAAGGGATTATGGAGAAAGCCGGAAGCTCAGGTTTTTAATCCAATTAACTAATCAACATGTTTTCTGACATTAATAATAAAACTTTAAGGATGACAAAATCTAATTTCTAGAAACATAAGGTCCAAAGTGCATTTAATGCATCAGTAAAATATTTATTTCTACAACAAGATTAGAACTTTTCTCAAAAATCACAACTTCTGAATGCGTTTGGTGCGTTTTTACAGATGTAAAAAACAAACATTTCTTACAGAAACAAAAATAATAATTTTATTGATTAATAAAAATAATAAAAACATTATTTATTATTATTATTCTAATCATCATCATTGTGTTAAAGGTGTGGTTTACTGAATAATAATCAAAAATAATCAATACATTTTTTATCGGTCACTGCATTTTTCATGCTGGCTGAACATGAAAGGACTTGAAAATCCTCACATAACTATGTCACACTGTGAATTTGCATTAATTGTCCCGCCCAGCTCGGCTCGTGCCCGCCCACAGGAAGGCTATGTAAAACAAATTTTGCAGCAAGAAGAGAGAGCGGAGAGTGTCTTGATTATAGTGACATGCGACATGGCTGAGCGAGTTCTGTTAGCCAATCAGAAGCGAGGTGTGTACATATCATTAATCATAATGAGCAATTCTGCTGTTTTCAGCCCACCTCTGCACCAGCAAACTTCTGCATCTCAGAACAGGAGCAACATGGCTATTTTAAGTTTAATGACTCATAAAGCATTGATTTACAGAAAACACTGCAAATGTATTGAAGAAATGAGTAAACCACACTTTAAGAAACAGTAACATTTCAGACTATTTAGTTAATTTAACTTGTACTATAATTTTCTCTCTCTCTCTCTCTCTCTCTCTCTCTCTCTCTCTCTCTCTCTCTCTCTCTCTCTCTCTCTCTCGCTCTCTCTCTCTCTCTCTCTCTCTCTCTCTCTATATATATATATATATATATATATATATATATATGTGTGTGTGTAAACATATTTTTATACGGAGGAATAACCACTTGAGATGAAACATCTCGTTTTTGAGTGGGTCCTCCTTTACAGCAAAAAGAAGACCAAAAATTAAGAGCAAGACAGCGGAGCAAAAGTCAAAATCAAAACATTACAACAATCATTTACAGACTCACACACATACCCCCCCCCCCCACACACACACACACACACACACACACCCACACCCACACACACACACACACACACACCCTCAAAGGCTCACAATACTTCACCCCAAACGACACGTCCCCAGCTAACAAGGACAAAACAAAAGCAACAACTGTCGTCGTCATCGTCTTCCTCCGCTTATCCGGGTCCGGGTCGCAGGGGCAGCATCCCAACTAGGGAGCTCCAGACCGTCCTCTCCCCGGCCACCTCCACCAGCTCCTCCGGCAGGACCCCAAGGCATTCCCGGACCAGATTGGAGATGTAACCTCTCCAACGTGTCCTGGGTCGACCCGGGGGCCTCCTGCCGGCAGGACATGCCCGAAACACCTCCCCAGGGAGTTGTCCAGGAGGCGTCCTGACCAGATGCCCAAACCACCTCAACTGACTCCTTTTGATCCGGAGGAGCAGCGGTTCTACTCCGAGTCCCTCCCGAATGTCCGAGCTCCTCACCCTATCTCTAAGAATGAGCCGGCCACCCTACGGAGGAAACTCATTTTGGCTGCTTGTATCCGCGATCTCGTTCTTTCGGTTATTACCCAAAGCTCATGACCATAGGTGAGGATTGGGACGTAGATCGACCGGTAAATCGAGAGCCTGGCTTTCTGGCTCAGCTCCCTCTTCACCACGACAGATCGGCTCAGCGTCCGCATCACTGCAGATGCCGAACCAATCCGCCTGTCGATCTCCTGACCCCTCCTACCCTCACTCGTGAACAAGACCCCGAGGTACTTAAACTCCTCCACTTGAGGTAGGACCTCTCCCCCGACCCGGAGTTGGCAAGCCACCCTTTTCCGGTCGAGAACCATAGTCTCAGATTTGGAGGTGCTGATCCTCATCCCAGCCGCTTCACACTCGGCCGCGAACCTACCCAGCAAGAGCTGAAGATCAGAGCTGGATGAAGCTAGGAGGACCACATCATCCGCAAAAAGCAGAGACGAGATTCTCCTGCCACCAAACTCGACACACTCCACACCACGGCTGCGTCTAGAAATTCTGTCCATAAAGGTAATGAACAGAACCGGTGACAAAGGGCAGCCCTGGCGGAGTCCAACCCTCACCGGGAACAGGTCCGACAACCAGTTGAACAATTAGTAGCATAGACAATTATTCCGAAGATAATCGACCAGAGCCCTTCGAAAAGTTGTGAATGATGATAAAGAACGAACAGATAGAGGAAGATTAGTCCAATCACATGGAGCCTTAAAACCAAAAGCATGTTTCCCTACCTCTCTTTTCACTCTAGGAACAACAAAAAAGATCTGGTCATTATGCCGCAGCTGTAAAGTGAATTATAGGGAATTAAATGCATTTTAAGATAATCCGGATAATTAAGGTAAAAAGTTTTAAAAATGAACTGAAACCAGTGAAATTGTCTCCTGACAGCAGGTGCGAACCAGGACAACTGTCGATACATCACACTTCGATGTGTCCTAAATGGATAACGAAGAACAAAACGACAGAGACTCTGATAAGTAACATCAATAGAGTACAAACAGGAGGATGAAGTGTTCTGATAGATAATGTCAGCATAGTCCAGAATAGGCAGAAGCAGCTGTGCGGCGGTTCTTTTCCTGACCAGAAAGTTAAAACAATTAACAGATTGATAGAGGATTTCAAGACGCGAATTTAAATTTTTTTTGTAGTTGATTGTTTGTGTTTTAAAGGATAAATCAGGTTTCAGCCAAACACCAAGATATTTGATGGTCTCCGTGGTCTCCAGAGGAGAGGAGTCGAGAAAACAAAGCTTAAGGTTTTTTTCGCCAATTTCTAGGGCTTTCTTATGAAACAGTAAGGAATGTGATTTTAAGGAGAAGTTTATTGGCCAACAGCCACTGCTGAATAGAATTAAAGTCTTTTTGTAGCGAAAAATGTATCTCAGTGACAGTTGGCTTACTACAATAAATAACTGTGTCATCAGCGTAAAGATGAATATTGCAGTCTGTGCAGCACAGGGGCATATCATTAACATAAATTGAAAACAACAAAGGTCCCAAGGAAGAACCTTGAGGGATGCCTTTAGATATTCCAGTAAAATTTGACTGACAGCCCCTGTGCAACACACACTGGCGACGATGATGTAGGTAAGAGTTAAACCAAAGTAAGGATGATCTTGAAAGGCCAACAGCATGGAATTAATCCAGTGAAAGATAATGGTCAACTAAATCAAATGCTTTGGAGAGATCTAAGAAAATGGCTCCAGTGCACAAATTATTATCAAAGCTAGAGAATACATCATTGGTACATTTCAAGACAGCAGCGGTAGTAGAGAAATGTTTTCTGAAGCCAGACTGGCACTGAGTAAATAAATGATTATCGGAGAGATAGGCATAAAGTTGATTGAAGATTAATTTCTCAAAGACTTTAACCACGCAGTTGATTATTGATGTAGGCCTGTACTTGTTCAGAATTTTTGAGTCACCTCCTTTATGCAAGGGAACGACTTTAGGCTTTATTCTTATTTTATTCTGCTCACCTGTTTGCACTTTGTAAACTCACCATCCCACAGTTAAAATTCTGTTTATTCACCACAGTTTTATGTTTGTTCCTGCAGGTAAACCCATTCTATTGCCTGTTTCCTCTCAGTTTATTTCATTAAACTGTTTTAATTCATCAGTTTTTTCGAGTATTAAATTACAAAACAATAAAATAAGATTTAAACGATATATTAAAAAGCATCAGATAATTCCCACCAGACACATTAAGAATAAAACCTAATTTATTGAGTCTGTAAAACCAAATAAAAACAGGCCCTAGCTCTATAGAAGAGGCTTTAAAGGGATGCCATTATTTTAGGAAGTTAAAAGGTTTCCCATCTCCGTCTTTAAGCTATTTTATAATTAGATTTTTTTCCCCCTTAAAGCCAGGAATTATAAAAACATTCCTTTATCATTAGAAGAGCCACGGAAGAAATGGACTTTTTCCTTTCAAATCAGAATAAAGTAGAGAAGGTCTTTCTATGAGACTCAGGCAGGAATGCACTCTATTCCAGACAATAATCTCCTTTTGTGATCTTCAATTACAATGCTAATAAAAGATTTATGTGTAGGTCTGTGCACACAGCTGGAAGGGAAGGCTGCTATATGAGACAACATCTCCCTGTGCTGCTGCTGCTGCTGCTGTGTGCATACCCATGTGATATGTAAATACTTTCCTCTCATATGCAAAGGCTTTGAGGTTCTGCAGACAGGTGACATCTTATGGCCGTCGTTATCAATATTTCACTAATTTATGTAGACATCAATGGTCACTGATGATTTTGATCACGATGAATAAATATGGAACTTGCTTTCATTATTTACATGTTATTCATTAAAGTAAATAAAGTTGTGTTTTCACCAATGATTGACTTTTATTTCCAGAAGGGGTATACATTATATATGTCCGGAACTGCGCTGCTCTGGGTGGCTGCATGTTGGAGTAGCTCTGTTGACTATATGTAAATTTTGCCTTTTCTTGGGCATTTTTTCTTCTGGTTTCTCAAGAAAAATTGTATTTTTTGGACACTTTACTTTTCTGTTTCTGGTGCTGTGAAGCTTGGAGGATTTTTACTGCTATTTTTTTAGCTTTTTTTCACTTTTTGAGCATTTGTTATGATGAATAACAATGGCAACAAGCTGGTTTACAATCGGAAGCAGCTGATTAACGTTGGAAAGGCTGAAACAATACCTCAACTGAAGCCACAAATCCCAAATGAGCTAAAACGCAAGAAGCGTGGGTGCAGAGCGGGACGGAGACAGAGAAAGAGGAGGTTCAAACCAACTCTTCCATCGATCATAATGGGCAATGTGAGATCACTGGCCAACAAGATGGAGGAACTCCAAGCCCTTTCAAGGACTCAGCCAGAGTTTTGGCAGTTTCGGAACCACTGGAGGAGATAATGCAAAGAAGGATTCTCCAGAGAATCAAGACAATGATGGACAACCCTGAGCATTCTCTTCACAAGACTGTCCGACAACGGAAGAGTGTCTTCAGTCAGAGGCTCCTTCAGTTTGGCTGCAACACTGACCGCTACTGGAGATCCTTCCTGCCAACAGCCATTGTAATATACAACAACTCTTTGATGACTTGATTATTATTGTTATTCTGAGCTACTACAGCAATCAATTTCCCTCTGGGATTAATAAAGTATTTTTGAATTGAATTGAATTGAATTTACTGACAACGATCTAAAACCCTCATGGAGCCAGTATCTGTACTGGTTCGTT
Organism: Nothobranchius furzeri; assembly: GCF_043380555.1. Lineage (NCBI taxonomy): Eukaryota > Metazoa > Chordata > Actinopteri > Cyprinodontiformes > Nothobranchiidae > Nothobranchius > Nothobranchius furzeri. The sequence continues at coordinate 57,897,375 of NC_091754.1, forward strand.
CCTACTGGGGTTGTGGGGTCTAGAGACAGTTTATAGTCACCAGTTAACCAAACATACAGGTTTTTAGTCAGCAGAAGGAAACCAGTAGCCTAGCATCTAAACTGTCATTCGCCGGATCAAAATCATTTAGCTTTGCATTTCGGTCTCGGCACGCTCCACCAGAACCTCCGTAAGCCCAGCCAGTATTGTGACTGACCAATCACAGCGCGTTTATTTAGAAAAATTATGTTTTACGTATTTTTTTATGTTTTATGTAGTTCTTCCACGATGTAATGGCGGACTGCCCCGTTGACTGATGTCCTTATCGATCCAATCCCAACGCTCTATTGGTTTGGTGATTGAGTCAGCACTCTTTTGGTGGGGAGGGTTAGGGTTAGGGACGGCTCGTTTAAATTTTCTTTGGCTTCGTCTTTGGACTATTTGGACTTGGGCTTTTCTTTGGGTCAAAAGCAGATAGAGGAACTTCAGTGGATGTGATTGGATCTGTGACGAAGTATGGCGGACAGCCTCGTTGACTGACATCTGCAACGGTGAGTATGTTGTGTTGTTTGTTGTCCAATAGCATGCAGAGACAGTTTGAGAGACAACTGTAGATCCCACCTCACGACTGAGAGCCGTTAATGGATCATTGCCAGATCATATGTTCACATATGATGGATGGCTCAGGCTAGGAAACGAGAGTACCCAGAGAAAACCCACGCATGAGTGGGGAGAACATGCCAGAGCTGTCAGCTGCACCATCATGCAGCCCTGCCCTGTAAACCTGCTAATACAGATTTAATTAACATCTAGCAACAATGAATGGAAATGAACAGATTACGAAAACAATGACTCGTCCCACAGCGAGAATAAATCATCATGCATAATAATGTTATTTAGTTTACTAACTCTATAAGCGTGTATCTGTTGTTCAAACGTCAGGGTAACTTGTGAGACGGGGGAACTGAGTGGGACGTTCAATCAGCATATCCCGACTGCTTTGGTAGTGGGTGATGTCCCTGATCAGTGCCAAAAAGCATCAACTTCTGTCGACGTCCAAGTACGGCAATCAAATCATTCAGAGGATGCAAAGTGTGGCGTTCAATGACCAGAAGAAGCACGGTTTTTTACAGTGCTCTGAGACACCAACGCCCCATGAATGACGTTGTTGTGGGGGGGACTTCCGCTTTGTGTTTTAGTGTTGGGAGATAACGACGACTTTAAAGCAGCAGGAACAGCGCTTATTTGCTTGTTTATCCTTTCTGATTCACACAAACTTTTCTAGTTTTCTACGGCTTGCCTTGGACAATCTGCTGATGTCATATCCTACTTAGTTACGACCAGTCGTGATCTGGGGTGGTTTCAGCCACTCACCACCTAAAAATAATGAATGACACCCTGCCCCCACCTATGGAACCACTACACCGGATCCAAGTACGTTAACTTTCAGCTGTCAGTAGTCTCCACATGGCCATGCTTGCCAATTCTTCCTTATTGGAAGCAAAGGGTCTGGTAACGCTCCCATTCAAATAACCCCACCCCCTGAGAATTGTAAGTGAGCCAATCAGTGCCGAGCCGCTTATGTCACACACTGCGACGCTCAGATTAGTCATATACAATGAAGATGGCGTCTGAAGCGGAGTTTGTTGCGGCTCTTTCCTCTGTTCTAAATGGCTAAAAGCCTTTCTTCGAAATAAAGATGTTTGCACCGTCGCCAGACGCCATCTTCAACTACAGTAGAAAAATAAAATAAAATAAAATAAAATAAACATATATATATATATATATATATATATATATATATATATATATATATATATATATATACATACACACACACTACATTTTACAGTCGTCATTTCCGCCTTTTTTCTGATTGGTTATTTTTGAGCTGGCTAGTCCCGCCCCTCTCTACCAGTGAGTGTCCAGACTCTCTGGAGGTTTCTTCCTGTTAAAAGGGAGTTTTCCTCTCCACTGTCGCTTTATGCTTGCTTAGTATGAGGATTGCTGTAAAGTCACTGACACTAGTCAGTGACTTGATGCAATTTGCTGGGTTCCTTATATAGGAAACATTATTTGTGATTGGCTTAATGAACTGTCCTGAATTGGAATGTTTATTATGTGAAGTGCCTTGAGACAACTCTTGTCGTGATTTGGCGCTATATAAATAAACTTGAATTTAATTGAATTGAATCGTTCTCTGTGTAGAATAGACAGAGAACGAGTTTGGCAGGCCAGGCTTGAGGATGGTTCCTACACTGTGACACAAATGGCTCTTCTGCTTTTCCAAAAGAGAAAATTTGACCAATTTGACATATTCATTGATTCGTTTAGCTCCGGAGGAATTGAGCAACAGCCATTTATAGAATGTCACACTTGACTTGAGGCAGGGGTCAGAAAAGCACTATATTATATTTGCTAAAAGGAGAAAATACAGCATTTATGTCACTTTTTAATGAAAACCGAAACTAAGTTCAGTCTGTGGAAAATGAAAAAGTGTTTTATGAATCCACAAGCTTATAGAACCCATTCAGGCAGCAGTAACTTGAATATTATCCGACTCCACATGAAGACCTTTGGTCCAGTCTTCTTTACAATGCTAATTTACTGAAAATTTGCAAGCATTCGTTTCTGTTCATGCTTAGGTCTGGACTCTGACTGGACCATTGATTAAACCTTGAAGCTCTGCTGGTGTGTTTCGGGACACAGTTTGTTCCAAGCCTCAGCTGTTGGACCAAATTTGGTCAACAGAAGAGTTCATGGCGGAGTCAAGAACTTCAAGCAGCCCAAGTCATCAACCCTCCACCGCCATGCTGATAAGCTGTTTGTTTTGCTATGCTACGAACACCTGGGCATCAGGTTACGAACACCTGGGCATCATTTAATTCATTTTCAACAAAATTTTGATTAATATTTACAGAGATTAAGAGTCAAAACTACACATTGTCACTTTAAATGCCATAGTTGTAGAACATACTCTAGAGCAGGGGTGGGCAATCCTGGTCCTCGAGCGCCACTTTCCAGCAGGTTTTAGTTGTTTACCTGCTCCAACACACCTGATTGCTAGACAAATCACCTGTTCAGAAGCTCATCAGGCTCTGCAGCAACCTGTTAATCACCAGCAGATTCAAACCAGGTGTGTTTAATCAGAGAAAAAACTAAAACCTGCTGGATAACGGCCCCCGAGGATCAGGATTGCCCACCCCTGCTCTAGAAGTAGAACATCATATGGTGTTGGCCTTCATTTTAGACTCTAAATAGGCCTGTTTATTGTGGCGGTCTTGGCTGACAAACCGCTCCCTCCATTGAAGTGTTGGTTGTGTGAAGTCCAAACATTCACCTCAAAGTCATAGAGACTTGTCTCTCCCTTGGTGATGAATAATAACATGGTAATAAAGGATCTTTGGAATTACATATTCTGCTTTTTGCGTTTTTAACTGTGCGAGGAAAAATGAGTGAAACCCCTCTGACGTATAGAGGCTGTGTCTGCTGATCCAAACGAACAAGGATTTTAATTGCAGGGTTGATTTGAATGTTTCCGAATCCACTATTAAAGTGTTAGTGTGTTCTGCCTGACCCAAACAATGCTGACATTTTCTTAAGATGTAAGAAAAATGACTTCTGATGAGAGGAATAAAAAAGGGGTCCACACTTCCAGGTAGATGCACTGCTGGTATAACCTCAGATTAGTCAGATCTGTTCAGCGTGGTGTGTGATCTGAAAGCAACGCTTTAAACAATCTGTTTCTCTTAGAGACACTTATGAGAATAACAGTTAAACAACATAGTTCTTTCTTTTAGCCCAGCAGCAAAGTGGTTTGCATTACGACTGTTTTAAAAAGAAAGTGGAAGGATGAATTTTATTTTATCGTAAAGTTGTAAAAAGAGGACGCCTGTCTGTTTGAGTAGGAAGAACAATACGCTTTAGAACGATTAAACTACTCACACCCAACGCGACATCTGAAATCCGAAATTTTACAACGATTTTACACTGAAAAGGTGTGATTTCCTGTCTAGCCCTATGTTAGCTACGGAAATTGGCGCATCCCAGAAGCGACATGCCGCAAAAATAGAAGTCGATCCTATCTTGAAATTGTCGCGTCGCCGCTGGTTTGAAACACTCCATAAACTACGATAAATTCTTTTTGAAGCGGCGACGTTCCGCTGCCGTTCCGCGCCACTGATGCTTTCAGTGTGAAACTGGAGTGACACTCAATCCAACCCCAGTTTCCGGTTTCAGCTGAAAATTTTGAGTTTTACTTAGAAAATCCTGGAAATGGAAACTAATTTAATCATCAGGCCCTGGTCTCCTGGAAGCTAGTCTACCTGTCTCCCTTGTCCAGCCCCCTCCCCCGTGGCTTAGGCGACTGGTGTCATGTAACAGTAGTCTAGTGGTTAGAGTGCTGGGCTGGACCCTAACCAGCCAATACTGACTTGCCTAAGACGCTCATTTTGTGGCGCAGGAGTGGGCGGAGTTTCACTGCAACTAAGTGTGACCGTGTGAGCGCACACACGTGACACGCACTAGTCAACATCATATATATATATTTGTCTTGTACCACATAATTTTTAATCTGAAGCTACATATGAAGCATTTTCAGGGCAGAGTATTGTTCCTGTTAGTGTTTAGTGTGAGATGATAGTAAATATTCTCGTTCTTTCTCCAACAACTTTACCTGATAGTAAGCTAACTTTAGGCAAACCAGCAGCACAACAAATATTTTCAAATAAGACTCACAAACCTGAGTCAACACCAGTCTCATCAAAGCTGGGGTTCTGTCGCCGTACTTTTGGTCTAAAAAACGTCCTTATATCCATCTTCACTCATGCGTTTCAGGCAGAGAGTGTAGAAGAAGCCGGCTGCTGAAGGGCTTCTTCTTCAGTGGTGGAGGCTCAGGCAGGCTGTATACAAACTACTGCCAGCTGCGCCCTCTCTGTTGGACTTTGGTACTGCATGTTACTTCCGCGATTTAGATCCGGGGCTTATCATGAAAGATCCGGGGCTTCAGCCCAAGTAGCCGGGCCTAACGCCGCCCCTGGTCCTGTCACAGTGTCCCGATTGATCATGCGCCCTGACTACTTGGCCAAGGGGACGTCCCTTTGGCTGACTGGTTAGCATGCATGACTCTCACCCGGGAGTCTGGGGGCTGAATCCCGCCTGGGCCCTCGTTTCTCCACCTTTGACCCTTGCACGTGACGTCACGCCACTCATGAGACCGCCACCTTCGCCATGATGGATGGCAATTAGACCGTTTACACCCATAGAAACTCAGTGAAGCTAGTCAAAACAAGCCAGTTTGTAGCCTTTTATCGCTTTTATTTAGTTGATTTGACTGTAAAATGGTTTTAGCTTGCTGCGTGGTTGCTCCACTAACAGACAAGGATGTAAACTCAACTCGCTTTTTCTTTTTAATAACTTTGATGGAGACTGAGGACGGAGATGAACTGCAGCAATCAATCAATCAAGCAGACTAGCAGGCCTCAGATTTGCAGCGAACATGTTTTTACCGAGTAAGATTAACGTTCATTTATTTCACGAGGAAGACGGGGACAGGGATAAATGTGATGTGTTTATAGTTGTTGATAATCCTGATGGAGGCTGCACTGTAGTGTAAAGCGAGACAATTATTAACAATATTAAAGCTCCGATGTATGATTACGTGTGTTAAAATGACGTTATTTATTTATTTATATGAGCGTCGGCGTTCAGAGATCTTCTCATTCCAGTGTGAGAGCAGCAGCTGAACCCGGTAACACCACCAGCAACAGAAGCTGGCAGGGATCCGGACTTTTTAACAATCAGCTTTGGTTTAAAGTGAAACGCTGTTTATAACATAAAATTATAAATCCAGCGGGGTGAATTTAGGCAAAGTCAGCAACATGTTTACATCGGTGAACAGCTGCAGAGAGAACGTACGCTAACGTTGGTAAGCTAGTTAGCATACCGCTAGATGTGCTACTTCTTCTGATAACTGAACTGGGCATGAACTAGTTGAAGGAATGCTGGAGGAGTTTTGTTTTTGTTTTGATCCCAAAAACAATTTCAGGCTCTGCTTTTCCCTTTGTTTAGCAATCGTGTCGCTCACTGTTTACATGCTTTTGCCGTCCACCACGGTGGACCCACGTGATTAGGTGACGTCGGTGCAAAGGGTCATTAAATTTCGGTAGACGAAAATACCCCGTATGTTAAAAGTTGAATGTGTTGTACTTGATCTGTCTCTTTGTCAGAGCTCTAGTGCTTTAACAGGATTAGTCTGTTCACCTAAAACCTGCTGTGTAAAAATGGCTCTACTGCCCTCTGGTGGAGGATCTAATTACAGCTGTGCCAATTTTCAGTTCCACTTTTATTTATCATCCAACAGATGATTCACCTGAAGTCTTGGGCTACATTTGATTTTGTCAGTTGTACGGTGGCACGAATTATATCACAGTTCCTTGCAGTAAGAGGGTTGCTAGTTTGAATTCCTGCTGTGGCCTTTCTGCGTGGAGCATACATGTTCTCCTCACACACTCCGGTCTACAGACCAGAAACCTGCATGTTAGGTTGACTGGAGACATTGTCCTGACAGGTCAGAAAGAGAGAGAGACTGGTCTGATGTCGCTTCGCTGCCTGCGCAAATAAAACCATTTGAAAACTACTTTTCATTTAGATTTTGTTTATCTCTAAAGCGTTTACAGTAAGACCTGCTCCTGTTTACTTGTTATCATGCGCTGACACATCGGTTACATCCCCCTGCACCCCACCATCCCAGCAGAGGTCAGTGCCACCTCCCTGATCAGAGCAAGTGGCGGCGGGTGTCTGCTCGACACATCCTGGCCTCCTTCTCTTGTTGCACACGACTGGAAGTATCGTCTTACCGCTGCAGAGGGGCAGCTGCTGCTCTCCTTGTTGGACACGGCAGCCTGATACATCGCCATCCTCTCCTTCACCGACACCGACTCGACCTCCTGGTTCTCGGCGCTGACTGCCTTTTCCTCCAGACGCCCGGATCTGGTTCTACTAGTGCTGCCTGCAGCTTCACACCCAAAGAACACACACAAAAAAAAACATGAATGTGACTTTCAAATAAAAACACCCCATAACCGTTGAATCAAAAGCCAGCCATACTTCATGCAACGCGTGTCTCCTCCAGGGATGGGCTGATATTTGCCACCTACTCGATACTGGTTTGGCACATCGGGGAAAGCTGTGATAGAACTCACTTTTCAGTAATTGTACTTCAGGGACAGATAACTAGGAAAAGGCTTCTTCTACTGTAACAGAACAAAAGTGAATCAGTGGAGTCGAGCTTTACTTCATTAGCTGTTGGAAACTTAGTGAAGATATCCTGAATTACATGTAAAATAAATAAATCCGTTAAACGCACGCCTGTGTTGTCTGTTATTGTAGAATTTTCCTGAAAACCCAAGCGGAATTTGGTGAATTCATCTTGGAGTTCAGGATACGGATATTTGACCTAAGAAGTAGAACAGAAGCAGATGTAGGATAATAAATCCTGACAGAAAACTCATCATTTAGAGCGATTTCGGTGGTTTTTAGTTCATATATTTCAGCACATCCCTGTGGATAGCCAATTAGAGACGAGCGCTGATTCTACATCTGACTTTTTTTGTGCTACAAAGCATCATTAGGAATGAGAGAAAGCTCTGCTAAGGCTCAACCTCCACCCACACTGAACCTTTTAGCCCTTGGCATGTTTTCTCTCTTTGAGCCGCGGCGCTCTCAGATGAAAGAAGACCCTAAATAGAAATTATTCGCCTTCTTTTCTAACCTTTTGATATATTGAAATTCTCCTGATTGTTTTGCTCAACACGAGTGTGTTCTGGAGTACATTTAGCAAAAAGAAGTTAGTGACCATGTGGTTGCAAAGCCTCCCAAATCACGGTCCTGATGGTGTCGTATGAGCTTTTCATAAAATGGGACTTTACAGCTGAAATCCATCTCTGTAGGGTATGTGGGTGTCCTCCGTTCACTCAACATCTCATCAGGTTGTATGTTTGGAGCCATTGGGACTAAAAGATCTCGGGTTCTAAGTGTTTTGTAAGGTAGAAACTGTGTGAATCGCCTGGAAAATACTGACAGAGATATACAATTTAGTAAGGACATTCACTCATTCATTTACATGGAGGAGGCGGTACTTGAAATAAATACTGCAGCCAGCCACTAGGGGGAGATTCAGTTTTGCTGGGCTTCAACTTCCCACAGACACACACACACACACACACGCGTATGTATGTATGTATGTGTGTGTATATATATATATATATATGTATATATATATATATATATATATATATATATATATATATATATATATATATATATATATATATATATATACATATCTGGGATGTGTATCTTTGAATTTCTAGTGATACCATACATACAGGGGAGACAATACGAAATGTCACAATACATTGCGATATATTCAGTCAGACGTTACAAGCGATTTTTTTTACTGAATTTATTGTAAGAATGTTCAATAAACAGTCCAAACTGATATGTAACATGTTTAACATGAGGTATCTGAACCATGATGGAGGGATTTACGTTTCAATGGTGGAAACAAAACCCGTTGCACACTGCTGCCAACTAGAGAGTGGCAATTGAATTGCACAAAATGAAAAGAAAATACAAAAATGTTTGCATGTAAATTCTTTCAAGAATTAGATACACGGCTTTTGAATATCGATGTAATAATCGCATGAAAAAATATCACGATATGTTGCCATATCGATATTTCCGATACACGACTTTTGAATGTCGATGTAATAATCGCAGGAAAAAAATCATGATATATTGCCATATCGATATTTTCTTACATCCCTAATATATATATATATATATATATATATATATATATATATATATATATATATATATATATATATATATATATATATCTCCCTCGGCGACTAACTTTTGTTTCAGGTCTAAAACATGGCTGTCGTGTCAACCCCTTTTATTTTATTTATGAAGAAAACATCATAATTATCCATCATAACCAAGCTGAAAACATTCGAGCCAAAAGGAATTGTTTGTCTGACCTAAATTACTCACTGAAATGTTTTATATGAAATATTACTTTTGTAGACTGATTTATGGTTAGCATAAAGGACTCTGGTTAGTTTAATCCTTATCTTATTTATGCTTCATAGATTTTTGATGGAAGCAGTCACCCAATATAATATAGAATATTGTAAAAATATAATTATTTAAAAGGACATCAAAGACTATTGCTTCCCTTTTTATATTTATCGCGTTTTAAACCATTTTTACAGCAAATATATTGAGTTTGATGGATAAATATCCATCAATAAATAATTGATGGAGAAATTAGTTTAGCATCTTTAGGAAGGCAGCTTTATTTGTAAAGCACACTTAATACAGAGGCAGTTCAATGTGCGTTCTGAGATTAGTAGGAACATTAAAATCAATTTAACAACACAATTGCAATACACATACTTTTAGATAAAATTAAATACACAAATGAATTTCAGATTTCAGAACCAGAACAAAAGCAATGTTAAAGGTTGAGCAGTTACAGCGCAATGGACGTAGTTTTGACTTTAGAAGGGGGGGGGGGGCACACCAAGGGGGTACACAAGTGGTTGTTTTCCATTTGGTCCTAGAGCTCAAACAGTGTCTGTTTAATATAGCGGAATATTGTTTTGGGGTGGTAAAAAGTGAGGGGGGACATGTCCCCCCTGCCCTCCCCCAAAACTACGCCCATGCACAGCGCAGACGGTGCAGCATAAGAAACAATTTCAAAAACAAAAATTATATTGTCATTACATTTCAATAGAATCATTAACATTATATAAAACAAACGGAGAAAATAGCTCATAACTTTATTGCAATGTCAAAATACCGAATTAGCTTTTTACACGAAGAAAAACAAAATACTAAATCTAAATACTCAAAAACTAATGGTGAGGATGCGGTTCAGTTACTTTGGGATAAAAGTATCACCGCCACACCTGTTGTAGCTTTCTGCCACGTCTAGAATGTAAGGTAGAACCGCTGAGAGGAGAAATGGGCTGTCAGCTAAAACAACATCCGCTACTTCCTATAAATACGGGTCATAAATCCACCACCTGAGGCTCTGATGTATCTCAATACGGAGCAGATTAAAAGAACACCAGGGTTATTCCCTCATTCATCACCATGTTTAAGTGTTCACGTCATGCTCTAGAGCTGTCCTACGCTCATCAGGAAGGGTCCAGGGTCTCAGAGCAATGACAACAGTGCTTCGGTTATGTCTGACTTCAGTCATATGCAGAGCTGCCATAGCATGGAGGTGAGGTAAGGTGGTTTGAGGGGGGACTATAACTGGAAGGGAAGAAAATAAAGCCAGCCTTTTTATAACCCGGCTCGGACTGCAGCGTCATGTTCCCTCGTAACGGGGAGCTTCGTGGAGGCCATGTCTGAAGGGGACACGGTTGAGGGGGAGGTATGGGGCGCCGAGCGTAAAGAAACACGTAACTATATTAAGTTCAGTCTCCGTATCTAGATTCTAATCTAAATTTGTAATGTTTCATTTCAATGTTAAAAGTTTTTAAATCAAATAAAACAAAAAAGTGAAATAAAGAAATCCTCTATTTTGGCTTTTCTTTATTAGTTAGATGGCAACCATAAATCCTCTACTGAGGTGCAGGGAGAAGAACATCAACGGAGACATTAATAATCGAGCAATGATTGAATCAAACCATCAAATGGACTTTCAGATGTTAGATAAGAGATCTCTTCACTCTACCTTTATTTTTAATAGATCGTTAGCATCAGAATGAGTTTATTTTATAGCTAAATATTCATATTTAATCCAATTGAATTAATAGATTTAGATGAATTTTTGTGTAATTTGGTTTGATTCTAAATGTTCTTGAGACTTTTCAATACACATTTAGTATAATGTAATTTTCTATACTTCATTTACTGTCTATAACTAAACATATCAAAATAACTTCTTTGAATTTCCCCCATAATATTTTTGCTGTAATACTTTTCAATCAGCATGCAATAGAACAGAATAAAACATGCAACAGAAGCTTTTCTGATGCTGCTGTTACACAGTTGACGCCAACAAATATTGGTTTACAGGAACTGGCTTTTTACCACTGGTGTAAAACAATAGTTCATATTTTAAAGTAAGTTTGTTTGAAAAGATTCCAAATTGAAAAATCATTTCCTGTGCTTAATCGCTCTTTGGAAAAACCTCAAAACAAAGGTTGGTGCTGAGCAGATTGAGATGCTAACGGCTAGTCACAACAGGGATGGATCTGTAGTGAATTACCATCATCCTAAAAAAACCTCCAACCTTAAAAATGTCATGACAATATTAGCTTTGTCAGTTTCGAAACACGTGTACGTAGAATTTCCTGGTTATTTGTGGAGCAAATTTCAAGTGTAGCTAAGAAGCTACTTAGCTAGCTTCTAGCTGGAATTCCAGGATAATTCTGCCAAATCAAGCATCAAAGAAATGATTTAGAGGAGGGCAATAATTTATACAAATAACCTTTAAGAAAATTATTAAAAATTTGAGATATTAGAGAGTTTTCAAGACAACTCCTCATAGGTGCCAAAAATGTATGCATTTTTAATTTAAAAACATTAAAAACTATTATATGGCATTTTTTTGTTTGTTTTTTTCTACACTGCGCAAAAGTTCACAAGATATTAGTGAAAATCTCAACCTAAAAGTGTCGATCTACATCAAAAGACCAAATTCCACCACTTTAAAAACACAAGTCAGGCCTCACAAAATCACTCTAGGGCTGCAAATGGCCCCCAGGCCACACGATGGACACACCAGGTTCATGGTGACAGAAATCTACTTTGTGAACCTTCTAGTCGTGAACAGCTTCAGGGTCTCTGACAAAAACTACATTTCTGCGAACTTCTCCTTTAATGCTGTGGTAACAGCATTGATTTAGGAATAAAACCCACCAGGCTGCTCCTCAAGCCCAGGTCATTTCTCCTGTCAGTGGAGAATAGATGTTGGCCCGCGCTGACGAGTATTTACCACCGCCATGACCGTCAGTTTTTATTTCTCCACAGATTTTTATCTCTTCAATTCCACAACGGCGGCCCAAGTGATGACACCGGCTGATGTGTAATGGAAGTGGAAAAGACCATAATAAGTCAACATGTGAGGCCATGCTGCTGGCAGCAAATACGACTCAGTGGCTATATTGAGCTTAGCCAAGGCCCATTGACCTCCATGCTCTTCCTGCTGGCCCAATCCAGCTCTAGAGTCGCCAAAGGTGAGCTGTCGCTCTCTCGCCCGGATGGCATGGAGACGAGGAGCAGAAGGGTGAGGGGTTAGTGAGTGGATCCAGAGAAATAAGAGAGTCGTTTAAGGACGTGAGGAAAGGCAGAGTACCTTTGTAGCTCAAAGCGAGTTCGAGAACCGTAGACCTGCGTCCGGCAGGGCCGTCCTCTAATCACAGAGGCGTCACCTCCGTGTCCGCCCTATACTCACATCAGCGGCCTTAAGCCATGCAGTTTAGTGTTCGGCGTGTACTGACCGAAGCGTTTGCCTGGCGAGGTTTGACAGGAGAGCCAAGTGAGCTATACACTAATTGAAATGTCAGCCTGTGGAGGGTAATTTCTTCCTCGCCGACAAAGTAAAACAGGCACAATAATTACTCTGTCAAATCTATCAAAATAACTTCTTTTACAAGGAGAGCGGATTGTCCTCGAGCGCTTCCTTATGCTAGGCTTAGCACTTTGTCTCCAATTTGATTCGCTTTTGGAATATTCCAGATGAAGGGGGAGCAGGAAGGGGCCATGCATGTTTTATGACTCACTAATCCTTGTGGAGAATGTGCTGCAGAAGGAGGTCTTTGGGAAGTTTCAATTAGCTAAACAAAATCCTTTTCCTTTTGCTGATAACGCACAAGAATGCGTCGTCATCTAAAATATCATCTGTTTAGGTTAATGTTTCTCTCTTTAAGCGCTGGAAGTGCTGCAGCCTCAGTGGACTGTAATGATCAGCAGAGATCAGCTGGATGAGCGGGACGTCGGCTCCTACCTTCTGTGGAAGTCGTTCCTGTTCTAGAACAGCAATAGAATCCAATCAAATGGGAACGATCGAGGGAATTCCAGAAAGTGGGTCTAGTCACCCGGGCCAACTCGGAAAATCAGTCCAGGGCAGGAAAGTGTGGATTGGAGACCAGCTCCAGCACTGAGCTCAGTGGGGCTCAGGCATCTCGTGACAGCTGATTTTATTTTAGAAGCCTCTTCGTGAAAAAAAGGGACGGACTTCGGAGACAGGGTTAGTGGAGGTGGCACGGCTTTTTTTAGAGTCAAGTACAGAGGTACCTCACATTCCCAGAACCCTATGTCACCGTAGTCTTATGGACGCAGACGTCCCACGCCATGAGCTAGAAAACCACACACACACACACACACACACACACACACACACACACACACACACACACACACACACACACACACACACACACACACACACACACACACACACACACACACACAGGAGGACATTTAGCATTTGAACTGACTTCTTCCCAGCGAGCTAAACAACCTGACGTTTCATGACTGATTGAGTTCCTCTAAATACAACATTACTAAATCCCAGAGCTGTGACCAAGTCACTGCTCTGCAAGTCCCAAGTCTTTCCAGTCAAGCCTCGAGTCAAGTCCAAGTCAATGACAACCAAGTCCAAGTCCTTAACTTTGAATTTTCAAGTCAAATTCAAGTCATCTGTCCAACTTCTATTTAATGACAACGATAAAAAATAAATTCCAGAAATAAAGCTTCTTAAGGGGCATTATGGAAGATTGACAGCCAAAACATGTATAGAAATAATAAATGTCTTCTTCATACATTCTCCTGCAATGCCCTGGTCCTGTAGAATGAGCCCTGGCATTTTTACTGTGATTGCCTGTTTTTCTGTAAAATCACAGAAAAAGAGAGATGCTCGGGTCGAGCAGGCTGCTTCATGCGCGTTCACGCTCAGGCATCGCCCGTAGCATTTGCTATCCGTAGCTTTAGCAGCAGAGAGAGAGGCAGTGCCACTTTGTCGCTGTTCCTAACGCCTAGTGACAAAGCTAGCTACATTTATGAGGACCCTTAGCTACTTTCTGTAGAACTTTCTTCTAGATATTTCCTGCAAATTAGCAACAAAATAGCCATTTTCACTCCAAACCGTTCTTTGGTTTGACGTTGTTTCAGCTGTCATCAAGGATATAAATGTTAGATACTGTGAATGTTACTAGAGTGTAGCTCACCTTGTAAGATGTCTGACTCTCATGCAGAAGACCTGGGTTCGATTCTGGATGTGAACATGGTTCATTTAGAGTTTCTTTTTTACATTAATGGTATATTATTTTACAGTAAGATGCCCAAATTTTTATTTGAGACTCGTCGAACGGCATTGAATTCACAGATAAAAAAGATGTGGGTTCAACTTTCATTTTGGAACAATTTTTCAAGCAAGGGAAGGGAATGATCTGAGCATGCAGGAGGACTGACCCATCATAAACCTTTGTCGGCTGTGCTGAAGAGAAAGGTACAGAACCAAATTATTTAATTAATTAGCTGCACGTTCTCCTGTCCTCTGTCCTCCGGGCCACGCACACACACACACACACACACACACACACACACACACACACACACACGGGACTGTCTCAGCTGTTATTTTCGTTAAGGAGTGTGCACGTACAGCATGCGCGCCTCGTGCACGAGCCTACTATTGAAGCTGCCGTTACGCTTTTGGCCTGAGGGGGCAATCGTGAGCATACAAATTCAAAACTCCGTAAAGTCCCTTTAAATGAATGAAGCACACCTTTAAAGGATGGTTGAAGATCTTTGAGAGAAATTTTTTTAATGAACTCAAGAGCCTTTACAGAGTGACCAGTATTAAAGAGGACATGTTATACCTGTTAAAAACAAGTTATGTCAGTTTTATGGTCTACGCCAGCAGTCTGAAACCTGCAGCTCTGTGGACCATCCACATGGCTCTTATCAACTCATTCATGTTTTGATTAATTTTTTAAAAATGCAGGTCTAAGCAGCTTTTCAGTATTTCATGGAAAATTTCTTTCCACCACAGAACAGCACTAAAATGAATCATGTTTTTAGCATATTTAGGTTATTTTATATTATCTTCAGCAAATCTCAACAGCTCAATAAAAAAAAGACTATGTTTCTTCATTTTAAAACCTAATGATAAAACCAAAATGATGACTTTTTTTCTCTTTCAAAAACAAAAACACGTCTTTTATAGTAGCTGTTTACGGAAGAGGGCAAGAACAGCTCCCAAATTTATTTATAAAATGAACAAAAAAGTCATTAAGTAATTATCCTGATTTTATTATGAAAATTCTGAGGAAACAAGACGATTTTGTCTTCAAAAGCTCAAATTGTAAACCAAAGGTTTTTATTGAAAATTATAAATGGTCTCATTTCAAAATGTCCTGGAGCAGGGGGGCTCCTGCTCATCTGTAGATCCGCCCCTGGCTCCGAGTTTCAAGCCAAATATAATTCAACAAAAGACCAGATCATGTTCTCAACCTAAAAGTACAAGTAGAACAATGTCTTAAGCCTACTATATTTCTGTTTTCAGTTTAAAAATAAGAATCTGTAGCCTTGCTGGTTATTGTGCTTGGAGGTCAAGGCCCGCTTGGTAACAACACGCCACAATGCCACCGACATCCTGTGCTTACCTCAGGGACGCCGGCTTAGAATCATTTGTTCTTGATTTTCGTGGAATAAAACAGATTAATTCAATTCAATTCAATTTTATTTATATAGCGCCAAATCACGACAAGAGTCGTCTCAAGGCACTTCACATAATAAACATTCCAATTCAGGTCAGTTCGTTAAGCCAATCAGAAATAATGTTTCCTATATAAGGAACCCAGCAAATTGCATCAAGTCACTGACAGCAATCCTCATACTAAGCAAGCATGTAGCGACAGTGGAGAGGAAAACTCCCTTTCAACAGGAAGAAACCTCCAGAGAATCCTGGCTCAGTATAAGCAGCCATCCTCCACGACTCACGGGATCAAGAAGACAGAGCGCACACACACACACACACACACACACACACACACACACACACACACACACACACACACACACACACACACACACACACACAAAGACAAAGCAATGTGTCTATTGTTACATTGTGATTTCTTAGTAAATATTCTACTTGGTGAGAGATAACCTTTATTGTATTTTGTCGGGCTGATCAGACTGGATGAAGGAGACGAACAAGGTGAGACGTTTAACTGTTTTATTATTTCTCCGGTCGTATCTCTGTGAGGAAGAAACGATGACTGAGATGAGAAGCCGGTACCGGCGTCTTCCATATATAGCCTTGCTTGGCTGTGACGTGGAGGGAATCCCCGCGAGGAGCACGCTGGGAGCTCCCCATGAGGAGCATGTCGGGAGTTGTGGTCCGAACGTCAGCCGGGAGATACCTGAGTCCTGACAGGACCCCCCGGTCCAGGGACGGCTCCAGAAGTCCCAGCGCGACCCCGGCGGACCCAGAAGTCGGAGATCAGGGAAGGGTCCAGGATGGACCGAGCCGGCTCCCAGGAGCGTTCCTCGGGGCCATAGTCCTTCCAGTCCACTAGGTACTGCCAGCCCCGACCCCTGCGGCGAGCGTCCAGGATGCGCCGGACGGTGTAGATAGGCTCACCGTCGAGGAAGCGGGCAGGAGGCGGCGCCGGAGCCGGAGGCGGGAGAAGGGAGGACTCCACGAAGGGCTTGAGCCGGGAGGTATGGAAGGTGGGATGGATGCGGAGAGTAGCCGGCAGTCGCAACCGGTACGTGACCGGGTTGATGACCCTTTGGATGGGGTATGGGCCGAGGAACCGAGGAGCGAGTTTCTTGGCCCCGGCACGGACCCGAAGGTCAGCCGTGGACACCCAGACCTTGTCCCCAGGAGCATAGGAGGGACCAGGACGGTGTCGACTGAGATGCTGGCGAGCATAGCTGGTGTTAGCTCTGGTTATGGAGGCTCGTGCTTTGATCCAGGCACTCTTGCAGCGTCTCACCATGGCTTCCGCTGCTGGAACGGCGACCTCGGGTTCTTGGTGGGCAAAGACCGGGGGCTGGAAGCCATAGCAGACCTCGAAAGGGGACAGCCGAGTGGCAGATGAGGTGTGAAGATTGTGGGACAGCTCCGCCCAGAGGAGGTATTTAGGCCACTGTGAGGGTTGAGCCGAGACAAAACAACGAAGGTACCGACCCAGCTGTTGGTTAGCCCGCTCCGTCTGGCCATTGGTCTGCGGGTGGTAGCCTGAGGATAGACTGACCGATGCTCCCATCAGCCGACAGAAAGCTTTCCAGAACCGGGCCGTGAACTGGGGCCCCCGATCCGAGACCACGTCGACTGGGAACCCGTGGAGGCGCACCACGTTCTCCAGGAACAGTTCCGCTGTGCGTTGGGCTGAGGGGAGACCCGGAAGGGCGATGAAATGGACAGACTTGGAAAAGCGGTCCGTAACCGTCATGACAGTGTTGAGGTTATTGACCGACGGGAGACCCGTGACGAAGTCCAGCCCCACGTGGGACCAGGGGCGGCTGGGCACCGGAAGAGGTCGGAGGGCACCAGCCGAGGCCTGGTTGGGGTTCTTGGAGCGTGCACAGACGTCACAGGCGCTGGTGTATTCTTTCACATCCCTCGCCATGCCTGGCCACCAGAGGGCTCGCTGGAGGAATTTAAGAGTTCTGGAGAAACCAGCGTGGCCAGACAGGCGTGATGAGTGGGCCCAGGACAACGCCTCGCTGCGACAGGCCGTGGGGACATAGAGGCGACCCGCGGGGGTCTCAGGAGGCGCGGGGTCGTCCCGGAGGGCGTTCTGGATAGCTTCCTCCAACGGCCACCTCAGTTGGCCCAGGAAACGGTGTTCCGGGAGGATTGGCGCTGGCTCGGACGAGGGCGAGGAGTGGGTGAATTGGCGGGAGAGGGCGTCCGCCTTCTGGTTCTTGGCTCCCGGGCGGTAGGCGAGATGGAAGTCGTAGGGTTCAAAGAAAAGGGCCCAGCGAGCCTGGCGAGGATTAAGCTGCTTGGCAGATTTTATGTGGGTCAGGTTCTGATGGTCAGTCCAGATCGTGAAAGGCTGAGTGGTGCCCAGAAGCCACTGCCTCCATTCCTCCAATGCCCATTTTATGGCCAGTAACTCACGGTCGCCCACACCGTACTTCTGCTGGGTGGTGGAAAACTTCCTGGAGAAGTAGGCGCAGGGATGGAGCCTGTCGTCGGGCCCGCCTTGAGACAGGATGGTGCCGGCGCCGACGTCAGAGGCGTCGACCTCGACCACAAAGGGGACTGCAGGATCTGGATGGCGGAGGATCGGGGCCGAGGTAAAGCGGGTGACCAGGTGGTGGAAGGCCCGAATGGCGTCGGGAGTTAGATGAAACGGCTGGCCAGGGGAGCCTGGTCGAGTGAGAGAGGTGAGAGGGGCTACGAGGGTGCTATAGTTCTTTATAAAACGGCGGTAAAAGTTGCAGAAACCCAGAAAACTCTGCAGTTGTTTCAGGCTGGTTGGCAAGGGCCAGTCCTTCACCGCCTGGATTTTCTGAGGGTCCATGGTTGTCCCTTCGTCCGAGATCCTGTAACCCAGGAAGGATATGGACTGCTGATGGAAGGAGCATTTCTCGGGTTTACAGTACAGGTTGTGGTCCAGGAGCCGGGTCAGGACGGCGCGAACATGATGGATGTGTTCGGCCTCGGATTTGGAGTAGATCAGTATATCGTCCAGATAGGCGAACACCCACCGTCCCAGCATGTCGCGGAGGACATCATTAATGAGACGTTGGAAGACAGCAGGGCTATTGCATAGTCCGAAGGGCATAACCAGGTACTCCCAGTGGCCGGTGGGTGTTATGAAAGCGGTCTTCCACTCATCCCCGGCCTTTATACGGACCAGATTGTAGGCGCTCCGGAGATCCAGTTTCGTAAAGATCCGTGCCTGGGAGATGGCATCCAGAGCGGTAGTGAGGAGCGGCAGAGGATGGCGGTCCTTGACCGTGATCTTGTTCAGACCCCGATAGTCTATGCAGGGGCGAAGATCGCCTTCCTTTTTCCTCACGAAGAAGAAGCCAGCGGCACCCGGAGAGGAGGAGGGTCGAATGAACCCCTGCTGGAGGGCCTGGGCGATATATTCTTCCATCGCTTTGGTCT
Source organism: Nothobranchius furzeri (assembly GCF_043380555.1). Classification (NCBI taxonomy): domain Eukaryota; kingdom Metazoa; phylum Chordata; class Actinopteri; order Cyprinodontiformes; family Nothobranchiidae; genus Nothobranchius; species Nothobranchius furzeri. Next base: position 57,916,522 of record NC_091754.1, read on the forward strand.
CGGGAGGCGCGAGAGAGAAAAGGCGCCCGCGGGGAGGACTGGTTCCGGGTAGCAGCTTGATCTCCATATCATATGGCCGGTGAGGTGGCAGGGAGGTGGCGCGCCGCTTGTCGAACACCGCGGCCAGGTCCCGATAGGGCAGCGGCAGGTGGGGCGGTGTGGAGCTGGGGCCCCCGTCCGGAAGACCCGCCGAGGATGGAGGAGGAGCGAGGTGGGTCTGGCACGAGGTCCCCCAGCCCAGCAGGCGGTTCTGGGACCAGGAAATATGAGGGTCGTGGAGACGGAGCCAGGGGAACCCCAGGATTAGGGGAGAAGAGGGAGCAGAAATGATCAGGAAATGGAGGGTCTCCTGGTGGCCTTGGGTGATCATACGGAGTGGCTGGGTTCGGTCTCGGACTGGGTAGGGTTGGAGAGGCCTACCGTCCACCGAGGTCACTGGTATAACCCTCTCCAGGGGTTGTAGGGGAATCCGTAGGCGTTTTGCCAGATCCAGGTCCATGAAATTGTCCGCGGCCCCCGAGTCCACCAATGCGTTTACGTGGAGTGAGGCCTCACCATGGAGGAGGGTGACAGGAATAAGGAGACGGTTAGTAGCGACAGGGGTAGAAGAAGACCCAGACTGAGCGACCCCAATACTCAGTGGGGCCCCCCGTTTCCCGATCGTCGCGGGCAGTCCAGGCGTCGGTGGTCGGGAGAGCCACAGTAGGCACAGAGGCCCTCGCGCCACCGTCGTTGTCTCTCCTCGGGGGGAAGGTGGCCGAGCTGCATGGGCTCCTCCGTCAGCATGGGTACAGGAGCTGGCGTGGGTGAACGAGGGCGAGGCACCGGCATCCTGGGGCGACGCGTGGATAACTTGGGTCGAACCAGAACCCGCTGGTCGATGCGCAGCGCCAGATCAACCACCTCATCCAGGGTCTGAGGCAGCTCCCTTCCCGCCAACTCATCACGGATGTAGGGTGCCAGCCCCTCCAGGAAGGCGGCCCGCAGAGCGGAGTCATTCCACTGCAGCTTGGCGGAGATGGTGCGGAACTCCGACGCATAAGCGCACACCGAGCGTTCCCGCTGGCGGAGTTTGAGAAGGCGTGTCTCTGCTCCCACTTCGCTGCTGGGGGGAACAAAGGTCTTCCGGAGAGCGGACACAAACGCAGCATAGTCGTTGCAGGCAGGGGATTTGGAATTGTAAAGCGCAGCAGCCCACTCCGCGGCGCGTCCGGAGAGCAGGGAGGTGAGATGCGCCACTCGGGAGCGCGCAGATGGGTAGCGTCCAGGTTGGCACTCGAACTGCATGTCCAGCGTGGCGAGCAGACCATCAGGGCTCCCCGTCTCTCCGTTCCACCTCTCCGGCAGGCTGAAGTGGGGCTCCTCCCTAGGAGCAGAGCGGGTTGGATGCTGGAGTGCCGCGATCTGTTGCTGCTGATCGTTTGCTTGTTGTTGGAGAGCCGTGAGAGCCGTGGATAGACGCAGGGTGTGGTCGGACAAGGAGTTCACCTTGGTGTTGAGCTGATCTACCATGGAACGCAGCTGCACGTTCTCGTGGCGGAGACGATCGATCTCCGTCGGATCTACTTGGATCTCAGTCATCCTGTCGGGCTGATCAGACTGGATGAAGGAGACGAACAAGGTGAGACGTTTAACTGTTTTATTATTTCTCCGGTCGTATCTCTGTGAGGAAGAAACGATGACTGAGATGAGAAGCCGGTACCGGCGTCTTCCATATATAGCCTTGCTTGGCTGTGACGTGGAGGGAATCCCCGCGAGGAGCACGCTGGGAGCTCCCCATGAGGAGCATGTCGGGAGTTGTGGTCCGAACGTCAGCCGGGAGATACCTGAGTCCTGACATATTTGTCCTAGTGGATCTATAATTAAACGGGTAAACTAGTAGTAGCACATCCAACATCAAGGAAAGCAAAAAGTTATTATCAAGGGAGAATGTATTAGTGGTTAGCAGCAGTGTGCTAGATTGATGGCCCCCACCATGAGGCCACCACAACTCAGCAGAACATCATTGTAGCTTCTTCTGGGGAGAAAAACACTTAGAGAAAATAAAGTTAACAGCTGAAATTGGACAAAATAGTACAGTTAAAGAGCAGACTGTAGAAGAAAGCAGTAGAGTGTGAAAAGTGGTCAGTGTATCCTCCAGCAGTCTAAGCCTATAGCAGCATAACTACAGAGATAACTCTGGATAACCTAGCCTTTTTAGATGGAGGCGTGTTGGAGGCAGGGCAAGGGAGAGCCGTCTTTACCGACTGCACACTCCACCTCCCTCTACTCCCCCACTTGTCCTGATTTAGGCTAACATCAGATTTTAACCATAAGCCCTATCAAATAAAAATGTTTTAAGCCTATTCTTAAAAGTAGACAAAGTGTCTGCCTCACAGACTAAAGCTGGGAGCTGGTTCCACAGGAGAGGAGCCTGATAACTAAAAGATCTGCCTCCCATCCTAATTTTACATATTCTGGGAACCACCAGTAGACCTGCAGTCTGAGAGCGAAGTGCTCGGTTAGGAACGTATGGAACAATCAGGTCACAGATGTATGAGAGAGCTTGATTATTAAGAGCTTTATATGTGAGAAGAAGGATCTTAAAATCTATTCTGAATTTAACAGGTAGCCAATGTAGGGAAGCTAAGACAGGAGAGATATGATCTCTCTTTTTCATTCTCATCAGAACTCTAGCTGCAGCATTTTGGACAAGCTGAAGACTTTTAACTTGTGGACTTCCTGAGAGTAATGAATTACAGTAATCCAGTCTTGATGTAATAAATGCATGAACTAGTTTTTCAGCATCACTCCTGGAAAGGATGCTTCTAATCTTAGCAATATTCCGAAGGTAGAAAAAGGAAATCCTGCAAACCTGTTTAACCTGGGATTTGAATGACATGTCATGGTCAAAGATAACACCAGGATTCTGTGAGAGAGAGCAAAGAGATCTGATTAACACAAACCAACTCATTAACTAACAAAGTCTTAGAAAAAATGGATCTAATGATCAACAACCCACATTTAATTTTTCTAGTTTTCTGCTCAGTTGAATTTGTTCTAATATTTATGAGATTTCCATGATTTGCTTTATTAAGCCTGATATTTAATCTGTGTGATTTTGGCCGTGGGCAGGACACTGTCTCTATGGGGTAGTGGGTGGGTAACAGTACAGAAGCTGCAGAGGGGTGGGTTAAACTACGACTCTGCTTCCTGGTCTGGACCCTGGGTTGTCATGGAGGACTAATAAAACTGGCCATGTTCCTAGAAAGAAGAGCTGCTCCATCCAAAGAGGGATGGATGCCGTCTCTCCGCATCAGACCAGGTTTTCCCCAAAAAGTTTTCCAATTATCAACGTTGCCCATGTTGTTTTCAGGACACCACCTAGACAACCAGCAGTTGAAGGACAGCTTGCGGCTAAACATGTCGTCACTGGTCCGATCAGGGAGGGGGCCAGAGAAAATTACGGAGCCCGACATTGTTTTGGCAAACTTGCACACCGAAGCAACATTAATTTTAGTGACCTCCGATTGGCGTAACCGGGTGTCGTTACCGCCAGCGTGAATAACAATCTTACTGTATTTACGCTTATCCTTAGCCAGCAGTTTCAGATAAGATTTAATGTCGCCCGCTCTGGCCCCAGGTAAACATTTAACTATGGTTGCTGGAGCCTCTAATGCCACGTTTCTGACTATGGAGCTGCCAGTGATCAGAGTCGGCTTGTCAGTGGGTGCGTCACTGAGCGGGGAAAATCTGTAAGAAACGTGGACGGGTTGGTGGTGGCCCACCGGCTGGGTTCTATGCTTCCTGCGTACCGTCACCCAGCTGCTCGGGTTCCACTGGAGGATCGCAACAGGGTTGTTCTGAGCTAGTTAGCCCCGCGCTAGCTAAGTAGCTACGGCTGTTTACGGGTTTTTCAACAGCGCGGAGCCGGGACTCCAATTCCGACACCCTCGCCTCCAAAGCTACAAAAATGCTACATTTATTACACGTACCATTATCGCTAAAGGAGGCAGAGGAGGAACTAAACATCTGACACAGAGAGCAAGAGATAGGAGACGGAGAAGCAGAGACAGTAGTAGCCATAGCCGTGCTGAGGCTAAGCTAACTGGACGAGCAAACTTTTCAACACCAAATAAACTGCGTGCGAACTCAAATGGTTCCCTAAAAGCTAGGTGGAACGACAGAAAATGTGTGTTTTAGCGTGCTTATGTGCTACAATAACTCAGAGATATCCTAGTACAGAGAAATTAAATCAGTTTTAGCGAGCCCCAAACACCAAACAGCTACTTGTAGTGCAACACTGAAAACAGGAAACAGGAAACGCCTTACCGCAAGGTGCAGCCAATCAGTAATTAGAATGTTACTGTCATTAGGAATTCTTGGACTGATAGCGTTTTCACAGAGGCGTGTCTAGATCTTTTAAAATGGGGTGGCCCAGGTGAGGCACAACTTTGTGCATGGGTGGCACCGATGGTTATGCTTTTTTTTGTTTTACCCCCAAGCCTTTTGTGGACAATGAAATGCCTATTTAAAGGTAAATTAGTGTGGTGGCACCTGGGGTGGTCAATCAGATTCCAAGGGTGGCATGTGCTACCCCAGGCCACTCCCTGGACACGCCCCTGCGCTTTCAACAGTGAAGCGGGTTTTTCCCAACTAAAATTTCTTGGAAATTGTTAAGTTTTAGGAAATGCTGACTTGAATGTCTTTTCAAAAAGCCGTTGTCTTTAATTGAAACTGTGTCTCAAATGCAGACGTCTGAGTTACATTTAGCTAGCTAAAGCGGCTAAACCTTTTGTGTTTTCAAGGTGGTGAATGATTTCAAACATTCTGCTGAGATGATCGCCTTTCTAGACAAATCTTTGCTCCTCTAAAAACTGTCCTCGTCTGCCATCAAGACGCCTTCGAAGCAGTTCTAAAGGCAGATGTTGCAGAGAAAAGCGTCCCGGCTAGCTAGCACAATGGAAAGGTTTTCAGTGAACCAGTAAAGCCTAAAAGGACAGAAAACAGGATAAAGAAATGAATCTACTCCCGTCGACACTCATTGCCCTAAAACCAATGACACAATCCTCTTTTTCTGTCTAGACATGCTTGAAGAGATCACTCCGTGTTCCTTCTTTTATTACAAACTGTAATAATGAGTGTTTACCAGTCTCAGAACACAAGGTGTTCTGCTAAAGCTCGCCCTGCGCGGCGCCCGCGGCAGCACATCGACCAGAGAACAGAGTGGAAATCAGGCTGGCAGAGAAGCTGCACTCTGCTGATAATGCCACTGAAATTGCACATGGATTTCCTGTTCCCAGTGTGGAAAATAAACACGCTCTCAGAGCATACGTGATGGACGAGGCCTGCGAAGCTCTCCGAGCGAAAGCAGACCCTCCCACAGAAAAAGAGGCTTTACACAAAAATAACCAACTTCAGCCTGAATGAGTCTAATTTCTGAAAGTAGCTCATCAACATGGAGATTTTCTGTTCTCACAGTAGCGTTAGCATGTTTTTCAGGAGATGAGCTCGTCAGAGCTGGGGGCTAAAATGACCCGTGTGTTGTTGTGTCTTTGGGAGAGACACTTTTCTTTCCGTTGTTAGTCCTCAGACTTGGCAAAGTGCTCTACAAGAGCAGGTCATTAAGACAAACATTTTTATTTGCATTCTGATTCATGTGCAGATTTATATTAAAATTGTTGCATTGTTGGTGGAAAGTAAAGCTAAGTCTTATAAAATAGGTAATTAAAAGAAAATCCACTAAAATCCACTGATCCGGAGTCGGGTCGCGGGGGCAGTAGCCTAAGGCGAGAGGCCCAGACTTCCCTCTCCCCAGCCACTTGGGCCAGTTCCTCCGGGGGAATCCCAAGGCGTTCCCTGGCCAGGTGAGAGACATAGTCCCTCCAGCGTGTCCTGGGTCTACCTTTAGGTCTCCTCCCGGTTGGAAGTGCCCGGAAAACCTCACCAGGGAGGTGTCCAGGAGGCATCCTGACCAGATGCCCGAGCCACCTCAACTGGCTCCTCTCGATGTGGAGGAACAGCGGTTCTACTCCGAGCCCCTCCCAGATGACCGAGCTTCTCACCCTATCTCTAAGGGAGAGCCCAGCCACTCTTCGGAGAAAACTCATTTCGGCCGCTTGTATCCGCGATCTCTTTCTTTTGGTCACTACCCAAAGCTCATGACCATAGGTGAGGGTAGGAATGTAGATCGACCGGTAAATCGAGAGCTTCACCTTCTGACTCAGCTCTCTCCTCACCACGACATATCGGTACAACGCCCGCATCACTGCAGACGCAGCATCAATCCGCCTATCGATCTCTCGCTCCAGTTTTCCCTCACTCGTGAACAAGACCCCGAGATACTTAAACTCCTCCACTTGGGGCAGGACCTCATCCCTGACCCGGGGTAGGCATTCTACCCTTTTCCGAATTAAAAGAAAATTCAATGTCTTTATGTTGGCACCTAGGTTCACTCGCTCATTTACTAAAGTGTTTGAGTTACAGCAGGGTCAATGGGCAAGAGTTTCACCAGAATATGCATTTTTTTGTCAGACGTTGAATTTTTCACACTGAAAACGTATGCTTTGAATTAATGTATTTGAAATGTTTTTACTCAAAACACACCAGCAAAAAGGTCATCTCCTAAAATTCATCTGCAGATTTTCATCTTTAAAAATTCTACAACAACATTTCAATGGCAGATTTTCATCATCAGATTTTCAATAGCAGAAATGAGGTGACCTCCTGGTCCTCAGAAGGTCTCACGTGATCAAAGAAGTGTGATTTGATTGGCTAAGAGCCAACCGACTCGATTGACTGACACTTGCTTTGGCTTGGGTCACCAGTGGTCACCAATGGTCCTGAAAATGGTTCGCCAGTGTTTTTCTTCTCCAGAGTACAACGTACAAGGTATTCATTCTTAACAGAGACCAATGCAAATGTATTGATTAAATGAGTGTTCCGCCCCTTTAAAGGAAGCAAAGCACCACAATTGACTCATTATTCACCTCACACACACATTTCACTGTAACAAGGAGTTGTTGGTAATTGTAAAAGTAGCTTGAGATACTTTTAGAGCTTATTTTTTAATCATTAGCAGTGTTAGCTCAACGTTAGCCTCTAACCTGCTTCACCTGATATTAGTGTAAAAGGAAAAGATGCCGTGGCTTCTGAGGGGTACAAGCAATAACTTCTGGGTCGCTCCAGTTTACCGGCTTTGATTCTTTAAACAACTGTGGAGCTTTTGGCCAGCTGGTGTCTAATTACAAATGCCGAGTCTGCAGCGTTAGCTCGCTGATTGTAAATAGTGATTACGTTTCTTTTCAGTATTTTATTTAGAAAAGAGAAAGTCTAACAACCCTCCAGCCCGCTGAGAGGGAAATCTGTTCCAGTGTAACCTTCCTTCCAGCACGAGAAATTTGTGATTGTTTCACTGTAGAATTCTTACATATTGCTCCTTTAAAGTACACATTTTTTGTTTAAGACACTGTTGGGTGTGCGAGTCAAGCTGAGATTTGATGCAAATCTTGCAGAAGTGAGTGGTAATGGTCAGGAAATCAGAATGTTTTAAAATAACACACCTGATTTAAATGAGGGCCTGATTTCCTGGTTTCTGCAGAACTCAACCTGGTGAGGAGCGGATTACAATAACATACAAGATGGCAGCCCTCGTGAAACGGAGTTGGTGACCCCTGCTATGGACTGTCATCTGTTCTTTGTGAGCCTTTTGTAGTTTAGAAGCATGTGAAGCAATTTGCTGCTGCAATTTACAATTTCTAACGGTCTACTCTCCACCAAACAGCAGACATCAATACACAGGCTTGGTATGGTAGCCACGGCAACAAAAGCCATTTTCTATCGCTCCCCAGCCCCATATTTGAATTTGTGATGCTGTTGTTGGATTTACAGACATGTTTCACACGTGGCCATGTTGGCCAGTGTAACAAGGGTTTTACACAAAGACGAGCATCAAGAAATCAAACATTAACAGTTATTAAAGTCAATTTTCTACTTCCAAACATCCTTCGTGTGTTTAGGGATAATTTGTTTCCCATAATAGCTGCTAAGAGGATCAAGTCTGAAATTAACAGCCAGAAAATATTTGGTTTTCCTGGGGATGGTATTATAAAGACATCATCATTTGGCAGGCCAATCTGGTAGGAGATGAATCAAAACAAAAACTGACTTTTGGCAAATCTGCCTCCAGCCGGCGGCGTTTGAAGAGTGAGACAACAATTTATTTTAATGTTTTTATATTTGAACATGAAAATATATTAAAAATATCACCAAAGGAAAGAATAAACAAATTTAGAAACACATGATGCTACAGTTTGTGTCACGATGCTGCAGCGATGAAATATGCAAATATGGCCGCCTGCTGTGAAAGAGCCACAGTGTGGAGGTTTAAAGGTGAGCTTTGCATCTTTTAAAAGTGCCGTTACTCCACTGTTGTGCTTTATTTAAACATGGCAGCTTCACAGGGGAGCAGTTCCTGCACCTCTTATATCCTCCGCTCCCTGTCACTCACTTCACTTGGCAGGTGAAGCCGTGCTTTCACCGTCAACTCGTCAGCCGAGACAAAAGCCGTCGCTCAGCCAGGACAACACCGGGGGGATCGTCAACAAGATCTAATTTTACACCGAACGGAGACATTTAGCATCAGGCAGGGCAGCGCGAGAGCTGGGTGGATCTCAGGGTGAGATTTAAAGGATCCAGCGAGCTGTCTGCATGTGTGAGCATCATTTCACACGCTGGCTCTCGTTAATCACCGCCTCGTTCGTGGTTCTACGTGTGACACATTGGACTATTTATGTTGATGAACAAGGGCTCATCAGAAGGGAATATGGGGCAGCAGCTGCACGGTGGTTAGCGATGGGTACTGAATTCGGTACTTTTTAAGGTACCGACCGAATTCCATAGTACCGACTGAGCGCCGATTCACGTCATTTGAAACTGTGCCTCGTTTCGGTACCCGTCCTTCATAACTAGAACTTGCTTAGACAGCTGCGCATGTGCAAGAGTGTTATGTCGTCGGTCGCTGCGAGCCAGTTGTAAACAGAGCAGCATGGTAGAAAGAACGCACGCTAAAGCTTGGGTCCACTTCACTAAATGTGATGGGTAACTGGGTCATGATGAAACCAGCGACAGACAACGATCTAAGTGAGACATCCTCATCTTAATCTGCTCCGATAGGTAAATAAAATGTTTAAGATAACGTTAGCTTGATATGTTAGCTTCCGTTCCGCTAATGGTGCGTTCGCTTTCTCCTCGGAACTCCGAATTTCCGACTAGAAGAACAAGAACGCGCTCTAAAGTTTGGCTTCACTTTACTAAATGCGACGGGTGATTGGGTGAAGATGAAACCAGCGACAACGATCCAAGTGTGAGGCATCATCGTTTTAATCTGCTCCAGCAGCTAAATAAACTGTTTAAGATAACGTTAGCTTGATATGTTAGCTTCCATTGCCACCATTGTTATCAGCTAATGGTGCGTTCGCTTTCTCCTTGGAAATTCTAACTTCCCAGTAGGAAAAATCAAATGAAAAACTTGAAATTGCCACTAAGTATTTCCCAGAACATTCCGTGGAGTCGGTGGTCAGGTGTTTGTACGAAACACGGAGCGGTATGATGTGGAAGAAGGGGTTGAGTGTATTTCCTGGGGAAAAGGGGGTGGTACCTGGAGTGAGAGTTGGGCCTTCTACCTAAAATCAGATTTAGAGTGAGCTGAAAGGTGGATCAACGGATACTGATGCCCTGCAATGAGAAGGTTGCAGGTTCAATTCCCAGCTAAGGCATTTCTGCATGGAAGCATTTTCTCCGCAGACCAGAAATATTCATGCACGTTAAAAATGTTGTTGATTTGTTTTGGAAGAGGCTCTGCTGTGGCTAGATGGTCAGTGAGTTTCTGTGTAATACATTTTTACTTTGGTGAAGAGCTCATTGAGCAGCTTTACTTGGAGGAATAACAAAACTTTTATGCTTCCTCTCCAAGAAACAAACAAATTCCCCTTTTATGTTTTTGGGTTTAGGGCAATAGTGGCTTCAGTTTAATGTAAGTGAATAATAGTAATACAGTAATAAATGGAATGATAATGTAATAAAATGACATTTTGACTTTTCTTCAAACATCTCCATCATTTTTAGAATATTTTGGTTTATTTATTTTCTTGTTAAGTTTGTTAAATGCTTCAGGGAGATGCGTCTAAGTAATGTTGATGTAGAAAGACTCCCAACGTAAAGTGTTATTGTGTATTTCTATGTAGTAACAACAGATTCTGAGTGTTTTGATGTACTTTGATGCTCATGAGCAAAGGCAGTCCAGTGAGAACCTGATTGATTTTAGTTTGTAAAAAGAAAACAAAAGGACTGTTACCTCCCACCATAAGCCTGGTGTGTGTGTGTGTGTGTTCATGTTATCACCAGAAAACAAAGTGGAGGTAACTGCCAGAGCGGTGCTGTCACAGCAATGGAAGCACAGCATCAAGGCTGCACCTAGATGCTCATTTTCAGGGGGGGGGAGGGGGGGGGGGGGGGGGGCTAGGAAGGCGGCCTTATCTGGAAATGAACAATCTTGTTTTCAAAAGCTGCTTTCTGCCACATGTTTATCTCCCAGAACAAATAGGACAAAACGTTGCATTAACTATCCTGCAGCATCGATGTAATCACAGAGCTGCAGAATCCCACCCCATAATAAGATCCAACACATCAAACTCTCATGACAAATACACTTTCTCAACACTGCTGAGTCGGGAAATCAATGCCTAAAATTCCTATTAGAAACCAATTTGGAATCATTTGATACTCAACATTTAATGTATAAACCCCATTATGTACTGGACCATCACCCAGGTAATACACCCGACCCACGTTCCAGATAATACACCCAACCCACGTTCCAGATAATACACCCAACCCACGTTCCAGATAATACACCTGACACTTACTCCAAGTAATACACCTGACCCACGTTCCAGATAATACACCCGGCTCTTACTCCAAGTAATACATCTGACCCTCACCCAGGTGATACACCCGACCCACGTTCCAGATAATACACCCAACCCACGTTCCAGATAATACACCTGACACTTACTCCAAGTAATACATCTGACCCTCACCCAGGTGATACACCCGACCCACGTTCCAGATAATACACCCAACCCACGTTCCAGATAATACACCTGACACTTACTCCAAGTAATACACCTGACCAACGTTCCAGATAATACACCCGGCTCTTACTCCAAGTAATACATCTGACCCTCACCCAGGTGATACACCCGACCCACGTTCCAGATAATGCACCCGACTCTCACTCCAGGTAATACACCTAACCCACGTTCCAGATAATACACCCGACCCTCACTCCAGATAATACACCTGACCCTCACTCCAGATAATACACCCGACTCTTACTCCAAGTAATACACCTGACCCTCACCCAGGTGATACACCCGACCCACGTTCCAGATAATGCACCCGACTCTCACTCCAGGTAATACACCTGACCCACGTTCCAGATAATACACCTGACCCTCACTCCAGATAATACACCCGACCCACATTCCAGATAATACACCCGGCTCTTACTCCAAGTAATACACCTGACCCTCACCCAGGTGATACACCGGACCCACGTTCCAGATAATGCACCCGACCCTCACTTCAGATAATACACCCGACCCACATTCCAGATAATACACCCACCCCTCACTACAGATAATACACCTGACTCTCACTCCAGGTAATACACCTGACCCACATTCCAGATAATACACCCGGCTCTTACTCCAAGTAATACATCTGACCCTCACCCAGGTGATACACCCGACCCACGTTCCAGATAATACACCCAACCCACGTTCCAGATAATACACCTGACACTTACTCCAAGTAATACACCTGACCCACGTTCCAGATAATACACCCGGCTCTTACTCCAAGTAATACATCTGACCCTCACCCAGGTGATACACCCGACCCACGTTCCAGATAATGCACCCGACTCTCACTCCAGGTAATACACCTAACCCACGTTCCAGATAATACACCCGACCCTCACTCCAGATAATACACCTGACCCTCACTCCAGATAATACACCCGACTCTTACTCCAAGTAATACACCTGACCCTCACCCAGGTGATACACCCGACCCACGTTCCAGATAATGCACCCGACTCTCACTCCAGGTAATACACCTGACCCACGTTCCAGATAATACACCTGACCCTCACTCCAGATAATACACCCGACCCACATTCCAGATAATACACCCGGCTCTTACTCCAAGTAATACACCTGACCCTCACCCAGGTGATACACCGGACCCACGTTCCAGATAATGCACCCGACCCTCACTTCAGATAATATACCTGACTCTCACTAATACACCCGACCCACATTCCAGATAATACACCCAACCCTCACTACAGATAATACACCTGACTCTCACTCCAGGTAATACACCTGACCCACATTCCAGATAATACACCCGGCTCTTACTCCAAGTAATACATCTGACCCTCACCCAGGTGATACACCCGACCCACGTTCCAGATAATACACCCAACCCTCACTCCAGATAATACACTGACCCTCACTCCAGATAATACACCTGACCCTCACTCCAGATAATACACCTGACCCTCACTCCAGATAATACACCCGGCTCTTCCTCCAAGTAATACACCTGACCCTCACCCAGGTGATACACCCGACCCACGTTCCAGATAATGCACCCGACTCTCACTCCAGATAATACACCTGACCCACATTCCAGAAAATACACCCGGCTCTTACTCCAAGTAATACACCCGACCCTCACCCAGGTAATACACCTGACTCTCACTCCAGGTAATACACCTGACCCACATTCCAGATAATACACCCGGCTCTTACTCCAAGTAATACACCTGACCCTCACCCAGGTGATACACCCGACCCACGTTCCAGATAATACACCCAACCCTCATTCCAGATAATACACCGACCCTCACTCCAGATAATACACCCGACCCACATTCCAGATAATACACCCGGCTCTTACTCCAAGTAATACACCTGACCCTCACCCAGGTGATACACCCGACCCACGTTCCAGATGATGCACCTGACTCTCACTCCAGATAATACACCTGACCCTCATTCCAGATAATACACCGACCCACACTCCAGGTAATACACTGACCCACACTCCAGGTAATACACTGACCCACACTGTCAGCTGCAGCCACACAACAGGAACTCATGACTATAAACCAGCTGAGTTGCTGAAGGAGGACAACGGTGTCTTCAGGGAAAGCGATGACCTTCAGAGTTGAGATGAAACAAGACAATCAGAGTCTCACAGAGACACTTGGGTAAGGACACATGTGGGTCTGCTAAACATCTAAACCAAAGATCCAACTCTACTCATTAAAATTACATTCAACTTGGCGTTAAAAGAGGTTTTTTATGCAGATTTTTATTGTCAAACAAGCTTTAAACCAGAGTAATATTAGAAATGAAGCAACACATTTCCCGTTTTCCTAATGCTTGCAGACCTCTGAGTGAGGGATACTGTAAACATCATCAGTGGCTCATTTTAAGTAAACAGTGTGAAGGGTTACACTGGACCGCTGCTTAGGGACGGACAGCATCAGAACTCATGCATGAAAACAACAATCGTCTAAGGTGTTTATTATTATTATTTATTTATTGCATGTTAAATTCTGTTTGTTCTTGCATTACAACCAAAAGTACTTTTTTTAAGACATAAAAAGTCACTGAAGTACTTTAGCTTTGGTTCACAAACCAACAATGGTCGGAATCTATTTCATTTGGTTGAAAGTTGCAAGCAAGGCTGAAGACCTTTGACCTCATCTAGAAACCTTATTTCAACATTTAAAAATGAAGTTTAAGAACTTTGTTGTGAAGAGAAAATCTGGACAGTACTCACAGTTTTTGACATGTTGGTGTGAGGCCATGATCCGATCCGGATGGGTCTGAGAGGAGCTGCTCGACGGCACTGGTTTGGACACAGGGCTGGCTGCTACTTCCTGTTACGAGACCGAGAACGCTATCAGAGGATACACCTGTGCTGAGGTGAAAGCACCGAGCATCAAAACAGACACACACACTCACAAACACACACAAACACACACAAACAGAGGTTGCACATGCTAACAATGCTAACACACACCCTAAGTGTGAAAAGTGATACAGTCAAGCGTCTGGTGACACTAAAGCTCTGGAATCCTGTGAGACTTTGTTGCCGTCTGCACATTCTCACACACACACACACACACACACACACACACACACACACACACACACACACACACACACACACACACACACATCAGAGTGGAACAAGAGACGACCTTGAATGCAGTGTTAGCGTTAGGCATCGACTGGAACGTTAGAGTAAACAGCACTTTGGCTGAGTTTTAATAGAGTCCATGCTGTTGATAAGATGCACAACTTTTGTACATGCTATGTCCTTGGAACACACACACACACACACACACACACACACACACACACACACACACACGCACACACACACACATTTAATCCCTGGAGGCGCTTTGTCAAGAGAAGTACAGAACACCCATTCACTTGTAAATCTCTCCTCTAGGGAACGAGCACACCTGTGTCTGCTAAATGCGTTCAGGTGTTTTTTTTCCCTTCATTTGCAAATCAGACGTGTCGCTCCGCAGAGCCTTCAGAGTGACAAGAAACAAACTCCCCACACAGCAGAAGGGAAACTAGAGGCACATGGTGCACGCTGGGTTTTTGTTCCACTGTCCAAGGCGTCAGCTGCAATTTTTTTAAAATACAGCAAAGGACAAAACATGTCCCCTCAAACCCCCTTTTGGCCAGATGTTATGATACAGTGTATCATTCATCCATTCACACACACAGATGGTGATGAGCTACGATGTAGCCACAGCTGCCCAGGGGCGGCATAGGCGCCGCCGGTCCCTCCGACCACCACCAGCAGGCAAGGTGGGTTAAGTGTCTTGCCCAAGGACACAACAGCAAAATTATCTGTCCAGAACCGGGATTGAACCTGCAACCTTCCGATTACTGGACAACCCGCTGAACCTGTTGAGCTACTGCTGCCCAAGGTGAAAGTGCAGATGGAAGAATTTCTATGCATATTTGATGTGGTGTGTCTCACTGGAGCTTCAGAAAGAACAATGGATGACATCAAAGAAGGAAAGAATGCCTGCTGCTTTTCTTTGTTTACGAGTCAGATGGTGTTGTTTACACTTGGGGTGGAGCTGTGGACCATAAACATCTGAAAAGTCATAGGATGTCACACAGAAGGCTAGGCTGAAAAGAGAGAAAAAGCACCCCCTAGTGGACGGTTCCAGAAAGTCTTAAGCCTCGCCCCTTTCATGTAAATGAATGGGGCATTTTTCCGACTTAAAAGCAAAAACAAAATTTAGGGACAAGTCTTCACTAATGACACGTTCGATTCTATTCTGATCCCGTGTTAGAATATTCTTCCCTCTGATGCGGCGTCCCGATCCATGATGTGATCACGTCCTCTGGTGTGGCGTCAGCCAGCTTGGAAACATCCTGTTCTCATTTTTAATGATCGGGTCTTTAAGAGTCGTCCTGTCATTGCCCTTTGAATTTTCTCCTGTCGTCAGATTAGAAGGCAACAAATATTTATAGCCGGATCAAGGAGGCCGTCAAAGTGAGAAAAGAGGCACCAGTGGATCGTCAACCAGAACTTTTCCTCCCAGGATTCAGAGTCCGAGGCTACCCACAACGGTGGAAGTTATTACAAACTTGGCATTTTTCATCCATTTTTAACTACTGTGTCTGTCCCTGCCACAGCTTTCTATACAATTTTATTTGAACACTGAAATGTTTCTTCTAAAACAGAAGCGAGGAGTGTTTTTTAACTTCACCTTCAAAAGCCGACGCATTTTTTTTTAACCAGGCATCCTTCTGGCTTGTGGTTGAGGTGTTCTCTGAGTTTGCTTATCTCACGAGTCTTATAAGAAGGTATAATAAAGTCCTACTAGTTGTCACACACACTGATGTGTGTGCGAAATTTGTTCTCCGCATTCGACCCATTTGGGGCAGCGGTGAGCTGCAGACCCAGCTGCGCTCGGGGACCATTTGGTGGTTTAGCCCCCCCAGTTCAACCCTTAATGCTGAGTGTCAAGCAGGGAGGCATTGGGTCCCATTTTTTCAAAGTCTTTGGTATGACTCGACCAGGAATCGAGCCCTGATCTCCCAGTCTCAGGGCGGAAACTCTACCACTAGGCCACTGAGCCACTAGGCCACTAACATGTTACCGTAATGTGTCTTGGAATCGCGCCATGACATAACGCAATGCACAAATTTAGCGGCATTTGTTCCGCCTCACTTGGTATAAACATTGTGGTAATTTTCTGTCTTACAAACGGCTATTGTGCCACGGCACAACAGAGGGAGGTGGCATGATGACGTGGGGAATTGATGCCGAACTCCGGTCGGCAAATATATTGAAAATGAAAGCAAACACGGCAATACGTTTTGCTTTTTGAACAAAATCTGCTGAACTGGAGCGCCATAGCTCCGTTAGATCTGAAGCTCAGATCATCAGAGACTGCCATTTCCCCTTTCATGCCGCCATCGCCTAATCTTTCATAAAAAGGACATGATTACGCCAAATAACCGCCACGGTCTGACGACTTATAAACGACCTAACACTCCCTGATGCTGCCATGCCGTTGTTTTGAAAAAACGGCTTCAGTGTTTTTCTCCCCAGAAGAAGCTTCAATGATGTTCTGCTGAGCTGTGGTGGCCTCATGGTGGGGGCCATCGGCTTCAACCACTTAAACTTTTTCCCTCTCCTGATAATAACATTGTATTTTCTTTAACATGGAATGTGCTATTACTAGTTTACATGTGTGTGTGTGTGTGTGTGTGTGTGTGTGTGTGTGTGTGTGTGTGCGTGCGTGCGTGCGTGCGTGCGTGCGTGTGTGTGTGTGTGTGTGTCTGCTCTGTCTTCTCGATCCCCAGTGAGTCATGGTGGATGGTTATATTGAGCCAGGGTCCTCTGGAGGTTTCTTCCTGTTAAAAGGGAGTTTTCCTCTCCACTGTCACTGCATGCTTGCTTAGTATGAGGGTTGCTGTCAAGTCCGTGACACTAGTCAGTGACTCGATGCAACCTGCTGGGTTCCTTATATAGGAAACGTTTTACTGATTGGCTTAATGACCTGACCTGTATTGGAATGTTGACTGTGTGAAGGTCCTTGAGACGACTCTTGTCGTGATTTGGCGCTTTATAAATAAACCGAATTGAACTGAAACTTTGACCACAGGACTAAAAACCTGCTGCTTGTTTCTGTGTAAAACATGAAAAAACTACACTCTATTGAACGTGTTTTGATACTTTTACCTCTTAACAAGAATACCTAAGGAGTTTGAAAGAAAAATTACAAAAAGGGCACTTCCGTCATTAAAACAGCCGTTTGACATTTTTCTTCGTCTTGTAGTGTCTTCGTCGTCTTCGTCTTCGTCTTCGTCTTCCTCCGCTTATCCGGGTCCGGGTCGCGGGGGCAGCATCCCAATTAGGGAGCTCCAGGCCGTCCTCTCCCCGGCCTTGTCCACCAGCTCCTCCGGCAGGACCCCAAGGCGTTCCCGGACCAGATTGGAGATGTAACCTCTCCAACGTGTCCTGGGTCGACCCGGGGGCCTTCTGCCGGCAGGACATGCCCGAAACACCTCCCCGGGGAGGCGTCCAGGAGGCATCCTGACCAGATGCCCAAACCACCTCAACTGGCTCCTTTCGATCCGGAGGAGCAGCGGTTCTACTCCGAGTCCCTCCCGAATGTCCGAGCTCCTCACCCTATCTCTAAGGCTGAGCCCGGCCACCCTACGGAGGAAACTCATTTCAGCCGCTTGTATCCGCGATCTCGTTCTTTCGGTCATTACCCAAAGCTCATGACCATAGGTGAGGATTGGGACGTAGATCGACCGGTAAATCGAGAGCCTGGCTTTCTGGCTCAGCTCCCTCTTCCCCACGACAGATCGGCTCAGCGTCCGCATCACTGCAGACGCCGAACCAATCCGCCTGTCGATCTCCCGATCCCTCCTACCCTCACTCGTGAACAAGACCCCGAGATACTTAAACTCCTCCACTTGAGGTAGGACCTCTCCCCCGACCCGGAGGTGGCAAGCCACCCTTTTCCGGTCGAGAACCATGGTCTCAGATTTGGAGGTGCTGATCCTCATCCCAGCCGCTTCACATTCGGCCGCGAACCTACCCAGCAAGAGCTGAAGGTCAGAGCTGGATGAAGCTAGGAGGACCACATCATCCGCAAAAAGCAGAGACGAGATTCTCCTGCCACCAAACTCGACACACTCCACACCACGGCTGCGTCTAGAAATTCTGTCCATAAAAGTGATGAACAGAACCGGTGACAAAGGGCAGCCCTGGCGGAGTCCAACCCTCACTGGGAACAGGTCCGACTTACTACCGGCTTTGCGGACCAAACTCACGCTCCTCTGGTAAAGGGACTGAATGGCCCTTAACAGAAAGCCACCCACCCCATACTCCTGGAGCGTCCCCCACAGGATGCCCCTGGGGACACGGTCATAAGCCTTCTCCAAATCCACAAAGCACATGTGGATTGCTTGGGCAAACTCCCATGCCCCCTCCATCACCCTTGCAAGGGTATAGAGCTGGTCCACAGTTCCACGGCCAGGACGAAAACCACATTGCTCCTCCTCTATCTGAGATTCAACTATCGATCGGACCCTCCTCTCCAGTACCTTGGCGTAGACCTTTCCAGGGAGGCTGAGGAGTGTGATCCCCCTATAGTTGGAACACACCCTCAGGTCACCCTTCTTAAAGATGGGGACCACCACCCCGGTCTGCCACTCCCTAGGAACTGCCCCCGATGACCACGCAATGTTGTAGAGACGTGTCAACCATGACAGCCCTACAACATCCATAGCCTTGAGATACCCAGGACGAACCTCATCCGCCCCCGGGGCTCCGCCGCTGTGTAGTTGTTTGACTACCTCAGCAACTTCTGCCCCCGAGATCGGACAGTCCATCCCCAGGCCTCCCAGCTCTGGTTCCTCCTCGGAATGCGCATTGGTGGGATTGAGGAGCTCCTCAAAGTATTCCTTCCACCGTCCGACTATAGCCTCAGTTGACGTCAGCAGCTCCCCATCCCCACTGTAAACAGTGTGAGCGAGTTGCTGCCTTCCTCTCCTGAGGCGCCGGACAGTTTGCCAGAACCTCTTTGGAGCCGATCGATAGTCTTTCTCCATGGCCTCACCAAACTCCTCCCACGCCCGAGATTTTGCCTCGGCAACTGCCACTGCTGCACCCCGCTTGGCTATCCGGTACCTGTCTGCTGCCTCCGGAGACCCACAGACCAGCCACGCCCTGTAGGCCTCCTTCTTCAGCCTGACGGCTCCCCGAACCTCTGGTGTCCACCAGCGGGTACGGGGGTTGCCACCACGACTGGCACCGGCCACCTTACGACCACAGCTAGCAACAGCCGCCTCAACAATCGCAGAGTGGAACAAGGCCCACTCGGACTCAATGTCCCCCACTGCTCTCGGGACGTGGTCAAAGCTCTGCCGGAGGTGGGAGTTGAAGACCGTCTTGACAGGTTCTTCTGCCAGGCGTTCCCAGCAGACCCTCACTATGCGTTTGGGTCTGCCAGGTCTACGCGGCATGTTCCCTTGCCATCTGATCCAACTCACCACCAGGTGGTGATCAGTTGACAGCTCCGCCCCTCTCTTCACCCGGGTGTCCAAAACATACGGCCGCAGGTCAGATGATACGACTACAAAATCTATCATCGACCTGTGACCTAGGCTGCCCTGGTACCAAGTGAACCGGTGGGCATCCTTATGTTCGAACATGGTGTTCGTTATGGACAAACAGCGGCTTAGAAGTCCAATAACAAAACACCGCTCGAGTTCAGATTAGGTGGGCCGTTCCTCCCAATCACACCCCTCCAGGTCAAGCTGTCATTGCCCACGTGAGCATTGAAGTCCCCCAGCAGGACAATGGAGTCCCCTGATGGAGCACTATCTAGCACTCGTCCCAGGGACTCCAAAAAGGGTGGGTACTCTGAACTGATATTTGGCCCATAAGCACAAACAACAGTCAGGACCCGTTCCCCGACCCGAAGGCGCAAGGAAGCTACCCTCTTGTCCCCCGGGGTAAACCCCAACACACAGGCAGAGAGTCTCGGGGCTAACAAAAAGCCAACCCCAGCCCTCCGCCTCTCACCCGGAGCAACTCCAGCAAAGTAGAGTGTCCAACCCCTCTCCAGGTCTCGGGTTCCAGAGCCAATGCAATGTGTCGAGGTGAGTCCGACTATATCTAGCCGGTACCGCTCAACCTCTGCCACAAGCTCCGGCTCCTTCCCCGCCAGCGAGGTGACGTTCCATGTCCCAAAAACTAGTTTTCTTGTCCGGGGATTGGACCGCCAAGGCTCCCGCCTTGGTCTGCCACCCGATTCGCATTGCACCGGACCCTTCATGTTCCTCCTGCGGGTGGTGGGTCCACAGTTGGACGAGCCCATGTATCCGGTTCGGGCTGGGCCCGGCCGGGCCCCATGGGCGAAAGCCCGGCCACCAGGCGCTCGCTCACGGGCCCCAACCCCAGGCCTGGCTCCAGGGTGGGACCCCGGTAACCCTCCGGGCCGGGTACTCCGACTCTTCGTTTTAACCGCCATGAAAGATCCTTCGAACCGTTCTTTGTCTCACCCTTCACCTAAGACCAATTTGTCATGGGAGACCCTACCAGGGGCACTAAGTGCCCCAGATAACATAGCTCCTAGGATCATTAGGGCACTCAAACTCCTCCACCACGATAAGGTGACGGTTCAAGGAGGAGTCTTGTAGTGCTGACTCAAAACTAAAATTACAATTAAAGCCAGGAAATTTGAATGTTGTGTAAACAAGTTAACAGTGACAGCAGGAAACTGCCATTGAATGCAGTCCGTTTGAAAAATAGGGATTTCTAATGTGTTTTTCTTGCTCCCAAACACCAAAATAACATTTTCTGGTCACCACAGAAACGTCCTCAGTAAACACGTTTTGCTCGGTGGAATCAGAGCACAAACCACAATGAATGAGGTCAAACCGGTTCATTTTAAAGCTTCGGACCGTTTATACAGAGAGATTAAAGAAGTGATTCTTGAAAATGCAGATTTTGATTTCATGAGCTGCAACAACAGCATGAATACCTGCAGTGCCGTGGCATGGTGCCTTTTGCAACTGTCAGCAAGTCTTACGTACGTAGCTTTGAGTCCATGCCATATGTTCTTTTTGCACACGCTGCCACAGAGGAAGGATGAAGAGCGAGCGGGGCTGCTGGGCGGGCGGAGGGACACAGGGTCCCTCTGCATGTCTTTAATAAGAGAGTCTGCTTCGGAGAAATCTGTCAAAACGTTGCTGGCTGGCCTGTCATGAGAGATAATCCCCGTGACAATAAAAAAAAAAAAGATCACTAGATCCTCTTTAAAGAAGCTCCACTAATGAAATCAGCGCTGGCCATCTGGGAACATTTTCTGTGTGACAGACGCCTACAAAGCGGACGGTTACCAGAGAAACCATGGTAACTGGAAACCATGCGAGCTAGAGGAGGTGACACCGTGACATCTTCCACGATCACATCGGTGCCTGTTAGAAGTAGACATCAGCAGAGCACAGACCGCTCCGAAAAACTCGGAGCTCAAAGATACACGAGCAGGGACGTTTGACTTTTTACTGTGATTGTCACAACCGTGGACATATCTGCTAACAAGCTAGGACTTTAATGAAACATTCGGAGGGTCTCGGTGGAAAGCTCTGCCTCTGTCGTCCAGCATTTTCTGTTCCTCTCCTCCCTTGTTTTATTTAAAAACTGTCAGTTAACAAGTTTTTGGGTTTTGTTTTCGGGAAGAAGCCATAGCCACTGGCGTACATAGGCATTAGCCAGATAGCTGGCTCTCTAAATAAAACTCTGAAGAATTAACTTTCTTTTATCTATCTTTTATCTGTGTTCGACATGATTGTATAACGCCGGTTTAATTAACTAACATTTTTAGTGTACAGCGCTTGTTTGGTTGTAATGCCTTGTTGAATGCGCTTTATAAATAAAATTGGATTGGATTGGATCTCTTATCTGTTGTTGGTGAACGTCCAGGTGAATGGATGTGGAACATTGTCAAAGAAAAAAATTCAACTAACAGTGTTCTTTTTTGCTTGTTTTGTTTTATGATCGGTTACATATTAGCCCTTTAACTGGCAGGTAAGACTCCTGGTAA
This sequence comes from Nothobranchius furzeri, assembly GCF_043380555.1. NCBI lineage: Eukaryota > Metazoa > Chordata > Actinopteri > Cyprinodontiformes > Nothobranchiidae > Nothobranchius > Nothobranchius furzeri. The sequence continues at coordinate 57,938,753 of NC_091754.1, forward strand.
ACTGTGGCAGAGTTACCATTAGGCATTGGTCAGCGGCCGCCTGGGGCCCCCTAGCTCTGACCAGCAGCACCTCTCTGTTAACGCCCCAATGGACTATTCCTTTAAGACGCCAACGCACAAAAAGGAAGCGATTGGTAGTCGTTTCACTCCAACCCAGTTGGTGGCGGTAATGCATCAAATTGTTGTTGCCAAATGCCGTAAGACCACAAATACGAAGAAGAAAAAGAGATGCGGGAGCGTTCGTAACAAACTCGAAGGGGTGGTCAAAACATTAAGCATGAATGGAGTTATCCGAGTGGCTCCAATAAGAGAAAGAAGTTGCTTGCTTCAAAATAGCTTTTGTCTTCAGTGACATCGTTTTTCAATGTAAACATCAAAAGGAAGCAGAAAGGAAAGACGATGGAAAATTAGGGATGCAACGATACCACTTTTTTCCAAACCGATACGATACCGATACTTGAATCTGAGTACTTGCCGATACCGATACTTGTACCACACAAAAAAATGCAATGAATTGGAATACAGATTTTATTTTCTTCTCTGATTTCAACAGGAAAAGACTGTGAGGTAGATAAAAAGTAAAACATATTAACAGAAATGATCACTAAACTAAAATATTAGGTGAACACAAATGACAAGTTACAGTGAAGCAACTTTCAAGCAACTGCATTGGTATCGGTTAACTTTTACCGATACTAGTACTGGTACTGGTACTGGTACTGGTACAGGTATCGGTGCATCCCCATGGAAAATGTTTAAAGGGAGGAAAACATAGACCAAAATGGAAAATATAAAAAACAACTAATGCAAAAGCACGGGAGCACTGACGGGAAGAAGAAAGCACTCAGAGAGGAAAAGACAGGAAAAATTTGGAGGACTAATAAAAAGGGTAAATAACTCATGGCAGAAGAGGGGGGGAGTTTCACAAATCCAGTTAAAGGTAAGATTGTGGAAAATTTAGTGTAAGGGGGCCCATGTCTGTGCTCACCTTGGGCCTCCAAATTGCTAAATCTGCCACTGCTGGTAGAGCACAATTAATCCCTAGACCAGGGTCTTCAACTCAAATTGTTCAAGGCACCATGAGGGCCAGATGCTCTTCTAAAATAAATTATTTTTGTATCTTAATTTATTGATATTTTAAAATACTTTGTGTTCAATATAAACAGTTTTGATTGTAGTTTTAGTTAAGTAAACATTTATTGATATTTGGGACATGAATGTTGCTCCTAAAATTCCAAGGCTCCCAAATGGATGACGTTAGGGCCCCAAAGGGTTGGGGGGGTCGAGTGGATGTGGCCTGCGGGTCACCAGTTGAAGTTCAATTCCCTAGGCCTTACAGCTTATACTAAACAAAAACTACAACACATTTTTTTTATATCGGGATGTTTGAAAAAAGAAGTAAAATATTTCATTAATGCAGTTGGTTACGAAGAAGGTTCAAAAGTCACAAACCATCTACAAAAGCTAGAACCGTAGTAATTATGGTACAGAAGTTAAAAAATGCTAAAATAAAATGATATAAAATGTGGTCCACTAAAACTTACACTAACCACAAAATCATACGTCCAATTGTTCTTGTTTTTTAGCCTAAACACATTCTTTCAAGTACTTTTTTAAAATGCCGTGCAGAAATGCAGTTTTTGTTTTCTTCTTTTGAGAATTCTCACATTTTACCAAAAGAAGGTCCTTTAAGTTTCTCGGGAGCTTCAGGGTACTTTTATGGTGGAACGAGTGATTGGTTTTGTATTAACATGAGAATTCCTGAAAGTGGTTATGTGTAAGAACTGAATAGAAAAACATAAAAAAGTGAAAATGAGGTGTTGTTCTTGACTTTTGTAAATGGTCTGTATTTGGATAGCACCTTCTAGGGTTCAACAACCCCCCCAAGGTGCTTCACAGTCATTCACACACATTTATTGAGGTGGACATCTACAGGGACTGGTGTGAAGAACATCACTCGCTCCTAAATACAGAAAAAGAAAAATATATACAATTTTTGACCCAAGATCGGTTGTTGAGTAGCCTAAAAACCTCGATAGACCATATTCGAAGGCATGTTGCTCCAGTCACGCTAGAGGCTGCTCTAGTAGAGCCTGAGCAGTTCTGGCCAATCACAGCACTCTATAAGTTTGGTGGGCGGGATGTTACTGCGACTGAGCAAAACTAAGCTGGCAACGGCTTGTCTGAAACGGCTTTGGCATCAACTTTGGACTATTTAGACTTGAGCTTCTCTTTGAGTCAAGAGCAGACAGAGTCCTTAATTTAGGAAAAGGATGTGTTTGTGTCTTCTTCGACAGTGTATGGAGGACCGTCCCATTGACTGACATCTGTAGTGGTGAGTATGTCATGTTGTTCATATTCCAATAGCATGCACAGTTTCAAAGACAACCCTAGATCCCACCCCCCTGACTGAGATCTGTCTATGAGTCGTGGACAGACTATATTCACAAATATAAAATGACTTGCCGGGCTAGTCGTTAAGCACGTTGCTCCTGTTGTTAACAGTCGGTGGATTGAATCCATTAAATTCTTGGGAATTTACATTAATAACCAGTTTAGATGGAGTGATTATGTGGAGCATCTCTGTCAAAGACTCTTTCTAAGAAGGTTAAGAAGATTCAGAGTCAGCCCACTGATATTGACTTTAATGACTTTAATGCGGTTCTAGTGAGTCTGCTGAGGATGGCTGCCTGGTTTGGAGCCGTAAAGGTGAAGGGTACATATAAACTACAATGGCTGATCAATGAAGAAACTGGAAGGTTGAGGCAGCAGTGGCTCAGGAGGTAGAGCGGGTTGTCTAGTAATCAGAGGGTTGTAGGATTACTCCAGGCTACCGGCTGAAAAATGCTGCTGTTGTGTCCTTGGGCAAGACACTGAACCCACATTACTTGCTGGTGGTGGTCGATGTGGCGCCTGTGCTCGGCAGCCTCGCCTCTGTCAGTGCACCCCAGGACAGCTGCGGTTACATTGTAGCTCATCACCACCAGAGTGTGAATGTGTGCGTGAAAGGGTGAATGACTGTGTTGTAAAGAGCCTTGGGGGGTTTCTAGGACTCTAGAAGGCGCTATCAAATGCAGGCCATCACTGGTCTTCCTTTGAGCCTCCTTCCAGTTGGACGTGCCTGTAAAAACCTCATCAGGGCAGCATCTAGGAAGTATCCTAACTAGATTGCTAAGCCGCAACAATGGGCTCCAATGTGGAGGATGAGCAGATCTACTCCAAGCCCCTCCCGGATGACTGAGCTTCTCACCCTATCGCTAAGGGTGCGTCCAGACACCCTGCAGAGAAAACTCATTTTGGCCGCTTGTATCTGCAAACTCGTTCTTTCTGTCACTACTTAAAGCTCGTGACCATAGGTAAGGGATGGAACTGTCATGATCCACCTCAGCCTCCCTGACTGTGTCTCTCCTGCCTTGATTACCCTTATTGTTCTCACCTGTCCCTCATTACTCTGCCCATGTGTCCCTGATTCCCTTGTGTATATATACCTCCCTCCTTGTTGCTGTCTTCGTCGGATCATTGTCGTTTGTGCATGTTCGTTTGTCCTGTCGCTCCCGTTCTACAATTAAACTATTTTTCCTTTATCCGTGCCTGCTCATCTGCCTCTGGAACCCTCCACCACACTTGGTCCACCATCTCCACCCCCAGAACATGACAAGAACATCAACCGGTAAATCGAGAGCTTCGCCTTCTGGCTCAGCTCTCTCTTCACCATGACAGGCCGGTACCACATCCACATCGCTGCAGACGCAGCACCAATCCACCTGTCGATCTCCCGATCCAGCTTTTCCTCACTCGTGAACAAGACTTTGAGATACTTAAACTCCTCCACTTGAGGCAGGACCTCATCCCTGACCCGGAGAAGGCCTTCAAACGTTTTCCAAATCCAAACCGTGGTCTCAGATTTAGAGGAGCTGATTCTCGGCTGCAAACCGCTCCAGCAAAAGCTGGAGATCACTGTCTGATTTATGGGTGAAAGTGATATTGTTATATAGACACCATAACCCAAGACACATTTCCTTTATGGGACCATAAAACTTACCATACTTTCATGTCCACGAAACCCTGCTTGGGATTGGACCTAGAGGATGAAGCTGATCTGGAAGACTTCTCTCTACAGACATTTAATGACTAATCTGTTCTGTAACAAAATGAAATGTTCTGCCAGCTCCTCGTTTCTTGGAACCTCTTTCTGACACTTTGGTCCTCAAACTGCTTGCTGACGTAGACTGGACAACCATCAGGGCTACGGTGTCAGGAATCAAGCTTTCCAGCCTGTATTCTAGACCTGGTTATTAACACACCAAATCTGGAACAGACATGCTTATTTTATATTTTTCATTAATGGTCTTTTGAATGCATATAAATAAATTATATTTGGAAAACAAAAGCTAAAGAATCTTCCTAAATTAATTAGAAAGAGTAAATAAAATTAAATTCTTGGGTGTCACAATACACCAAAGGCTGAGTTGGAAGCCGCACATAGAAAATGTAAAAACTAGGATGTCTAAAATTATTGCAGTCTTAAATTAATCGAAACACATTCCAAATGGGAAATCCTTATTACTTTTATACCGATCATTAGTACTTCCTCACATGATGTATTGTCTAGAAGTCTGGGGAAACACTTACAGATCTCATATATCACCCATGGTTTTATTACAGAAGAGGGCAATAAGAGTAATTACAAACTCTGATTACTGTGCACCAACACTCCCCCTGTTTATAAAACTAAAAATACTAGCATTTACAGATCTGGTCAAACTCCAAACAGAACAAGTAATCTATAAAGTACAAAATAAAATATTTCCGGACTGTATTCAGAAGCTATTCCAGGTCAAAGAAATTCAGTATGATCCATGGGGGAAGGACAATTTGTGAGAGAGAAAGTAAGAACAAATGTTGGGAGTCAGAGTTGTACTGCAGTAGGAGTCAAATTATGGAATAACTTGGACACTGAAATCAGGGCATAACACTGTTAAATCATTCAAAAAAATGTACGTCAATAAGATGATATACTACCATAATGACCATATGTGGTCTTGTGTGTCTGATAGATGTCAATGAAAATGTAATGTTCTTGCACAAGTGATAGTATTCAAATTTCTGTTTTGATCTATATCATACATCGATTTATTACGTTTACTGGTAGTTTTGTACAGTTCTGTCTTTAGTTCTGTGTATTTTTCCTTTTGCTGAATTATGTTTGTTGTTGTTCATTATATTTCAATTATGATTAGCATTTTTATTACTTTTATCTTATTTTAATTTTCATTACTTTATTACTTTTATCTTTCTTTGCCATTTTTTCATGATAAGTAATGTGATTGAGTGAATAGGGTAGGCATAAAAGGCTAGGCTTCAGCCTACACCTTTTTGGTTACTATTACTGAGATTCTGTTTTATCGTATTCTTCCTTTTTCCTTTTAAATGACCAAAATAAAATATATAGAAATTGAAATTGAATTGAAAATTGAATGCATATTGTGAAAAGTGTTTGTTGACTCCGCCGGTTAAGAAGTTAACGGACTGCCTTTACAGCAAAAAGCTTTCTGCAACATTTACTGACCACTCAAGTGCTGCCCATTCCAAATTACGTAGTAAAGTATTTTCACGACCATAAGGCACACCTAAAAGTCTTAAATTTTCTCCAAAATGTACGCCGTGCCCTATGGTGCGGTGCGCCGTTTGTGTTGTTGTGAGATGCGAACGTAGTAGAAGACAAGGGGCGTGGCGTAAACGTGCGGACGTGAGCGAAGACAGACCCCGAATAGTTCAAAAGGGCAGGTATGCATGGTATGCTGAACATTGTTCTGACAACCCTGAGAATGGCACCTGCTAAGAGACACGCCTATGAAGCACAGTTTAAACTGCAAGCGATCCGCTACGCAGAGAAACACGGGAGTAGAGCAGCGGCGAGAGAGTTCAGCATTAATGAGTCCATGGTTCGCAAGTGGAGGAAGTTGGAAAACGAACTCCGACAAGTAAAGAAGACGCAGCTGTGTTTCCGCGGCCACAAAGCCAGGTGACCTGAGCTGGAAGACCGCCTCGAGCAATGGGTTAACGAGCAGAGGACAGCTGGGAGAAGCGTCTCTACCGTCAAGATTCGTCTGAGAGCAGTAACGCAATGAGGAAGTGCACGTGCGCTCTAAACCAGGTCTGAACCTGGACTAGACCAGTAAAGTGAAACATGCTTTTGGCTGTTTACAATTTTCACAATGTCTGCTTTGCACTGATATGCTCCGAGTCCCGAGCCCGCACAGATGTTTTACCGGTACGTTTTACCGTGCCCGCGCCCTATAACCTGGTGTGCCTTTTGTATGCGTTAAATACCAAAAAGACACCTGTAACTGAAGCTGCGCCCTATAACACGGTGCGCCCTATGGTCGTGAAAATACGGTATTCTCAACTACACACACTTTCATGTTTACTAGATAGCCTAGCCATGGTCGGAAACAGATGATTAAATATCTGAAACGTTACAACCACCCGTTGTTACTGCGCAGTTTTCATTTAGGTATTATTCCTTTATTCCTTTGAACATTGCTAGACAAGAATTGGAGTTCTTCTGGTGTTTTCTGTAGATGATTTTCTCCTCATCTAACAGGAATTTTGATAGAACATTGGTTGCTTTTTCGTCGTGGATGATTCATTTGTTACGTCGTATAACTCTGACCTGCACAAGCGGAGCTCCGTGTTGGATAGGATGCATGTTTAAGACCACATTGTGCTGATGACACACAGGCATACAGGAAATCAGCCAAACGGAAGAAAATTATTATAAAAATGTTCTTCATTTAATACTATAGGGGTAAGGAAAGGGTACATTGTTGTGCCCCAAGGGACAAAAATGACATCAACCCAGTCTGAGGACTAATATTGGACCTCACGGTATCTATCTGCACCTTTGTCGTTGTCTGAAAGGTACAAACAGTACATGTTCTTTAGTAGTAAAAGGTTCACATTTGTACCAATTATTTTAAAAGGTACAATTTCTGGTTATGATCTCTTTCACTAAAAACATCCATTCGCAAAGCGACTTCTGCAAATAGATTTTATAGCTTCCCTGTTCACCATTTTGTAAGCACCAAAATGATTTGATGAATTAAAAAAATGAACAATAAATTTAAAAAACGTGTTAACTAATTAATATTTTTTTGAAAAGCGACAGTGTGGCTCAGTTTTCTTTTGAAAGAATAAATATTGGAATAACAAACGTTATTCATATAGCATTTGATAACTTTTGACGTGTACTATTGATAAGTCCTTCTAAAAAATTAGCATATTGTGATGAAGTTCATTATTGTCTGTAATGTACTGATAAACATTACATTTTCATATATATTAGATTCATTACACACAACTGAAGTAGTTCAAGCCTTTTATTGTTTCTAATATTGATGATTTTGGCGTACAGCTCATGAAAACCCAAAATTCATATCTCAAAAAATTTGCATATCATGAAAAGGTTCTCCAAAGGAGCTATTAACTTAATCATCTGAATCAACTAATTAACTCTAAACACCTGCAAAAGATTCCTGAGGCTTTAAAAAACTCCCAGCCTGGTTCATTACTCAAAACCACAATCATGGATAAGACTGCCGACCTGACTGCTGTCCAGAAGGCCATCATTGACACCCTCAAGCGAGAGGGTAAGACACAGAATAAAATTCTGAACGAATAGGCTGTTCCCAGAGTGCTGTATCAAGGCACCTCAGTGGGAAGTCTGTGGGAAGGAAAAAGTGTGGCAGAAAACGCTGCACAACGAGAAGAGGTGACCGGACCCTGAGGAGGATTGTGGAGAAGGACCGATTCCAGACCTTGGGGGACCTGCGGAAGCAGTGGACTGGGTCTGGAGTAGAAACATCCAGAGCCACCGTGTACAGGCGTGTGCAGGAAATGGGCTACAGGGGCCACATTCCCCAGGTCAAGCCACTTTTGAACCAGAAACAGCGGCAGAAGCGCCTGACCTGGGCTACAGAGAAGCAGCACTGGACTGTTGCTCAGTGGTCCAAAGTACTTTTTTCGGATGAAAGCAAATTTTGCATGTCATTCAGAACTCAAGGTGCCAGAGTCTGGAGGAAGACTGGGCAGAGGGAAATGCCAAAATGCCTGAAGTCCAGTGTCAAGTCCCCACAGTCAGTGATGGTCTGGGGTGCCATGTCAGCTGCTGGTGTTGGTCCACTGTGTTTTATCAAGAGCAGGGTCAATGCAGCTAGCTATCAGGAGATTTTGGAGCACTTCATGCTTCCATCTGCTGAAAAGCTTTATGGAGATGAAGATTTCATTTTTCAGCATGACCTGGCACCTGCTCACAGGGCCAGCACCACTGGTAAATGGTTTACTGACCATGGTATTACTGTGCTCAATTGGCCTCCCAACTCTCCTGACCTGAACCCCGTAGATAACCTGTGGGATATTGTGAAGAGAAAGTTGAGAGACACAAGACCCAACACTCTGGATGAGCTTAAGGCCGCTATCGATGCATCCTGGGCCTCCATAACACCTCAGCAGTGCCACAGGCTGATTGCCTCCATGCCACGCCGCATTGAAGCAGTCATTTCTGCAAAAGGATTCCCGACCAAGTAATGAGTGCATAACTGAACATAATTATTTGAAGTTTGACTTTTTTTGTATTAAAAACACTTTTCTTTTATTGGTCAGATGAATTATGCAAATTTTTTTTAGATAGGAATTTTGGGTTTTCATGAGCTGTACGCCAAAATCATCAATAATAGAAACAATAAAAGGCTTGAACTACTTCAGTTGTGTGTAATGAATCTAATATATATTAAAGTCTAATGTTTATCAGTACATTACAGAAAATAATGAACTTTATCACAATACGCTAATTTTTTGAGAAGGACCTGTATATACATGACGTTGCCTAGTGGTATAGTGGTTAGTGCCTTCAACTAAGAGGCCCCAGGCTCAAATCCTGGTCTGCAGTCCTACCGCATGTTCTCCCTGTGCAAGGCTCCTTTTTGCACTTTAAATGAAAGGTATTAATTTGTTCCCTAAGGTACAGGTTTGGCGTGTAAAAAAGTACAAACTACAAAGGTACAATTTGTACCCACAGTTGATGGTACCACCCCAGTGACAAGACAATATACCCCTAAAGGTACAATTCTGTACTTTAATTTCTGAGTGCGACTGGTCACAGACCAAAACGTTATGCCTCATTTGTGTTGTGACTGAGTTCACTTCCTGGCATTTTGGCTAAATGGGTGTGGGTGTACCAAACCATCATCCGTATGTCTGGCCTTGTCTAAAGTCTGTGGAGGGATTTAGCTGGGGTCAGCGAGGCTACAGCGGCTGTTTAAAGCAATGAGAAGCACTGGTTCAGAGCCACACATCAGATGACGTGGATTGTCCACCTCAGACGGACCTTCAGCTGCTTTAGGATCTTGTTAGGCTGCACCCTCCAACTCCCATAGCTTTTATCCTCTCATTATCCCCACTAGCTTCCCCTTCTCTTCCAAATCACATCACCTTTCCTTCCTGTCTGGCTCTGATTGCGTTTCCTCATGATGTGACAGCTCTCTGGACTGCTTGTTATACCAATTGTCTTGGAGGTGAGTAGCAGGGCGGCAGGTTTGAGCCGTCACACCTGGGATCAGAACTCCTGCCATCTATAGAGAAAGAACAGCCTCCCCCGACCCCTCAGTAGCACCTCTCAGTCGTATGAAAGAGTTAATCACACGCCTCGTGGTTTGCCTGCTTCCATTTAAATGACTGGGCTCCTTTATCACTTTGTGTGCATGAGTGAATCTGGGTAAGAGGTGTGTTTACAGCCCCCCCCCCCCCCCCCCCATCATCGCCCCCTCTAACACTCGCTCGGCTTCTGGCTGTGAAAGCTGCCTTATGTGTTTGCTGGCACGGCACACGAGTGGCTGCTCTCAAACATGACTCACACGGCTCCGATAGAGAAAACAAATCACAGCTTCTGTCCAGCAAACAGTCTTCTGAATGCCTCTGGCTCGCTCAAGTCAGAGGGTCAACCCCAAGATCTCAGCAGAGAGCCATCAGAGCAAAACCTGCATCCTGCTTCAGAGTTTACACACATTAGTCTTAGATTACACGGAATCCACTCAAATGATGTCTCACTAATTGTTGCTTAAACGGTGGTGTGAAAAACTAATTTCCCTCTAACAGTGTTCTTCTGTGTCTTTATTTATCATGAAAAATGCAGTCAGGTAATGATTTTAATACACACACACACACACACACACACACACACACACACACACACACACACACACACACATACAGAGAAACGCCCTGAAAATTTAGAACAACTAAAATCCTGCACACTAGAGCCCCCTGCAGACAGGCCATGAAAACCGGAAATGTTCCGGACTCTGTCCGTAAGACCTTTGTGTCTGAAAACAAACATCCGGATAACGTTTTTCGTAATTAAACCAGACGATGCCCCTAGTAACAGGTCCGGACTTGTTAAGGACAAGGTGGCTGCTTCAGACTGGTGAGGTCGAGTTCCGGACAGGGAGGAGGGGGAGAAGGAGGGGACCGGGGGACGCTGTGCGCTCCTAGATAGCTCGCTCCGGTAGCATGCGGCAAACCATGGCAGCTCACCTCCTACGGTACCGTCTAGACGCGCGACAGAGCGCATGACACCGCTTCCGTGATTCCTTTAACCATTGAGCGCCATCATCCAGGTCTTATGCGTCTTCGTGTGCGCAGAATTTTGCTTAACGTAAGTCCGATCCACACACAGTTCTGGTTAAAAACCGGACTGAATTGTCCACACATATTCCGGAATGTCAATCTGAAAAGGGCTTAGCTAAAGCGCCTCAGGCATCTCTTGCGTAAAGTCAGGGTCAGAGGTAATGGTTAAACAATAGATAGGTTATGGGTGGGGAAGGGGTGGTTGTTTGGATCGAGATCAAAATCTCTCAAATGAATAACTCAAAGGGTAACTAACCCTAACCTCCTTGAAGGCGTGTGTCCCGTTCCATCTGGCGTGAAACCAACAACCAACAATCAGACACGTGATGGTCTGGAGCTACTTTGCTGTTTCAGGACCTGGACCACTTGTTGTAATAATGAAACTGATCACTAGCAAATATTTCTTGAAGATACATTTTTTACCTTTGACCTGACACTGGTCATTCATGCTGGAAAACAGCCTAGAAACCTGGCGACAGTCTGGTCAAAGCCGTTACAGCAACTGAGCAAAACTTTTGATACGACTTTGGTTTCAACTTTGGACTACTCGATGTGGTCCAACAAAAGGACGTATTTGTGTCCGTGGGTACGAGTGGCACTCCAATCTCCCCAACTTCCTAATTTTCCAAAATACCAGAAATCTTCCTGCTGCAATTGGAACAAATCCGGTAATTATCAGGCCAAGTATCAATGTGTATTCAACGTCCTCCACAGACAGCTTGGAAAGGCTATGTTTATGTATTTAGCAGATGCTTTTGTCCAAAGTGACTTACAAGTGACAGGTTGCCCTTGAGGCTACCAACACACTAATCAGTTATATAATATTCCACTCCTTCCAGGAATCCATAATATACCCCACTGGGTGCATTCCTTCTGGACAAGCTGGAGACCCCCACTCCGTTCTCATTGTTGAAAACATCAATCGCGTTGAATGACCAGCTGACTAAATCCATGGTTTCATAAGATTTGAGTTTTCAGGAGGAATTCAGAGAAACGCTCTGTAGACACACAGGACAGGAGCATTGGGAAAAGATAAGGGAGGAGAGAGAGAAGCCTCTCTACTCCTCGGTTGAAGAGCGTATGCATGTTCAAGTCCCCTTCCTACTTACCGCGTGTTCAGGTGTATAAGCTCTAATATTAAATTTAAATCAAGTATTGTTTGACATATCCTAAAGCTTCTGTTTCAGTTTCAACCAACACCTGCAGAGGCTGCAGTCGGCTGTAGACTGGAGACGCCTCTACCTCTGGGGTCTGGATAAATAGATGAGTGAGCAAGCGTCTGGCTGCGTGAGTGGGACCCGTAGTTAATTATGTGATATAACTGTCAAATTGAAAGACACAGCTACTGCAAGGAGACACTGATTTGCACAAAAAAAGATCTAATAGATTCATTTACAAGGTGCAGCCCATTTGTTTTCATCTAATGCAGGTTTACATTTACTGAATTGATTTAAATATGCATGATGCAGTTTTTTTTAAACCAGAAACCCATTCCCAGAATATGGCGTATAGAATAAAAGCTAAAACAACAGCGTACAAGCTTTCAGATGATGGGAATGTGTTGACTTTGGTTTATTTTAAAAGCGAAGTTGTTGCTTCTCTTCAGGCACTCGAGGAGTACAGACGCTTCCCTCTTTCGCTCCCTTATCTTTTTTTCCCAAGGCTCTTTGTCCTGTATGCCCACAGAGCGCTTCTCTGCATTTCTTCTGAAAACCCCCATTTTTACTAACCATGGATTTGATAAAATGGTCATTCAATGCGATCGATAACATTTTTTCAACAATGAGAACGGAGCAGGGGGCTCCCACATGTCCACAGGGGACACACCCGGTGGGATATATGCTGGATTCCTGGAAGGAGTGGAAGATCATATGCCTCAGCCAGCTGTCCATTGAGGACATTGAAGACGTGTGGATATTTGGTCTGATGATCACTGGATTTCTCCTGATTGGAGAGGGAGGATATCTGGTTTTCTGGAAATTTGGGAGGACGGGAGCGATTGGAGGGTGAACCGCACCCACGGAAAGCACCGTCCGTGTGGAGACTTCTCAGACTGGGACGTTACTCGAGGTGAATCGTAAGCTGGACAATATTCTGGCTGCGATACCGGTGTTAGTGCGCAAAATGGATGTCATCTCGGAGAGAGTCACCGGACGGTATGGACAGGTTTAAAACCCAAAATTGGCTTATCTCAGCCTGACCCAAACAAATTCTTGTTATCTGAATCTGACGCCCTGGTAGCCTTGAGCTGCAAGCAACTAAAACCCCCATGAAGGAATGCAGACAGATGCTGTGAAAACCCAACCTACCCCCCCACCCCCACCCCTTGGATTGGTGGACTTCAGCCTGGCGAGGTCATCAGCTGGAAGAGTCAATGTGCTCTTCGCTTCTCCCACGATCTCCCTCCCACCTGTGACTTTACAGTGGATGAGCGCCGTAGATGGCTGCTCTCGCTGGGGGAAACAGGATCCCAGCCCCCCCTCACCTTCCTATTGGAGTCTCACATTATGTTGTGTTGTCTGAAGTCTGTTGCATATTTGTTGAGGATTTTTTTTTTTGTTTTTGCAGAGCAAAGTTGCCCTCCTGCTGGAGGGTAACTGTGAAGTGCCTTTTTTTCCCTCCACCTGAACCAATCCTCATGTAAACCCCTCTTATCTCTATTAAGGTGGCGCGACTCAGGGTTGCGAATGACCACAGTCACCAATTCTTGTCATGTGTCTTGCCCATGTATGTCTGATCTATGAATTGTGTGTACTGAAACTCTAATTTCCCTCTGGGATTAATAAAGTATTGATTGATTGATTGATTGATTGATTGATTGATTGATTGAATTGTTTTTGTGAGATATTAGTTTTATGGAAGGGAGTTTGAAGCATCACTTCTGAGTAGCGATGCTGAATTCAAATTCAATTCAATTCAAATTCAAAAATACTTTATTAATTCCAGAGGGAAATTAGAGAATGTACACAGTTCCAGGTTTTGTACCTTGGTTTGCCAGCCAATCCATGTAGAGCTGGACCTTTTGGCAGGAGCCTGGTCACCCTTCAGGCTGGGTAATTTTGTAATCTTGTACTGGTTTAGGCCTGGATCACAAGCTGTTTTTGCCCAGTTCTCCCATTCAGCAAACATAAGGACATGCCAGATGACCTTAAAAGCTCTAAAATAAGTTTTTTCCAATATTCCTACCAAAATTACACGTTAATCTCCTCGGAAGGATGTCGGGAATCGGGACTGCTCTGTTCATAAATCAAAGTTACCAAGCGTGTTGGATAGTCTGACTATGGGGAAGAAACAAGCGGTTCCTGTGTAGTTTTAGTGATGTTGCTGCACACCAAATCCAGTAGGACCAAAAATTGTATTTCCATTACTTTTTGATCATCATGTGTTTGGTCTTCAGTGTTGGGAGGAGCGGTGTTTAAGTAAAACAATGAATTAATTACTTTTCCCATCGTTGCAACACCGTTAGCGTTACTGGGCAAGTAAAGTGGTGCCTTACTACAATGCGGTTGAATAAGGCGCGGCGGTGTCAGGTTGTCCAAAAGCTAGATGTGCCGGTCGTGAACAAAACAGCTCTCAGGGCTTTGATATAGGAAGTCTAAGTCACGACCATCTACTTCCAGACCTTGGGTCGCCGGAAGAACAAAAAAAAATCTGTGCAAGTCAACGGTGCTAAAAACACTATTTTCTAATTCCGCTTGTTATGTGCCGTGGCTTTCACGCATGAAATCTGAAAAGTTCATTCTAGATGGGAAGTTAGGTTAAGATAGTAGTAAGTAACGTGTAAAGAAAACTTTGACATAACAGATATTATAGAATGTTAGGGTTTGTCATAGATTATAAAAATAACATCAGAGGGTGTTTCTCAATGTCAAGGTGCCTGGCCTTGCGAGGACACGGTCCTTCCTTGGTCAAAGAAAACGGTTAAATGGAACAGACTTGCATCACGTGACCGCGGCTTCCACGACGGTCACGTAACGTCACGTGACACGAGAGATAACGTTATATTTTATACATATTAGTTTCAATATAAATGTATAATGAGCCTTTTACTTTTTAAATTGTGTATATTTGTTAAATTAAAAATATAAGTGAGTCACTATCCGCTAGCTGCAACTACTAAGCAACTAACCAACAACAGAAAACTTCTTTGGATCTAAAAAAAACATTTTAAATTAGTTGACTTCAATTTTAAATTGAAAATTGTCTCAGAAGTAGCTGTCGGCTTCTGATCCGCCGTCCTTTTGAAAATACTGCCGTGAATTCTGGGTACTTTTTGACCAAGGCTAGGCTACGAGACACCTCCCGTGTATCCTCGCTCAGCTAGCTAAACGGCTAACAAACGGAGAACACACGCCTCGGTAGAAAATGAGCATTGGAACACGTCTTGGCAGTTCCTGATGACGTATCTCCTAGGCGACCGGGGCGGGGCCAAGACATCAAGGCGAGGTTCCTTGGCATTGAGAAACACCCATAGTTACTTTGCTAGGTAAAAAGTAACTTTTACAATGTGGTAACTGAGCTACTGACTGATTTACTTTTTATAAAAAGTAATGTGTAACTAACTAATTACTTTTTTAATGTTAGTTGCTCAACAGTGCTGGTCTCACCCAGCTCGTTCTGCCTCTGTTGCGTCCTGGGGCAACGCTTCTCCCACATTGCCTCTAGGTGGTGGTCATCAGTGTACAGCGGTATTGCCTCTGTCAGTGGCTACAATATAGCTCATCACCATCAGTGTGTGGAAATGGATGAATGACGCTGTGTTGTGAAGCGCCTTGGGGGGTCTTGGGACTCTAGAAGGCAATAGTAAAGTCAGTTTGTGGCTATGGAGCTCCAAAAAGAGAGTTTACACTCAGGTTTAGCTCCAGTCCCATTGTTATGAATCTAGAAACTGTTGCTTCTTTGTACATTTCTTCCACCTGGTGGTTCTGCATTAGCATCCTTTCTAACAACAGCACTGTTCCATTGTTACAAAGCCATAGTTCTTACTGGCGAAACTTTGCAAGAAATAAACGAATCTTACTTTTCTACAGTGATGGATTTCTCTGTAGCCCATTATCATAAGAAAAGCTTTTATATTTGTGCAGCTATGAGGTAAACTCAGAGCTTCACACCTGAATTTATAATGTGTAGCCGTATCAGTTTATTGGGAAAACAGGAAATGAGCACATGTGACCGCTGAAAGACGTTATTGACTGGTTTTCTCTGCCACCAACAGCGGTGGCTGATAGTGCTGGAATTGCATCTCCTCTCTGAATTTCTCTTGGTGATACGACATGAAGTAATCACAAAATTCCTGCTATAACAAAACCCTGCTTTTAAAAGCAGAGGGCACGCGAGTGCTGCTTCTTCTAGGTAATCCATCAAGACTTCGGTTTCACCAAACTGCATAAACCTGAGGGTGCACAGCACCATCCGAGTGGCACCGTTCTGCTTCTGGTGAAATCTAAAACTATAAAGAAAACATTAACAAAAAAGTGATGGAAAACAAAAAGAAAAGGCTGAGAAAACGCACATTTCCAACTGACAATTGTTAATTCTTTATAATTTGAGCTTTTTTAACACCCAATCTGGCACATAACCCACTGTGAACATTTAACTAGGCTGTGTGTGTACTTACACAAAATATCAAGCACTGCCTCGAAGCTTCATTAAACAACCGGGCTGCAGCAAACATTACGTTCACACCTCTGAGGGCCTTGCCATAGAGTTCATTACTGCTGATAAAACTAAACTTGTGTTTTTCTCTCAGTCAAAAAGAAAAACAGAGAATAGGTCGATTTCTACTGGTCTGGGTCATCATATTGAACTAGTTTTAAATATCTGGGTTTCTTAATTGATGATGTTATCTTTTAAGCTTCATATCGAGTATTTAACAAAACAGTTGAGATTTTTATTAGGATTTTATCACAGAAATAAATCTTGCTTTTCTTTTACGGTAAAAAAGAGGTTAGTAGAATCAACATTTATGTCTGTAATAGACTATGGAGACATCTTGTACACGAACGCCCCTGTGCACTGTTTGAGCATGTTGGACAGTGTGTATACTAGTTTATAACAAACTGTCGGCCTCTGACCCATCATTGTTTGTTATATTCAAAAGTGAATTGGTCTTCATTGCGGGTATGTCGACTCATGCATTGGTACCTTTTTATTTATAAAGCTGTATGTGGATATTTGCCTTTTTATTTATCATGTCTTTTCAATTCAATTCAACAATACTTTATTAATCCCAGAGGGAAATTGATTGCTGTAGTAGCTCAGAATAATAATAATAATAATAATCAAGTCATCAAAGAGTTGTTGTATATTACAACGGCTGTTGGCAGGAAGGATCTCCAGTAGCGGTCAGTGTTGCAGCCAAACTGAAGAAGCCTCTGACTGAAGACACTCTTCCGTTGTCGGACAGTCTTGTGAAGAGAATGCTCAGGGTTGTCCATAATTTCCTTGATTCTCTGGAGAATCCTTCTTTGCATTATCTCCTCCAGCGGTTCCGAAACTGCCGAAACTCTGGCTGAGTCCTTGAAAGGGCTTGGAGCTCCTCCATCTTGTTGGCCATTATGATCGATGGAAGAGATGGTTTGAACCTCCTCTTTCTCTTTCTCCGTTTTGCTCCCGCTCTGCACCCACGCTTCTTGCGTTTTAGCTCATTTGGGATTTGTGGCTTCAGTTGAGGTATTATTTCAGCCTTTCCAATGTTAATCAGCTGCTCCCGATTGTAAACCAGACTGTTGCCATGGTTACGCATCATAAATGCTCAAAAAGTGAAAACAGCTAAAAAAAATAGCAGTAAAAATCCTCCAAGCTTCACAGCACCAGAAACAGAAAAGTGTCCAAAAAATACAGTTTTTCTGGAGAAACTAGAAGAAAAATGTCCAAGAAAAGGCAAAACTTACATATAGTCAACAGAGCTACTCCAACATGCAGCCACCCAGAGCAGCGCAGTTTATCAAGAAAGCAGAATCGGTTCAGCCTCCGCTCAAGTGAACTTTTGCAATTTGTTGTTCCTACGGTTCGCACGGAGCTGGGAAAGACGACTTTTAGCTTTGCTGCTCCATCTACATGGAATTCACTACAGAAAGATCTAAAAATCAAGGATTTGGTTCCTTGGGTGGATTTAAGACCGATTAAATCACTGGAATCCAGACTATCAGTGTGTTCATGTTTTCATTGAGTTTATGTGGAAATGTATTTAAACGTGAATGTATTAATGTAGCAACTTGTGCTCCTGCTCTGTCTGTCTTGGCCAGGTCTCCCTTGCAAAAGAGATTATGTATCTAAACGGGACCAACCTGGTTAAATAAAGGCAAAATAAATAAATATAATAAAAGTACAATTCCCATGCAGAATATTTATGAGTGGCTACTTGTGCATCCTATTTTCACTAACAGCCCACAAGTTCATCCGACTCCGAATGCTGAAATAAAAAGGGCACAGTGGTCAGATCACTGTGAGTGGAGTTGAACCTGCAGTCACGTTAGCTGCAAAACACATTTAGGAATAGATGGATTATAATAATGTTAAGGATTTAAAATGAAGTTACCTGGGAATGCTGAATTTTGGATGAGTGTTCTTTCAGTGGTTAGGGTTAGGGTTACTGTGTGACGCACAAGCCACAATGGGTCTCAGAAAAAAAGAAAACAAAATGGCTGGTGTGATGAGAAAAACAAGGACGTACGCTCAACATAATCATGCAGGCACTGATAAATAAAAGCTGCTTGTATCTGAGAGAACTCGGCACGTTATAGTCGAGGATCACCTGCAGGTTTTGGAGTCGTATTCCCTGATATTTGGACATCTATTCTCTGATTGGATAACAGCAACATGACACTGACTTGCAACATGTTTATGTTTTTCTGGCATGTTTTGGAGTTGCTGGCAGTGTTGGGCAAGTTACTTCAAAACTGTAATGCATTATTTATTACTTGTTACCCTCATTTTAAAGTAATTCATTACATTACAATATTACAGATTTTAAAATGTAAGGCATTACACTACTTATGCATTACTTTAAGTTACTTTCACCAAAACAACTTCAACATGAATCTGGTAATGTGACGCTCAGTGAGCTCGTGACATATATGTGGAAGGTGATGTGGTGTCTGAGCTAGGATTGCTGTTAAAAACAGTCAGATATAATAACAGTGCTTTAAAATGATTGTTTATTACATAAAAACAACAACAATCTGTACTCTCAGCACGCTGCCATCTTATATTAACTGAGCAGGGAGTGAGGTGGTGGGGGCTCCAAGCCTATATTTGCCTTGGTCCCCAAATGCCTTGATACGGCCCTGGATGTGGGACTGACTTCTGGGGTGATCTGATTCTATCACATGTATAAATATTAAATGCTTATATATTATTGCTTTTCACTGGTAAAAATGTTTATTGGGGATAAATCTACCTACTTGTGTCTTTTCAAGCACTTTGTTTTGTTTTCTTGATTTTATGTGAATAATTTCCTGCCCTTTCTCTCTCTAACCTTCCTGCATGCTGCATGTTTTCTCCGTCTTCCAGAAAAACTGTTTCCTAGATATCCTACTTTCTAACTAATCAGCCAAAGGGATCTACCGAACGCTAAATAAAAAAATAAAAGCTTAATATGCGCTCCAGCAGCAATGAGTTGAAATCACCGGGGCACAGATTATGAACTCAGCTGAAAATTACATGAAGTACCAGAGAATATGGGCTGATATAAACGATCACAAACGAATGACTTTGTTTTGGTGGAGCGATTTAGTGAATATAACAGCGGCCGCGCGCAGGACGCAGCTGGAGGATTTGAGCCGTCACCGCTGCGTCCTCTCTGCCCATAGAATGCCCGCAAAGCTGAGTCCATAAATGACGTCATATATGTGGATACTGGATATTTTTTCAGGCTTCCCGCAATTTGAATTTTTAGGAAACCCACGTCTTGATTCTGTTTTTAAAAATGCGTTGTAATTACCACGTTACTGACAATTGTACCGAGTAAATATTACCATTTTCTTTCCGTGTAATGCCTTACATTACCACATTACAGCAAAAAGCAATGCATTACAGTAATTAATTACTTTTGTACCGCGTTACTCCCAACACTGGTTGCTGATGCTAGCGGTTAGCTTCAGCTGAGTCCCAGACAACCAGCAACCACAGTGTGATGCAGATCTGGGAGGCTTTTTAAATCCTAGAGTTTCACCGTCTACTTTCTCTCAGAAGCTAACGCAGGAGATTCAGTGGGATGCAAAAGTTTGGGCAGCCTCATGATATTCCTGTATGAATTGTTGGTTGTGACAATAAATAAAAATCAGTTAACTATGTCATTCAGGAGACACGCACGCTGATATTTGAGAAGTAAAACAAAGTTCATAGGATTTATGGAAAGTGTGCCATCACTGTTTAAACAAAATCAGGCAGGTGCATAAATTTGGGCACTGTTGTCATTTCATTGATTCCAAATCCTTTAGAACTAATTATTGGAACTCAAAATTGGTTTGGCAAGCTCTGTCACCCTTGACCTCCATACACAGGTGAATCCAGTTATGAGAAAGATTATTTAAGAAGGCCAATTATAAGCGGCAGACCAAGAAAAAATCTCAGATAAACAGAAGTGAAGACTGGTTAGAACAGTCAGAGCCACAGACCAGCACCAAAGACCTTAAACGTCACCTTGCTGCAGATGGAGTCACTGTGAATCGTTCAACTATTTGGTGCACTTTACACAAGGAGATGCTGCATGTGAGAGTGATGCAGAGGAAGCATTTACTCCACCCACAGCACAAACGGAGCTTGAGGTATGCTGAAGCATTTTTGGACAAGCCAACTTCATTTTGGAAGCTGGCTAAACTGAGTTATTTGGGCATAACAAGTGGCGTTATGCATGGAGGAAGAAGAACACAACAGCACAAGATTTAACACCTGCTACCGACAGTAAAACATGGTGGTGGTTCCATTATGCTGTGGGCTATGTGGCCAGTGCTGGGACTGGGAATCTTGTTAAAGTTGAGGGATGCATGGATTCCACTCAATATCAGCAGATTCTGGAGACCAGTGTCCAGGAAGCAGTGACAGATCTGAAGCTGCACGGGGCTGGGCCTTTCAACAAGACAACGACCCAAAACACTGCTCAGCATCTACGAAGGCATTCATGCAGAGGAACAAGTAGAACGTTCTGGAATGTTCGTCTCAGTCCCAGACCTGAATATTAGTGAACACCTGTGGCGTGAGTTAGAGAGCTGTCCATGCTCAGAAGCCATCAGACCTGAATGAACTAGAGATGTTTGGTAAAGACGAATGGTCCAAAGTACCTTCAACCAGAATCCAGACTCCCATTGGAAGCTTCAGGAAGAGTTTATTTCTGCAAAAGAAGGATCTGCTAAATATTAAGTTAATTTCTTTTTAGTGGTGCCCAAGTTTATGCACTTCAACATTTTGTTTAAACAATTATTTCACAATTTATGTGAATCCTATAAACTATATATTTAACTGAAACTATCATAACAACCAACGATTTATACAGAAAAATCACGAAGGCTGCTCAAACTCTTGCATTCCACTGTATGTGTAGGAGACTATTTCAGGTTCAGCCTGCATGAAAAACTCACATTGACAAATCATTATAAAAAATAATCATGAAAAAAAAATTTTTTTGTGAACCACAGCTTTAAACCTCAGTGGAGAAGCAATGCCAGAGTTTACTAAATCCATGCTGATGAGTCTCAAAACCTTTGGGGAAATATTCTGTGGATAGATGAAGACAGACCGGACCTGTTTGAACACACCATCTCTATGTTCATGGATCCCAAAACTACGTGCAAACTCTGAATGTGTCGCATCAGCTGCATCTTGCACTATGTTGGACAGCAAAGTCCCCGTCCAATTAAGATGATGTCAAATCAATCAATGGAAAGAAAACCTGCTGTGAAACCAGCAGGAGATTCTGTTCGTCTCTGGAGCTGCTTTACTGCATCTGGACCAAGTCCTGAATCAGTTCAAGGTCCAATGAAATTTCAAGACTAGCAAGGTTTCCTGTGGTGTCAGGTCACGGGTCCTCCGACAAGATAAAGAAGTGGTCTGAAGTGGTCTATGAGTTCTGATCCAGATCCTTTTGAACATTTCATTAGTTGATTTTCACCCACCCATCCATTTTCTTCTGCTTATCCGGAGTCGGGTCGCGGGGGCAGCAGCCTAAGTCACGAGGCTCAGACTTCCCTCTCCCCAGCCACTTAGGCCAGCTTTTCCGGGGGAATCCCAAGGCGTTCCCAGGCCAGGTGGGAGACATAGTCTCTCCAACGTGTCCTGGGTCTACCTTTAGGTCTGCTCCCAGTTGGTCAAGCCCAGAAAACCTCACCTGGGAGGCATCCTAATCAGATGCCCGAGCCACCTCAACTGGCTCCACTCAATGTGGAGGAGCAGCGGGTCTACTCTGAGCCCCTCCTGGATGACCGAACTTCTCACCCTATCTCTAAAACGAGCCCAGACACCCTGCAGAGAAAACTCATTTCAGCGATTTGTATCCTCAATCTCATTCTTTTGGTCACTACCATCGACATACATATATGGACAATGGGTTTCCACAGGCTCCAATACAGGTTTTTGAAGAGAAATGGGAGGTGGCCATTTTGACCGTGTCACAGGTTCCGTCAAGCCCAGAAAATTCCACAAAAGGGGAGAGAGGTGGAGCTGAGGGTGGGGCTGTAAGGCTGGGATCAACTAACTACACCTGGTCGAACTAGCTACAAGCTAACCTGAAGCTAACCCAAAGCTAACGCGGAGGTGGGAGCTAAGCTAACGGAGGTAGCAACCTAGCTACAACCGGAGTTAACTGTGCACAACACCAGAGCCTCTGAGTCAGTGATACGCCGGGCTGACCGCTGGGTAAAACCGGGTGGAACACAGAGGTCTCCGAGAGCTCCACAAGCCGGCAGCCGCACAGCAGACAAGCGCCGCTGCGATCTGAGATGCGCAGAGCTGCGGGGAGGGGAGAAGAGCTCCACAAGCCGATAGTCATCACCCAGCTCCACCAACATGTTATATTTCAACCCATTTTCTAAAGTGCAGCATTATGTTAAATGCACTGGGTTTTACCCTATTACATTTAAATTTCATGGTTAAACAGTACATGTTAAAATCTAAGCTCAGCTCGGCAGTGACCTGAAATACATAAATATAATTTTACTTACCGAAAAAAATGAAGTGGAGACTCCTTGGCTGCTCTATTAGTGCAATTAATGCCACAGCAAGTCATTTTGTCCAACAATTGCACAAAATATATCCAAAAAAGAACGCACAAACGCTACAACTAATGGTCTAAGTTGAGAGACTGAAAATGACGGAACAGTTTTCAGGCTGAGGCCTTTCCTCGGAGCTAGCTCTGTGGTCACGTGGGTCTGATGCTCATTAATTATAAAGAATTTTAGGCTTTTAATACACTTAAACAGAAGAGTGAGAAAAATATTCACCCCCCTCAGAGTTGTCATGAGTGTAAACTAGATCATTTAAACCAAAAACATGTTTTGGTACCAGACTGTAAACATGTTTATTTCTGCTGTGAAATTGGTATTTTTAACATGGGAGTCAATGAGGATTTGCTCGCTTCTGACATCAGCCCCTAGTGGATGAGAGTGGAACTGCAGTTTATTTCACTTCCGTGTTGGACTCGATTTCTGTCCCGCATTGTGGGGGCTTGGTCACTACCTAAAGCTCATGACCATAGATGAGGGTAGGAATGTAGATCAAGCGGTAAATCGAGAGCTCTCTCTTCACCACAACAGACCGGTACAATGCTTGCATCACTGCAGACGCAGCACCAATCCACCTATCGATCTGACGCTCCACCTTTCCCTCACTCGCACCGCGAGATACTTAAACTCCTCCGCTTGCGGCAGGACCTCATGCCAGACCAGAAGAAGGCATTCTACTCTTTTCCGGATCAATTTTCTGAATAGTTGACTTTCAGTAATGTTTTATTCTTATTTTACTTCTATAAGCATCCAGTTAGTTCAGTGGCCCTCATGGATGTTTCAGACCAAACAGAAGGGTAAGAAACACATATTCTTGGCTGTTTAGAGAAAATTACGTTACTTATTGTATCAAAAGATACAAAATTCTATGAGAAACAAAAACAAAGGGTGTTCTCAATGTCAAGGTACGTGGCCTTGACTTACTTACGAGGACACTGTCCTTCCTTGGTCAAAGAAAACGCTTAAAAGGAACAGACTTGCACCACATGACCGTGGTTTCCATGGCAGTCACGTAACATCACGTGACACGGGAGATAACGTTATTTTTTATATGTATTCCTTTCAATATAAATATATAATGAGCCTTTTACTTTTTTAATATTGTTTATATTTTTTAAATTAAATATATAAGCGAGTTACTACCCGCTAGCCACTGAAGCTGCAACTACTAAACAACTAACCAACAATAGAAAACTTCTTTGGATCTAAAAAAAAAAACATTTTAAATTAGTTCACTTACTTTTAAACTTGAAAATTGTCCCCCAAGTAGCTGCCAGCTTCTGATCCGCCATCCTTTTGAAAATATCGCCGTGTATTCTGGGTAATTTTTGACCAAGGCTAGGCTACAAGACACCTCCCGTGTATCCTCGCTCAGCTAGCTAAACGGCTAACAAACGGAGAACACGCACCTCGGTAGAACATTGAACACTGTAACACGCCTCGGTGGCTCCTGATGACGTATCTCCTAGGCAACAGGGGCGGGGCCAAGACATCATTCCTTTGCATTGAGAAACACTGAGTGTGTATCTGTTTTTGAATCTCAAGGCGGCCATCTTCAGTCTTCTATTCTCGATGGCTACGAAACTGTGTACACTGTTTACTGGAAGGTCATTCCAGCTCCCCCACCCCACTCCCTCCGCTGCTTCTCGTCTTTCCAACCAGATCCTTTAGTGTGTTTGGGACGGGCTGCCATAAGCATCCCCATACACAATCAAAACGACGTATGAAAACATCTTGTTTTATCTCCAGCCCTCCATCGACTGCTCTCATTATGGCTAAACCGAGGCGAGGCGTGATCTGCCCACATCAATATTTCAGGCACTCACAGGCAAACGTGGCCACAAAAGAGACGCGGTCCAGAAACAGATTGAGAGAGAGGGAAGAAAAGGAGGAGGGGGGGGGGGGGGGAATGGATGGATGGTGGCAACAGAAAACCCGTCTGGTTTTTAATAAGTGATTTGAGTTTTCTACCAAAGCCTGCAGGGATTGAGTGGATTAACCAAAGACCAAAGCAGGCAGACACTGTGACAGCAACAAGCCAAGCAGCAGACATCAGCAAAACAGACGCATTCAGAGACTGGCACAGGAAATGAAGCTGCAATAAAAAAGGACCCTTAGACAGGCGATAAACAAAGCAGGTTAAATGACTCATGCACAGAGACAGCGCGGCCTGCTACGGTGATGTTTTCCTACTAAAAGTCCTCTGAGAGTTGATATTTGAGCAAAGAGCACATTTGTGTTGTTGCTTCTGCCTCATTTACTTTACTCTGGCAGTTCGGACACATTAAAGGTGGCTGATGCGTTTTCGTCCCATCCCCGCTGATTCCCCACATCCTTGACGCGACATTCCGTCAAGAGTTTTCCTGGTTCCGTCCCGTCAACAGTGCCCTCCCCTGTGTTCGCTCCGCGTGCAGCGTGTCGTTTGGCTTTCTGTTTATTTAACGCTTGCGGCAAGTTCTTTGACTTGGAGGGGCCAAAACCTTGACAGACGTTTAAAATTAACATTTGCATCGTCGTCTAACCGTGATGTTTCAGGGAAATCTCCTTCATCCGTCGTGTTCACTTTGGGGTGTCTTTTCAATAACTGAGAACCATTAATTTAACAGGAATGGAAGATTAAAACACATCTCTGTGAATTACACGGTCAAGCAGACGCATTACTGTAGCTTGTTAGCTTATCTGGTTTGGTCACAGTCTATTCATAGATGTAATTGTTCCACCGACTCCACTCACACTGTTAGAAACATTATATTTTCAGAACAAAGCATGCCCCTGGTCATCTCTATTAAGTCCCAGCTGGACACATCGCTGATAAGAAAGTGTGTATTTGTGATCCTACACGAATGCTGCCCCCCCCCCCCCCCTTCCCCCCATAGGTACACCTTGCACAGTTTTTCTTTAGAGTCGCCCTGACTCGTTATGCCAGAGATCCAGCAAGGTGTTGGAAATATTTCTCTGAGATTCTGGTCCATCCGGACACGGCAGCATCAGCTCCGGTCGTGGTACTAAGCACCTGTTCCACCACAAACCAAATGTTCTGGACCGGTTGGAGATCTGGTGAGTGTGGAGGCCGTTGGGGTCCAGATAAACTAGATGATCTGAGGTTTGTGACATGGTGCATGATCCTACTGGAAGTCGCCAGCAGAAGATGCGCCCATGTGGTTATAAATGGGTGGGCATGGTAAACCCCACCCCCCCACCACCCCCCACCCCCCAACCCCCACCGGTAACAATGGAGATTTCACCGAATTGTGACCTTTACCCTCTTGCGATTCAACCTTCCCCTCATCCAGGGGTGGACTGGGACCAAAGCTCGGCCCTGGCATTTTTACGAATCGTCGGCCCTCCGCATTGAGAGCGCGGTGGGGGTGGAGGGTGTTGCCGCCCACGGACTCGTCTCTAGGCCGAATGTGAGATCTAGTATGGACTGGGACTGTTAAATTACAAGCAGCGCCAGGCCACTGCGACCGGGAGCCCTGGCCTTCCAGATCAGCTCATTCTCCACAGGCGGAGATCAGCTGGACATTAGCCACATGCTAACGCGGTAAAACGACTTCTACGTCATCGCTCTACCGCGTTTTTCTTGCTAAAAATGCCTGGAAAAACTATTAGCTTCGGGTTAGCATGTAGCTAATGTTCTGCAGATCACCAGCTGTGGAGTATAGTCGGCCAAAGCTGGGCAAGCAGCTCACCGTTTTCACCTATTTAGATTTTTCATGAACGCTGAAGTGTGTGGTAACTTATTGGTATATCATTATAGCAATTGAGCTGATATGATTATAATGAGCTCCTGGAGTTTGTTGTTGTTGGGTGTGTGTGTGTGTGTGTGTGTGTGGGGGGGGGGGGGGGGTGTTTTGTAAAATATTTGCAATGAAATTGAAAGAGACCTCAGGAAGAATAGCTCCACACTATGGTGTGAGCTAATGAGGTTCTCAACAAATAAATAAATACATAAATAAACAGTGCCAGAATGCCAGATGGGCCAGTCCACCCCTGGTTGTATCGCTCCTCTGGCACAGCGCGTGGCCTCCCGACGCGTTGGCGCTCCCAATGCATCAGAAACAAACGCTTGGTCACCCTTCTTTGGGTGTGAGCATGTGTTGCACCACACCACCAGCACCACCAGCAGCAGCAGCAGCCTGAAGCACTGGTACCAGTGGTTATTTGAGCTGCTGCTGTCTGTCTATGATCTAGTCTGAGCATTCCTCTTTGAAGGCTGATACCAACAGCTGCTGCTCACAGAAAATTGTCTCTATTTCAGACAATCATGCCACATTCAAAATCTTGAATCTCCTTTCCTCTCCAATCTAACACGGCCTCTTACGTTTTGTGTTTGGACCATGGTGAGGCTTTCACTGCCTGCTTCAGTCTAATGCTGCTGGGCTCTTGGGTCCACATTAAGTCCAGAGCTTCTTCCCATAGTGGTCTAAGATTTAGGTCCTTCCTAATGAGTTGCATAGTCTTGTTTTTAAAGAGATCCTTTCCTCGTAGTTTCATACATTTGTAGTGTCAAAGGTACCCATCCCTAGGCGTAATCAATAAAAACAAGATCTCACCAACAAGTTTATCTGAGAGGTCATTGTGAGATCAGCATCCAGTTTTACTACGTCTTCCATTACTGCTCTGTTTTGGGTTTTGGTTTCAACAATCAATCAATCAATCAATCAATCAATCAATCAATCAATCAATCAGATTTATTCATAAAGCGCTTTTCAAACAAAGTGCTTTACAAAATGACCCCAGATTCCCATAACAGGTTAAAAACATTAACAGACATATGCAAGCACACACACACACACACACACAGCTTTCTGGCGCATGCATCCCACACACACACACACACACACACACACACACACACACACACACACACACACACACACACACACACACACACACACACACACACACACACACACACACACACACACACACAAGTAAAAATTATATTTGGCTGAGTCTAGATGAGCCAAGTATGGTAAGGCAAGGAAACGCCATCAGATGAGCCGTCTGCCCCGGCAGCATCAGGTCCTCCACACTAAGTCAGGGCGTTCAGAGGAGGGGGAGCACAGACCCCCACCTCCACTTAAACACTACCTATAGAGCACCCAGGAAGCTACAGTCGACCACCGCTCCCGGGGCAGAGGTTCCCTACAGAGGAAACACTGGATTAAAATGAGTAAAAATATAATCAAAGAGCTAATATAAGGGACAAAAATTAGAAAATAAGTAATACATAAAATCATATAGACAGTAAAATAATAATATTAAATAATGAAAACAACGCTAAAATATAATCATATAACACTAGGTTGCTAGTGTGCAGCATCATGCCGCGATGCGCCCACCCACCAGGGCTTTTCCTCAACTATGATGGAAAACCACTCAAACCATTGTTGACCAATCATGTCACATGATGGGAGTTAGTTTGTTTTTCAACTGTTTAAATAAAAGTGCAAAACCAAATGTCTCTTTTAAACTTTTTTTTCAACTATACAGCGTCTTCAGGGGCCACACGTCCTCAGCGTTACATCCAGTCTGAGATGATCATGAGGTAACTTCTTTCATCTGTTTCTAGTGTTTCTATAGTCACACACACACACACACACACACACACACACACACACACACACACACACACACAGAGAGACTTTGCCCCAATCATTGAGGACTTTAAACATCTTTAATCTTGCCACTGACAGCAGCACGGGTAAAACTACAACGGCTGATTCGCCTGAATGCATCACTACAGCTTCCTGTAGTAGATATGCTTGGTTAGGCAAAACATCCTGATGGAAGATGACGTAAAACTTTCTTACGATACCATAACAGACGTGACACATTCACTGGAGGAACGGAGCGAGCCGCACCAAAAAAGAAAAATGCAGCAGGGCTAATGAGGCTGTCAACAGTACGAGCTGGACTGGTGACGGAAAACATATCCTTCAAGTTCAAATCAAACAGCTGATCCAATTTCAAACACAATAATTCATCTGCGCCACATTCAGCAGCACAGGTGCCTAGTTCAGGAACACCGGAGCTGTGAAACAAACGATTTATTTACTCAGCTCAACAGGTTCCCTTTTGCAAATGACACATTTGACTCGGTTATTGTTCAGAGCTAATGATTTAAAGCCTGACGGACATCTGGGAGGGTTGCGATTCAAAGCTGGACTCCCCCCCGACGGCTAATAACTACAACAATATGAACGGGATGTAACGTAAGCGTTTCACGTAGATCTTTTAGTGAACAAAACATGGAGAAAAACAAAACAAGTAGGCAAAAAATGACTCGGACTTCATATCCGTGGTAGCTTTATGGCTGAAACGGCCTTGCTAACACATAATTGTAGTGCAGAAAATAGTGGCTGCACTTTCCCAGGAAGCAATTTTCAAAATAAGCCTTTAACATAACCTTGAGGGGAATTTTTTCATAAACAAGCTGACATCCAGTGGAACGTAACCAATTATTTCTACCCGTGCAATGCACTAACGTATAAAGTTGAGGCTGCTTGACTTTATTTCTGGTTCTCCATTTTCTACAGGAAAATGTTCCATTTCATCACTCCCGTCCGACAGCTTCAGTTGCATAGCGAGTTTAGTCTTTTTATTATGAGACAAAAGTTTTTCTAACACTGAAAAATGCTTTCTTATGAAAACATTTCAGTATAGATGGGGAGCTAAACAGCTGGTGCCATTGCCCCTCACAAATACACTTTTAACGAATAGTAAACTTTAGTAAATATAAGAAAATCAATACCTAACGGCATGTAATCTAAAAAGATGAGCAGTGCAACACTAAACACTGATCCTCTAAGGCAGGGGGTGTTGAACTCTAATTCACACTGGGCCAAAATTAAAATCTGGGACGGAGTCGAGGGCCAAACTTCATACTTTTTGAAAAAGTGACGGCAAATTAGCACATTTTCTTTATCAACATATATGCAATTTTGAACCTTTTAATTTGGAAACAAACTTATTTTTGCATTAACACTGAATGTGGAATAACCAAATGACACACGAGCAAGTCAGTTTTAAATAAAACGCATCAGTGGTATTCATTACTTGTGGTATATTCAGCATTTTTTAAATCTATTCAGGATTTATGTTTTCTTGTTGTTTATTCACTTTTCTTATTTTTTATTCCTTTTTTCTCCTGTAATACGTGTCATCGCTGCTGTGACGTCTAGCTTTCCCCACTGAGGAACAATAAAGGGATTTATATTCTATTCATCTATCTGCAGCCTTTCCACTTCCTGTTTACTGCAGGTTAAATCTTTTCTCACGGGCCAACAACAAAATAAAAATATCATTTTATCTTAAATGAAAATGCAACATCTCACCTGTTAACTTTCATGTTTTGGAGCAGAAAAAGAGCATAAAACCAACATATTTAAAGCTCAGTTTGCTCCACTGGTTTACTGTGATGCTCACCTGTTCCAGCCAGATACCTGCATCATGGGGTTGATCTGAGCTGAGGAGGAGACTCCTGTTGTTTTGTTCATCTTCATCATAATAATGACAACATTAGATGACAACAGGTGCTCACATAGGTTTGTGCTGCTGAACATGTCTGAGCAGCTTGACCACGTCGTTGTGTGTCGGGGAGGAAAAATAAAGACTACAGCAGCCACAGAGCCGTGCTGGTTTGAGCGTGTCGCTGCTCGCTGGAGTTCAACTCTGTCTGGAAGTTAGTTGGAAAACTTTCTCTTTCAGTCGAACGCATTACTGAGCGGCTAAAATCTCCATTTCTGGGCTTCAACATTGGCAAATAGCTGAGTAAACTCGGCGCTGAGAGAGAGGAGTGTTTAGTTTGTCCGAGACAGCGGAGCTGCAGACACCGGCAGCAGACGCTGGAAAAAACGCAAAGGAGGGGGCGCTTCGGCTCCGCGCTAAAGCTGCAAAGCATCATGGGAGTTGTAGTCTGTGCGCAGGCCCGGATTAATGCACAGGCTTGATATGGCTTAAACCTAGGGGCCCACATGTGTTCTGGGGCCCCCATTGGCCAGCTAAAAATACATGATTTTATAGAATATTCTTCAACTGTATTGGCCGACAAAATCATAAGCGACACTGATTATGTAAACAATGTGGCGATCTTGAGTTAAGTAACATGTCACGTGACACGTCATATTCATGTATCATAGGCTGCTGCACTTAACGAGGGAGAATGAAAAATATGTCAGAAAGAAAATATGAGAGGTCCTACCTCAAGTGGAGGAGTTTAAGTATCTCGGGGTCTTGTTCACGAGTGAGGGTAGGAGGGATCGGGAGATCGACAGGCGGATTGGTTCGGCGTCTGCAGTGATGCGGACGCTGACCCGATCTGTCGTGGGGAAGAGGGAGCTGAGCCAGAAAGCCAGGCTCTCGATTTACCGGTCGATCTACGTCCCAATCCTCACCTATGGTCATGAGCTTTGGGTAATGACCGAAAGAACGAGATCGCGGATACAAGCAGCCCAAATGAGTTTCCTCCGTAGGGTGGCCGGGCTCAGCCTTAGAGATAGGGTGAGGAGCTCGGACATTCGGGAGGGACTCGGAGTAGAACCGCTGCTCCTCCGGATCGAAAGGAGCCAGTTGAGGTGGTTTGGGCATCTGGTCAGGATGCCTCCTGGACGCCTCCCTGGGGAGGTGTTTCGGGCATGTCCTGCCGGCAGAAGGCCCCCGGGTCGACCCAGGACACGTTGGAGAAGTTACATCTCCAATCTGGTCCGGGAACGCCTTGGGGTCCTGCCGGAGGAGCTGGTGGACAAGGCCGGGGAGAGGACGGCCTGGAGCTCCCTAGTTGGGATGCTGCCCCCGCGACCCGGACCCGGATAAGCGGAGGAAGACGAGACGAGACGAGAGAGAAAATATGAGAGCGGTGCTCAGAAAGGAAGAATGGAGAGAATCAAAGAACAAAAGCACAAAAGTCTTCTGCAGAAAATCCTAAAATTGACAGGATATTTTAAACCTGCTGCTGGACCCAAAAGCAGGTTATAGAAAAGCAACACGTTCACGATGAAGGCAACAGAGCTATGCTAGCTGGAGCGGCAGAGGTTCATGATGCTAGCTCAAAGGAGGGAACGAGCGGTCACAGAGAAGCTCATATTATCCACTTGGGGGCAGAGGCAGACCTGCTTCAAGTAGTTTCTGATGGGAGCCCGGCAGAAGGTCCTAGCCAGGTGACGCTGATGGTGGATGCTAACTTAAACCTGGTGTCGGTACAGGATCGGCTCGGGGTCCTTTGACTGCCGATGACGTCTCGTCGTCGTCTTCCTCCGCTTATCCAGGTCCGGGTCGCGGGGGCAACATCCCAACTAGGGAGCTCCAGACCGTCCTCTCCCCGGCCACCTCCACCAGCTCCTCCGGCAGGACCCCAAGGTGTTCCCGGACTAGATTGGAGATGTAACCTCTCCAACGTGTCCTAGGTCGACCCGGGGGCCTCCTGCTGGCAGGACATGCCCGAAACACCTCCCCAGGGAGGCGTCCAGGAGGCATCCTGACCAGATGCCCAAACCACCTCAACTGACTCCTTTTGATCCGGAGGAGCAGCGGTTCTACTCCGAGTCCCTCCCGAATGTCCGAGCTCCTCACCCTATCTCTAAGGCTGAGCCCGGCCACCCTACGGAGGAAACTCATTTCGGCCGCTTGTATCCGCGATCTCATTCTTTCGGTCATTACCCAAAGCTCATGACCATAGGTGAGGATTGGGACGTAGATGGACCGGTAAATCGAGAGCCTGGCTTTCTGGCTCAGCTCCCTCTTCACCAAGACAGATCGGCTCAGCGTCCGCATCACTGCAGACGCCGAACCAATCCGTCTGTCGATCTCCCGATCCCTCCTACCCTCACTCGTGAACAAGACCCCAAGATACTTAAACTCCTCCACATGAGGTAGAACCTCTCTCCCGACCCGGAGTTGGCAAGCCAGCTGATTTTATCACATTACTGCAAATCTACTCGGCTTTCACACGTACTGTAGGAGCCATTTATTTTGTGGGCTGGGCTTTCATCTGTGGTGGTGGTGGTGTCTGGTGCGTCACATGTGATTTAAGTGGGTCCTCAGGTGTTTCGGGAGAGCTGATTACGCATGGGTGGCGGGATGAGCATACGGTTTTTACCGCTCGCGACACCATGGCACGATATACTTCCTTTTTTGTGACAATCAACTGGGAGCACTACTATCCTTGGAACCGCATCATGTAAAACGCCAGCTAATGCTTGTAAAAGAAAATAAACAAGACTAACGCACAGACAAAAAGAGGTTTGATTTATGAATGGAAGCGCGTCAGAAGCCGCCTCCACCCTCACCCAGCTGGCTGACAACAGGAAGTGTCAGCACACACACGTTCTGGAAAGACATCAGCAGTTTTGTTAATAAATTCTTGTTTGTTAACACCTAAATGTTTTCTTTATAATTGTAATTTGTTAATAAAACACCATACTGTCTTTGTTTTGTAAAGAATCTGAAACTGCATAAAACCATCATAGGACTGACAAAATATAGAACAGTTCTTATTTGTGAAGCCACATCTGTTTGTATTAATGTGGAGTTCGTCTGTATATTTCCTTAGTTGCTATCTAAATATATTGTTTGACTCAAAATATTCCTTGGTCTCTTTCAATAAAGTTTTTATATTTTATTTTGCCCCATTTCATCAACATCAAGAGCTTTTGAGGGTCACCGTTTATCATTTGCTTATATTTTACATTTCCTTTAGAAATTCAAACATCTTTTCTCCAAAACGTGTTGATTGTTGGACTACAGGACTACAACCGCTAAGACTACAACCGCAAATCTGTTCTGACCAATCAAAATCCTGGCTGCTGGGGTGAAATGGATGAAAATGCCAGAAAATATCGGTAAATCAAGGTTAATTCACAAATACCCTATGATTAATTAGATTAACATTTTTAGTTGTTTGACAGCCCTAATTAAAATAAATATCTGCAGATAAAAATATAGGATAAGAATATTTTGTTTCGACCAAGCATTTTTGGTTCCGAACAAGTATAGCCTATGGGCCCGTGTACACCTTAATCCTCCCCTGTCCGTGCGGTAATATTGGCCAGCGGGTCAGTTTTAATATATTTTTTATATTTATCTCGCGAGCCACATAAAAATGCTCCGCCGTCCACATCTGGCCCACGGGCCTTGTGTCTGACACGTGCTCTATGGTTTTACACCATCCATCCCATAGTTTTAAACTCACCTTTCTTATTTTGGGCTGAACCACTGTCATCGGGAGCAGGAAGCAAACAGCGTATCAAATCTCCTGAAAACTATGGTTACAAATCTTTCAGTTAGTTTCACTTTCACTCGTTATAATTGAAGACGAAATAAAACCAGCAAAAAGAAAAGCAAATGACATGTTCCAAAAGCAAGCTACATTTTTGTTGGTCTGGATTCTCGTAAAACCTCGCATTAATGAGTCTTTGACTGAGTTTTTGCAAGCAAATGATCAGGTTTTAAAAAGGCACACAGCACAGATTCTGCACTGCTCAGGGTCTGTGGACTCTGGAGATGTGGTTCTGGTGCTGTTGGACTTGTTTGCTGCCTTTGACACTGTGGACCACAGTCTCCTGATTTAATGGTTCCAACAGTGTGTTGGGGTTTGGGGAGCTGCTTTGGACTGGTGTCCTACTTGGCTGAGAGGTTGCTTTGTGCATCTTTAGGTGGCTTCTCTCCATCTCGTGTGGGGTTCTTCAGGGATTGGTACTGGGCCCTTTGTTGTTCTCCCTTTATTTGCTACCTGGGTTCTGTTTTTATGAAACATGGATGTTCCTTGCTCTGTATGCAGACGACACCCAGGTTTATATTCCCATTAAACGTGGCCTACCTAATTCATTGGATCCTCTCCTAAACTGCCTCGGTGAGGCTAAAACCTG
The DNA here is from genome assembly GCF_043380555.1 of Nothobranchius furzeri. NCBI lineage: Eukaryota > Metazoa > Chordata > Actinopteri > Cyprinodontiformes > Nothobranchiidae > Nothobranchius > Nothobranchius furzeri. The sequence goes on from NC_091754.1 coordinate 57,973,527, forward strand.
GACACTTCAATATTGACAAGACTGGGGTGATGCTTTTTAGTCCCAGTGTGCCCAGGGAGCAGTGTTCATCTGACCTTAGTCCACTGGCCCCATTTCTGAAACCTGCAGCAACCAATGTGGGAGTCCGGCTTGACAGTGACTTACTTTTGGACAAGCAAATCAGTCCTGTAACAAAAGCTAGTTATCACCATTTGAGGAGGACTGCCAAGGTTGAGCAACTGCTCTCAATTCGTGAATTTGAGACAGTGCTTCACACGTTTCTGTGGGATCTGATGGATCTAATCGTTATCGAAACATGAATATGATTTACTAATGAGAGCACTGACACGCCTCACCTACTGGAATATGAACTCGTTTTCACGGTGATTTTTCCCCTCCCATCGTCCACGCTCACTCGCCCTGAACGTCTGCGGCCGCCTATCTGTCTTCATCTTCATTACCATCTGCCTGCCCCGCTTTCACAACTCAGCGTTCACAATATGGTCCTGTGCTCGCTGAATATGAATCACATTTCAGACTCTTTCATCAGACTCCCTTCGCTCTAAATGTCCATTGAGCAATTCCAACATCACCAGGCACAACTATTTTTACATGACGACTCTGAAGTGACTGGTCCTCTGGCTCCATTTCCAGCTCCTCTAAATAGAAACCGACTCATAGAAGTGACATCAGCTGGCGCGCTGCATGCCTAGGTCATATTCAGGGGATTTAAGTCTATAATTATGTGTGTAATATAATACAAGCTCAAGAACAAACCAGTTATTATTGTTTATTGAACCAAATCTGACCCAAAGCTCAGAGCACTACGCCGTTCTCTTCTTCTTTCTGGGACGACGTAAACTACCATCGGTTTAAATCGTGATTTTCTCGCCTCCTTCCCTGGATAATGAACAGAGCCAAAAATTGCTGTGGATTTTTCGGAGTGAACCTGCCGTTCGGAGCCTCCCAATGCTCTTTTAAACTCATTAACAGGCTGCTAATGTCAGCTGCAGGTAGATATTCTCTCCTATCAGATAATTACTTTGATACTGATCACTCAGCTTAATGTCAGAGTCAATTTCAGAAGATTTTCTGACATAAATTTGGGGAAGAATGAGGTAAATTGCCTGGGTCCGCAGGGAAACTTGAACTCTTTATCTGCTCGCACGCCTGAAACCAGCTAGAGTTATGGTGAGCTGCAGGTTTTATTTAGACTGGATGTATTTTCTGTAAAATATATTTTCTGAGCTTGCGTTTCATCTATGGCCATGATCCACAAAGATGAACATCATTTAAACCAGCCGGGTCCAGTTACGTCCTGCATATTTTACAGGTTTCTCTGTTTTAAAGTCAGAAGGCAGACTGAACCACCGACGTAACCACTGAACCAGGGGTGTTGGAGGAGCCTTGCGGAACGGGGCCCTGGAGGACCACTGCTGCGAGGTTTATGTAAACATTTTTATAGAAGTTTGACAACACTGCTGATTTCACGTCGTGTTTTTTATTCATCAGAAATATGATGATGTTCCTGCGGGAAGTGTCAGGCTGCACAGGAAACAGCTGCTGATGATGTTTTTTTTCTACTGTAATAAATCCTCTAAAGTTCTAAACGGCTCGTGGCATCATCATTCAGAGAATAAGGGCTTTGTGGACATTTTGACACTGATGTGATAAGAGTAGAACACACACCGTGTGTTGAATTTGTGATCAGGGGGTTCAGTGATCTGTGACAGAGATAAGAGCAGGGGCGGATCTAGGACTGAAGAAGATCCGGGGATTAACACGCACACACACACACGCACGCGCGCACACACACATGCACACACACATGACATGCACTAGTCAACATCATATTTGTCTTGTACCACATAATTTTTAATCTGAAGCTACACATTAAGCATTTTCAGGGCAGAGTATTGTTCCTGTTAGTGTTTAGTGTGAGATGATGGTAAATATTCCCTTTCTTTCTCCAACAACTTTACCCGATAGTAAGCTAACTTTAGGCAAACCAGCAGCACCACAAATATTTTCAAAGAAGACTCACAAACCTGAGTCAGCACCAGTCTCATCAAAGCTGGGGTTCTGTCGCGGTACTTTTGGTCTAAAAAACGTCCTTATGTCCATCTTCACTCATGCGTTTCAGGCAGAGACTGTAGAAGAAGCCGGCTGCTGAAGGGCTTCTTCTTCAGTGGTGGAGGCTCAGGCAGGCTGTATACAAACTACTGCCAGCTGCTCCCTCTCTGTTGAACTTTGGTACTGCATGTTACTTCCGCGATTTAGATCCGGAGCTTTTCATGAAAAATCCGGGGCTTCAGTCCAAGTAGCCGGGCCTAATGCCGCCCCTGGATAAGAGGCGGTGCCCTGAAACTGTATGTTTGGAAGTTTTTTGGCTGAATATTGAATACAGATGATGTTGGCAACAAGCTGTGAAGGACAAAAAAAAACTCTTGATTCCCTGAAAGGTGCATGAAGTAAGAATGACACCCTGTGGTCAGATTTGGGTACTGCAGTTCATGTTTCAAAACAAACAAGTCTGCTCTGAGCGGCTGTTGCTAGCGACGGGTTAGCACCAGAAGATTCTAGATGACCAGTGAAGGTGAGTCAGACATGATAAGTTGATAAGTAGATAAGTAGACATTACATTTTACTGTAATGTTGAGTTGTTGGTTATTGAAAAAGTAGCTTGAGATATTTTTACATGTGACTGTTTGCTTCTAATTCATCATCAGCATAGATAGCTCAACATTAGCCAGAGCCTTCTTTACCCGATGTTCGAGTAAAACAAAAGCTAGCGGTGGCTTCTTAGAGGCAGGGCCGTTTCAAGGCAATTCAGGCCCAAGACGAGATGGACTTTGCCGCCCCAACCCCCCCAAATTAACCTTGAAATTGGCGGGGGATGGATGGCGGTCTTAAAGGGCCAGTGAGCTGAGCTTACACTCGTTTATTTCCTACACAGTAAAGAAGAAAATATAATTTCTATAGCGCCTCCCAAGATAAAAATCACGAGGCGCTTCACAAAAACAAAAAATGTAAAAATATAAAAAAGAATTTAGAAAATGGTTAAAAACATATTTAAAATGAGCAAAAAATAGACAATTGTGATTAAAAATGTAAATAAAGAGAGAGAGTGAACAGGAAATAGGGAAATTAGTGGATCCTGAGGAAGGTGGAATAGGTGGGGAGAGCAGAATAAAGAGAGAGAGGTGAAGAAGGTCATACAAAAGCCAGCTTGAACAAGTGAGTCTTTAGCTGCTTTTTAAAGGAGACCACTGAGTCCGCTGATCTCAGGCTCAGGGGGAGAGAGTTCCAGAGTCTGGGGGCCACAGCAGCAGATGATCTGTCACCTTTGGTCTTTAGCCTGGTGCTGCACAACCAGTAGGCTTTGGTCACTGGACCTCAGGGACCTGCTGGGGGTGTAGGGACTAAGAGGATCACCAATGTAAGATGGTGCTTGTCCATGTAAGGCCCTATAGACCAGAACCAGGATCTTGAAATGAACCCTGAAGTTGACTGGCAGCCAGTGAAGCTGGAGGAGAAGCGGGGTGATGTGGGTGTGTTTGGAGGACTTGGTCAGAAGCCGAGCACAGGCGTTCTGAACCACCTGTAGACGGTTCAGGGAGGTTCTGCTCAGACACGTGAAAAGAGAGTTACAGTAGTCTAAGCGTGAGGAGATGAAGGTGTGGAGAACAGTCTCAAGTTCAGAGCGAGACAGAATGGGACTCAGCTTAGCAATGTTCCTGAGATGGAAGAAGGAAGAGCGAACAAGAGAACTGACATGAGAATCCAGGGTGAGAGCTGGGTCAAAGGTCACGCCAAGATTTCTTATTGGAAGCATTGGGTCTGGGAACTCTCCTATTTAAATAACTCCACCCCCTGAGAATTCTAACCGAGCCAATCAGCGCTGAGCAGCTTACGTCACACATCGTAACACTGAGTTTCTCACAAACAACGAAGACAGCGTCCGAAGCGGAGTTCGCTGTGGCTCTTTCCTCTATTCTAAATGACTTGGACATGTCTTTAAACCACAACAAGTAGAAGTGCTAAAAGTCTTTCTTCTAAAGAAAGATGGTTGTTGCCAGACGCCATTTTTGACTACAGCTAAAAAACTACAGAGTTGCGCGGTACAGTCGGCATTTCCGCCGTTTTTTTTTATTGGTTATTTTTGAGCTGGCAAGTCCCGCCCCTCATGTGCCTCTCTGCCTGTCAGTAGCTGTCTCGTTGCAAGTCAGGAGGAGGTTTGGACCCAAAATGCAGACACCCAGAATGACATGAGGCACGAGTGGATGTAAATGAAAACATTACTTTATTAGGAAGTAGAACAAAAAATTCCAAAAGGGCAGGAAGCCAAAAACCAAAGTCCTGAAACCCTGGAGAACGAAAGCTCCCTTAGAGCACAAAACCTAGAGATGAGGAACAAAACAATACTGACAACAAACAATGGACCGACAAAACACTGTGACACAGACAGGGTTTTATACACTGGGGAGGATGAGAGGGAGATGACCTGCAGGTGTGTGGGGAGAGAGAGAACAGGTGAACTGAGTTACTAAGGGAGGAAAACTAACATGACCTAAGAATAAAACCTAAAGACAAGAAGAGCAGGAAACATACTTAATAATCTAGGGGGGGGGGGGGGGGGGGCCCTCAAAACACTGATGGGAAAAACACACTAGAGAGACTAATAATATGAACAGCTGTAGCTAAAGGAAAATGACCTAAGAGAAAAACCTAAAGACCAGAAGGGCAGCAAACATAACTAATATTCTAAGGGGGGAGCTGAAACTAAAGGAAAAACACTACAGAAAGAAAAACTACAGGGGCGTGACTAAAGGGGGCCACGGGAGCACAGGAACTGGGAGGGGGATATCTGAGGAGGGAAACCTAGAGGGCTGAAGATCTGGGGGAAAATGGAGAACACCAGGAGACACATGAGGAAGACGCAGACAAGGACACATGAGGGTGCTAGGAGACACAAAAGGAGAACCTAGAGAGGGATGGAGAACACAAGGAGACATATGAGGGGAGACGCAGACGCAGACCATGACAGTAACCAGACTAGTTCTCTGTGCAGAATTACACTAACAGGCCTGCTTAGAGATACAAGAAATAACTTCTGGGTTGATCCTGTTGCTTTGGTTCTTTAGACAACTCTCGACCTTCTTGTCTGCTTCTGTTAATTACAAATACCGGCACTGCAGCTTTAGCTCGACACAGACTCAGCAACCCTGCAGACTCAAATGTGATTGGCTCTGGAACCAGGAAGTAACAGTAACAGTATAACTGTCTTTATATTTTGACTGTATCTTTGATTATTTCACAGTAAATTTCTTTCTTACTGCAACTTTTCTATCAACAAGGGTCCTGGAACAGAGCGTTCTACCCAGTAACAGATCGTCTTATTTTAGAGTAAATATGTTGCCAGGTAACATGGAAAACAAGGGCTTATTTTAAACACCACAGCTATTCAGGACAGATTTTTACGTACGCTTGTGTCTCTAAACAAAACTGAGACCGTGCAGGGAAATGAGCTCGAGTCGAGTGAAGCTGGGGGTTTCAACGCCACATCGCTTTACCTAACCACAAAACAGTACGGCTCTCTTCTCATTTCCAAGCAGACTTGCAACAAGTCATTGTTACACACCAGACTGGCAACGCCGCCAGCTCCATTAAAATATTTCTACGTGTGAAACCGTGGCGACGGGGAAGAGTTAATGGAATTTTTACAAACTCGATGGACTTTAATGAGGACGCCAGTGTCCTCATCGAGCGTGGATCAATTCCTTCTAGACACATTGTGGCTTTTAGTTTATTTAACATTAATTGACTTTCATTTAGGTATGGCGCTCCGTATTGATCCATCTCCTTTTTTTAATTTGCAACAAATTGCTCACATTTAGCCAAAAGGCGGTCTGATTTTTCATCTTTCAGCTTATCGTTTAACACCTTCAAGTGGGATCATTGAACGTGGCGGATTTACAAAACTCCCCCGCTTAAGAGCCGCAGAAAGGTGACTTTTAAAAGCATCGAGAATGAAGTCTAAAGCGTTGCTTCATTTATGGCCTCGTGAAAAACACGCAGCACATTGGGAGCACATCATGAAAGCACTCTGTAGAGAAAATATTTAGTCCTCCTCTTATACTTGAACCCATTCAGCAGCGCAGGAGGGAGATAGTCAAAGTGATGATTCACGTTAGGAAAATCAACCAAAGGGATCGCTCCGGAGCTCGAGTCTGCTGTCTGAATTCATGTTGACACCTCAGTTATTCAGAAGCTAAAGAACGAAGGTCCTTCTTCGAAAGGCAAAACAAAGCCCTGCGATTTCTGTCATCCAGCTGCCTAGGTGGGATTGGGATAATCCCATGGCATGAAATCCTTTTACAACCTTTTTTATGCTGTTTTTGATTTATCAAACATGTCAGGAGAAAACGTCACACTGATTATGTAAATGATGAAATTAGACGGCTTCAAACACACAAGATTTGAGGTTCTAAGACTCCTTCTGGCATAAAAATAGTAAATAAAACCCCTCATTAACTCTGGTGATTGTCTCACTGGATACATTCCTGATTAAAAGTGTGTCCTTTATCTGCCTTAACATCCATCGTGGACCAGTAGAGGACACACTGCCACCCACTGGTCCACTGTGACCATTACAACACAAAGAAGCACCAGGATACAGAAAATAACAGGGTGTCACGTTTAGGAGAGAGCTTAGATCAATGGAAGTTGGACTTGTTTTGTATGTATTTAATTAGAATTTTCTACAAAATTTCTTAAATGCAGAAAAGTTAATCTTGCTCATTATCACTTAGTCCTCTCTAGGGTCTCAGGGAGCTGATACCTATCCCCAGCAGCCAGCAGGACACTCTGGACTGGTCTCCAGTCCATCACAGAGTCACACTCTCACTCACACCCATAGGGACAATTTAGGGTTTCCAATTGACCAAATATGAGGAAACCCACACGTGCATGGGGAGAACACACAGAAAGGCTGTAGCCTTGAACCTTCTCACTGCAGGACAACAGTGCTACCAACTGCACCACCATGCAACCGTATTGATTCAATTGGAACTGACGTCAGTCAAGGTTATCTAGAACCTCTAATATTGGCACAACCATTCCACAAAAATCCACTTTAAAAGACCCTGTTGGTATTTTCTAAATTCTGCATGTGCAGCCTGGTTATCCTGATGTCCCATTTCCCAGAGAATAATTTTACCATAATACTAAAGATTTCCAATTTATTTACCAATGGACACTAGAGATCCGGAGGTGGGCCTTGGAAGTGATCGTCTACCTCTGTGGATTTCATGACCTATAATCAATATCCCATAATTTCCTCCTTTCCTTTAACATTTTTGCTTTATGAACCCAGGGAGATCCATGAATATTTCATTTTCATTCCCGTTAAAAATTGCAAACTGTCCAACTGTCCGAAATGTCAGGATGTCACAAGGCGACACTGCAACACGTGCTGCGTTCTGGCATTGAATCATAAATGATTTATGCGTCTTTCCTCGTAAAAAAAAAAAAAAAAAAAAAAGACAAGCGTCAGAGTCAATAGAGCATACGAGCAATGCTCCCAGACTCACGAAGAGAGAGGACCAGCTCTCTGCAGCCTGCTGGGTGTGAAACCTGACCTTGTCCCTGTCTCGGATTTTGCTGAGCTCATCATTTCAGGAGTGCTTTTCAGCCTCTGTCCCATTTGGTTTGTTTCAACACTGCAGTGTCACTGGACGGCACAGCCATAACAATGACTGATAGATTCCCAGGTGGTTGCTCAACTGTGGCCCAAATCCTCCGCTCGAGGAGTGGGAGGAGCCACTGCAAGCATCCAACAACCTTTCATTGTGACAAGGTGCAACCGTTTATTGTGTTTTGCTTTGCTTCTCCTCGTGTTGTTGACTTTTCCTTGAGGGACCCTGCTTGTGTTTACAGCATCTGCCCAACCTCCTGGCCACGACAGGAATATGAACCCAGAGACAAATGAATGCATGCTACGAAAACTAATCAGGAAAGCCATTAATCTGTGGAAGATTATTCAAATGAGCTGTTTACCAGGTTCTATGTGTTGCTTGGTTCTGGAAAAGCTTTAAAGTGATGGTGTGTTGTTTCCCTGGAGATAGGGAGCAGTAGATACCTAAATCATTGCAAGCAAGCATTGTTTTGGGTTCAAGTGAGACCTTACCAACAGATGGCCATTAGGGTCAAAAATCCTTGGGAGTGAAACCTCCAGCAAAATAACAAGAACATCTGATTCCCTTGCATCCCTTGCAATGAGTGAAGACGTAAATGTGTAAAAGAAAGTTTATTAATGCTAAAAGTTTTGTAACCATTTGTTACAAATCAGTAAATACATTCTGTCCTCACAGGCTTCCGTAGAAGAAAACATGGCATCCAATATGGCGTCACCCAGAGACTTAGACCCTCTCCCATGTATTTTTGACCTGATTTCTATGGTTATATGTCATGAAACGGCCAATATTTTTAAACAACTGGTATCTTTTAACTCATTCACTGCCAATGACGACTAAAGTCGTCATTTTAAATCCAACCGTTCACTGCCATTGACGACTAAAGTCGTCATTTTAAATCCAACCGTTCACTGCCATTGACGACTAAAGTCGTCATTTTAAATCCAACCGTTCACTGCCAATGACGACTAAAGTCGTCATTTTAAATCCAACCGTTCACTGCCATTGACGACTAAAGTCGTCATTTTAAATCCAACCGTTCACTGCCATTGACGACTAAAGTCGTCATTTTAAATCCAACCGTTCACTGCCATTGACGACTAAAGTCGTCATTTTAAATCCAACCGTTCACTGCCAATGACGACTAAAGTCGTCATTTTAAATCCAACCGTTCACTGCCATTGACGACTAAAGTCGTCATTTTAAATCCAACCGTTCACTGCCATTGACGACTAAAGTCGTCATTTTAAATCCAACCGTTCACTGCCATTGACGACTAAAGTCGTCATTTTAAATCCAACCGTTCACTGCCATTGACGACTAAAGTCGTCATTTTAAATCCAACCGTTCACTGCCATTGACGACTAAAGTCGTCATTTTAAATCCAACCGTTCACTGCCATTGACGACTAAAGTCGTCATTTTAAATCCAACCGTTCACTGCCATTGACGACTAAAGTCGTCATTTTAAATCCAACCGTTCACTGCCAATGACGACTAAAGTCGTCATTTTAAATCCAACCGTTCACTGCCAATGACGACTAAAGTCGTCATTTTAAATCCAACCGTTCACTGCCATTGACGACTAAAGTCGTCATTTTAAATCCAACCGTTCACTGCCAATGACGACTAAAGTCGTCATTTGCATTTTTTTTTTACTGTGTGGGCGTCGGAACGAGCCCCCCGCACCGTGAGAACAAACATCCCAGCTCTGAAGCCGATCTTCATCCGCATAAGTCACACGTCACATGATCAGGAAGCAGAAAATCCATGGGTTAGGAGATCGCTTTGGGCCGTTCCTGTAAGAAAAAGTGAGGCGCGAACCGGAAAAGCTTTTGCCGATCACAATTTGACGACGGATTATGAAACAACGGATAACGCTCGAAATGCACGGATTCTTCCTGATGTAAGAGGTGAGTCTCCGCTTTGTTTTAGTTGTTTTGGCGTCGACATCATCCTAGCGCGCAATGTTCTGTGACTCTTCAAAAAACAGTAAAAATGGCGAGAAACGCTGGCAGCGAAGGCCTTTAGCTGGAAGTGAATGAGTTGATTCATTTACAACATTTCACTGGATATTTCCAGAGATTAGTGGTTTAAAACTACACATTGTCACTTTAACCATCAGTGGTTTTTATTGTTTTTTTTTGTAGTCAGACGAGGAACAGCTGTTAACACAGCACCTAGCTAGCTAATGGAAAAACCTACCAAAGCTATGCTAATACAAAGGTCTCGCTGCAGTGGCCTAAACACATTTCTGATTAGAAATGACAGATAATGACCTGAAAAGCTGGACTAAAGGCTGAAGGAAACATCAAAGAATGCTCTCATCTGATCCTAAGCGACGGGCCTCATTAGCCAAAGTAAATCCTAAAACCTTTTGAAGGCAGATGCTTTTGTGAGAGAGCCACATCTCTCTAACTAACCGACTGTGTGGCCTGGCAGAAGCTCGGCGCTGCTTCCAGCAGCAGCCGACACAGCAATTGCAGGTTTATTTTTAAAGTCCTGCTTCACCGTAAAGCCACCCAAAAATAGGTCTAAATAACAGGGTGTCGAATGTCTGCAACGCCGTACGTCTCTGCTTCCATTTGGCACCGCTGCCAGCTGCTGCTTACAACTACATTTCCCATAATTCATTACTCCGTTTATTAGCAGTTTGCTTAAAATTAGCCAGGAGGTTCCCACCTTCACTGGGACTACTGGAATTTATGTTTTAAAACAGAAGAAGACTAAAGTAGGTCAATTTTGTCGTGAATATTTGGTAAATGTGAGATTTTCCTCTTCTGCAAGGGAATGATTCACTTCCAGCCGACTTAGACTTTCCTCTCAGAGAAGCCAGCTGGGATGGAAAAACCAAAAAGTAGGAGCGAGAAGGCCGTTCCAGAAACACAATATGTTCAGTAAACAGGTAAAATGATGGAATAACCAAAGTTGCATCATCACCCTTTTGGTCCTTTCTCCAGCCCATCCTCCTCTGTCCCAACATAAGTAAGGAAAACTATGAAACGTCCTTCAGATGAAATGTAGTTTTCACTCTGAAACTAGATTTGTATTGCTTTAAACAGCCACAATCAAAACAAACATGATGGTTTTCGAACCCTTTTACGTTGCTGAAAAGCATTTTGCACTAAATCTACAATTACTATTCACAATTCAGCCAATTTACCAAGAGAAAAACGGAAAAACACCGCCAAACAAAGCAGACGCCCACATTAAAATGAAAGACGGAGTTGCAGAGGCACTACTTACCGTAGTGGTCCCAGCAGGCTTCTCAAACATCCTCTTCAGGCTATCAAGCGGGATGTCAAACCTCTCGATCCTCTTGGTAGCCTGCAGGTCCTCTCTGAGCACCGGATCGTCTGATGTCACTACCTGCGGCCTGGAGGGGCCACAGGAAACGAAGCCCGAGGTCGCGCCTGCAACCTCCTCTCCATTTCCTGATTGAATTTCCATTGTTGTGGAGAAACTGTACACCCCCCTGCACCACCACCGCCAGCTCTGCCTGTCCCGTGGGACTCAGAGGGGATGCCGATACACTGAGAGGGAGCTGACGCCCAGGCCCTTCTCAGTCTGAGAGGCTCTCTGGGCTCATCCAGGCATGAGAGGAGGAGAGTGGAAAAATGTTCACTGGAGAAAGTTTTCCTTCTCTCCTCTGCCCTGTAATTACACACACACACACACACACACACACACACAGGCCAATGTGAACTCACAAGTCAGGGGTCAGGGGAGTAACCGGAGAGGGAAGTTAACCTAGAGTGTATGAAGTCTATAATAAAGCTCTAAAATCATATTTCATTCATTATAATGTTAATGTACTAAACATAGACAGTCATGTACAAAAGGGGTTAATTGCATTCACAAGACATGTTGATAGAAAATAAAGAAGTTAAACGTAACTATTTTATTGAAAGCTGATTAATAAATTAATAGCTGATAGTATAGAGCCATTAAAGTATATTTCTATTGAACAATTGTTATGTTAGTTGTCATATACGCATCTTTGCACAACCTCATTTTGGAGGAAAAGCGAAACGGTCTCAACAGATTGACGAGCTAACGGCTAGTCAAAGATGGCCAATATATGTGTGTGTGTGTGTGTGTGTGTGTGTGTGTGTGTTTTCTGACTATTTCTTTACTCATTATTTGTATACTTTTTTTTATTTGGCTTTACATTTATGTCTTGAACACATAAGATGAATTTATGGTTTGAGTGAATATTAATATAATTTATTAACACTGGTCTTCCCTGCGGGGACAGCAATTTTCTAGCGGCGGCCATGGCCACCCTTTGGGGGCACCACTGACTCCCGGATATGTTTCATCTCTATGCTGACTTGATTGTGACATTCTTCCATCTACTACTTAATGTAATACATGGACCGGATTGCAATTAGAATCATCATCGATTGGAGTAGAAACACGTTAAATGAAAGCACAATACAGAATTACAAAGCCACTGACTGATAAACTGGTTCTTCTCTCCCACTGAGAGAACATCGGGTGAACCTCCAGGAAACAGACGGCACCGTTTCGTCTCACCCATCCGTTCTTACACCACGTCCAGAGTGGATAGGAAACCATTTTATTCCCAACAAATCAAGGAAAGGCCCTAAACCGCCAGCCTCACTGGCCTTCGCTGCAGCCATGATGGAGAATTTATTGTCCAGCCTCAGCAGCTCTTTCCAGGGAGTGTTTTCCTGTGATGGGTTTTTGCTAGGAGATTGAAATTAACATGCTAACCCCATTTCCTGTGTGACTCACATTTAAGCTGCCTCGTCCTGTCATGGTCAAAAGTGGGAATCTGGCTGTTTTGGCTGCTGGAACGGAGAGCCTCGGGTGAAAGGCGGAGCTACAATATTTAATGTTACAGGAAAAAGTCAGCTGAATGAGGAACATCAATAAAGCAGAAGGAGAAAAGAATGAATGGTGATTGGTCATGATGTCTAACCTCTGATAGGATTTTGGAAGGCTTTGAGGACGCAGTATCACCGCGTCCACTCCGGCTACATTATTCAGAGGTGTGTGTGTCACTTTCAGCTGTATCCTGTGTCCATTCGGTCCTCTCGGCTTACAGCAGTTACTCGCGTGTACCGAGAAGAGAAAAACACAACTTCTACCTGATGGTGCCAACCTGAATGTTTGATTTCATCCCCCGCTCATGTTATTCGATTCCAGCCGCTGAAGATTTTAGTCAGAGAAAGACGCAAGGCCGATGGAGCCACAGAGACTTCCTGTTATATGCAAGTTGCTCCTGATAGTGAAAACAGATAAATACTTTTAAATTTATTTAATTTATTATTAAAACAGGAAAAAAAACAACACTAACAAATAAAATGAGGTTTCTCAAACAAAGAAAATGAAACGGGAACAGAAAGAAGAAAACGTATGTTTTCTGCCCCTTCATAACTAAAATGACATTTTTACAATGAAATAACAATAATTATAGATTAACATATACAAAGTAATTGCTCGACTGGTTAGCTAACTTGAGCTAAATTTGTAAGGAAGAAAGAGAAAATTAATAGTTATAATAATTCTAACAGCAAAAGGATTTTTGCACATGTACCTATTCATACATATACACATTAAAGTGCATCGCATGCCCATACGCTCGCACATACTTCATCTATACATGTCCATATAGACATACACACGTGTCCACTACATATGCACATACACATACATACATACATATTTATACATACACACAAGAATATACCTACACACATCTCTATAGCTTTATTTATTTACTTTTTATATAATTGATTTGCACGTATATGATTCCAGTATTTCATTTTTAATTAGTTTTTTGAAAGTAAATATCGTTTTCGCGTCTTTGATTACATTACCTAGCTTATTCCATAATTTAACTCCATATATAGAGACACAGCGCTCCTTTATAATTCAGTTCAATTCAATTCAAGTTTATTTATAAAGCGCCAAATCACGACAAGAGTCGTCTCAAGGCACTTCACATAATAAACATTCCAATTCAGGTCAGTTCATTAAGCCAATCAGAAATAATGTTTCCTATATAAGGAACCCAGCAAATTGCATCAAGTCACTGACTAGTGTCAGTGACTATACAGCAATCCTCATACTAAGCAAGCATGTAGCGACAGTGGAGAGGAAAACTCCCTTTTAACAGGAAGAAACCTCCAGAGAATCCTGGCTCAGTATAAGCAGCCATCCTCCACGACTCACTGGGGATCGAGAAGATAGAGCAGGCACACACACACACACACACACACACACACACACACACACACACACACACACACACACACACACACACACACACACACACACACACACACACACACACACGGGACTGTCTCAGCTGTTATTTTCGTTAAGGAGTGTGCACGTACAGCATGCGCGCCTCGTGCACGAGCCTACTATTGAAGCTGCCGTTACGCTTTTGGCCTGAGGGGGCAGTCGCGAGCATAAAAATTCAAAAGTCCGAAAAGTTCCTTTAAAATGAATCCTTACATCAATGGGTACCAATTGAAGAGCAGCTAGGACAGGAGTAATGTGGTCATACTTGCGCCTGCCCTCTAAAAATCTGTCAGCAGCATTCTGCACCATTTGCAACCTGGCAATTGAGCCCTTGCTCACACCGAATAAAACAGAGTTACAGTAGTCCGATCACACCGTGATAAAAGCGTGGACTACCGTCTCAAGATCATGTCGTGACAAGAAAGGTTTGATCTTTGGCAGCCGACGGAGGTGGAAAAAGGAGAAGATCGCTCCGTTGATGTGGGTGTCAAAACTAAGGACGCTATCCAGTATTCTAAGAGCAAACCAGCAGGAAAAATACTTGTACAATAAAGAAGGTTCGGCAAATTCCTCACACTCCAGCATGATTTAAGCACCTCATCACTTTCTAGGCAGACAGACATGATGAGGATCAGATTACAGCAACACGACTCCACTCACTGAGGTTTTACTTCCTGCACTGCTTCACTAGAGCAGAGAACAGCTGACAGCACAAGAGGACTCCAATGCAGAGCAAAAACCAGAGACAGACCTTTCAAGGACAGCTGAAAAAAGATATTCTGAACACATAAAGAACAAACAAGATCTTTATGTTTTCAGAGTGCTCAACCCAAGGAAAAGCTGTGAGATGGTCCAGGACCAGATATCTGGCTGGTGTGACTCGCGGCTTCGCCTTCAGAGCTCTTTAAACAGGCCAGACAGACGGAGGTACCATCTGCTGCCCTGACCAGCTCTCAGCCTCTCCCTTCTACAAACAAAATACTGGCTCTTATCTCATTCACTGCAGCTGTGTGCAACATTTTACCGACAACCTCGTTAAAACGTGCCG